>NW_028283379.1:369520-739040 GCF_059441005.1 Hippichthys cyanospilos
CTGTTTGCGTATGCTTTAGAAGCAAGAATTAAGAGGACTACATTCATTATTTCAGCTGAAAAATGCTTAGTTTATGATTTATAGTCAACATTAATGTAATGTCCCAAACAAGCGTTTTCAGCCCGAGTGGAGCACATTTTGACCGTTTTTTTAAAAACATCATTGTACATTGAAATTTCTGCTTGCGTATGCTTTAGAAGCAATAATTAAGAGGACTACATTCATTATTTCAGCTGAAAAATGCTTAGTTTATGATTTATAGTCAACATTAATGAAATGTCCCCAACAGCGTTTTCAGCCCGAGTGGAGCACATTTTGACTGTTTTTTTAAAAACATCATTGTACATTGAAATTTCTGCTTGCGTATGCTTTAGAAGCAAGAATTAAGAGGACTACATTCATTATTTCAGCTGAAAAATGCTTAGTTTTTGATTTATAGTCAACATTAATGAAATGTCCCCAACAGCGTTTTCAGCCCGAGTGGAGCACATTTTGACTGTTTTTTTTAAAAACATCATTGTACATTGAAATTTCTGCTTGCGTATGCTTTAGAAGCAAGAATTAAGAGGACTACATTCATTATTTCAGCTGAAAAATGCTTAGTTTATGATTTATAGTCAACATTAATGAAATGTTCCAAACAAGCGTTTTCAGCCCGAGTGGAGCACATTTTGACCCTTTTTTTAAAAACATCATTGTACATTGAAATTTTTGCTTGCGTATGCTTTAGAAGCAAGAATTAAGAGGACTACATTCATTATTTCAGCTGAAAAATGCTTAGTTTATGATTTATAGTTAACATTAATGTCATGTCCCAAACAAGCGTTTTCAGCCCGAGTGGAGCACATTTTGACTGTTTTTTTAAAAACATCATTGTACATTGAAATTTCTGCTTGCGTATGCTTTAGAAGCGAGAATTAAGAGGACTACATTCATTATTTCAGCTGAAAAATGCTTAGTTTATGATTTATAGTCAACATTAATGAAATGTTCCAAACAAGCGTTTTCAGCCCGAGTGGAGCACATTTTGACCCTTTTTTTAAAAACATCATTGTACATTGAAATTTCTGCTTGCGTATGCTTTAGAAGCAAGAATTAAGAGGACTACATTCATTATTTCAGCTGAAAAATGCTTAGTTTATGATTTATAGTCAACATTAATGTCATGTCCCAAACAAGCGTTTTCAGCCCGAGTGGAGCACATTTTGACTGTTTTTTTAAAAACATCATTGTACATTGAAATTTCTGCTTGCGTATGCTTTAGAAGCAAGAATTAAGAGGACTACATTCATTATTTCAGCTGAAAAATGCTTAGTTTATGATTTATAGTCAACATTAATGAAATGTCCCCAACAGCGTTTTCAGCCCGAGTGGAGCACATTTTGACTGTTTTTTTAAAAACATCATTGTACATTGAAATTTCAGCTTGCGAATGCTTTAGAAGCAAGAATTAAGAGGACTACATTCATTATTTCAGCTGAAAAATGCTTAGTATTTGATTTGTAGTCAACATTAATGAAATGTCCCCAACAGCGTTTTCAGCCCGAGTGGAGCACATTTTGACTGTTTTTTTTAAAAACATCATTGTACATTGAAATTTCTGCTTGCGTATGCTTTAGAAGCAAGAATTAAGAGGACTACATTCATTATTTCAGCTGAAAAATGCTTAGTTTATGATTTATAGTCAACATTAAGGAAATGTTCCGAACAAGCGTTTTCAGCCCGAGTGGAGCACATTTTGACCGTTTTTTTAAAAACATCATTGTACATTGAAATTTCTGCTTGCGTATGCTTTAGAAGCAAGAATTAAGAGGACTACATTCATTATTTCAGCTGAAAAATGCTTAGTTTATGATTTATAGTCAACATTAATGAAATGTTCCGAACAAGCGTTTTCAGCCCGAGTGGAGCACATTTTGACTGTTTTTTTTAAAAACATCATTGTACATTGAAATTTCTGCTTGCGTATGCTTTAGAAGCAAGAATTAAGAGGACTACATTCATTATTTCAGCTGAAAAATGCTTAGTTTATGATTTATAGTCAACATTAAGGAAATGTTCCGAACAAGCGTTTTCAGCCCGAGTGGAGCACATTTTGACCGTTTTTTTAAAAACATCATTGTACATTGAAATTTCTGCTTGCGTATGCTTTAGAAGCAAGAATTAAGAGGACTACATTCATTATTTCAGCTGAAAAATGCTTAGTTTATGATTTATAGTCAACATTAATGTCATGTCCCAAACAAGCGTTTTCAGCCCGAGTGGAGCACATTTTGACTGTTTTTTTAAAAACATCATTGTACATTGAAATTTCTGCTTGCGTATGCTTTAGAAGCAAGAATTAAGAGGACTACATTCATTATTTCAGCTGAAAAATGCTTAGTTTATGATTTATAGTCAACATTAAGGAAATGTCCCCAACAGCGTTTTCAGCCCGAGTGGAGCACATTTTGACTGTTTTTTTAAAAACATCATTGTACATTGAAATTTCTGCTTGCGTATGCTTTAGAAGCAAGAATTAAGAGGACTACATTCATTATTTCAGCTGAAAAATGCTTAGTTTATGATTTATAGTCAACATTAATGAAATGTCCCCAACAGCGTTTTCAGCCCGAGTGGAGCACATTTTGACTGTTTTTTTAAAAACATCATTGTACATTGAAATTTCTGCTTGCGTATGCTTTAGAAGCAAGAATTAAGAGGACTACATTCATTATTTCAGCTGAAAAATGCTTAGTTTATGATTTATAGTCAACATTAATGTCATGTCCCAAACAAGCGTTTTCAGCCCGAGTGGAGCACATTTTGACTGTTTTTTTAAAAACATCATTGTACATTGAAATTTCTGCTTGCGTATGCTTTAGAAGCAAGAATTAAGAGGACTACATTCATTATTTCAGCTGAAAAATGCTTAGTTTATGATTTATAGTCAACATTAAGGAAATGTTCCGAACAAGCGTTTTCAGCCCGAGTGGAGCACATTTTGACCGTTTTTTAAAAAACATCATTGTACATTGAAATTTCTTTTTGCGTATGCTTTAGAAGCAAGAATTAAGAGGACTACATTCATTATTTCAGCTGAAAAATGCTTAGTTTATGATTTATAGTCAACATTAATGTAATGTCCCAAACAAGCGTTTTCAGCCCGAGTGGAGCACATTTTGACTGTTTTTTTAAAAACATCATTGTACATTGAAATTTCTGCTTGCGTATGCTTTAGAAGCAAGAATTAAGAGGACTACATTCATTATTTCAGCTGAAAAATGCTTAGTTTATGATTTATAGTCAACATTAATGTCATGTCCCAAACAAGCGTTTTCAGCCCGAGTGGAGCACATTTTGACTGTTTTTTTAAAAACATCATTGTACATTGAAATTTCTGCTTGCGTATGCTTTAGAAGCAAGAATTAAGAGGACTACATTCATTATTTCAGCTGAAAAATGCTTAGTTTATGATTTATAGTCAACATTAATGAAATAATCCAAACAAGCGTTTTCAGCCCGAGTGGAGCACATTTTGACCCTTTTTTTAAAAACATCATTGTACATTGAAATTTCTGCTTGCGTATGCTTTAGAAGCAAGAATTAAGAGGACTACATTCATTATTTCAGCTGAAAAATGCTTAGTTTTTGATTTGTAGTCAACATTAATGAAATGTCCCCAACAGCGTTTTCAGCCCGAGTGGAGCGCATTTTGACTGTTTTTTTTAAAAACATCATTGTACATTGAAATTTCTGCTTGCGTATGCTTTAGAAGCAAGAATTAAGAGGACTACATTCATTATTTCAGCTGAAAAATGCTTAGTTTATGATTTATAGTCAACATTAAGGAAATGTTCCGAACAAGCGTTTTCAGCCCGAGTGGAGCACATTTTGACCGTTTTTTAAAAAACATCATTGTACATTGAAATTTCTGTTTGCGTATGCTTTAGAAGCAAGAATTAAGAGGACTACATTCATTATTTCAGCTGAAAAATGCTTAGTTTATGATTTATAGTCAACATTAATGTAATGTCCCAAACAAGCATTTTCAGCCCGAGTGGAGCACATTTTGACCGTTTTTTTAAAAACATCATTGTACATTGAAATTTCTGCTTGCGTATGCTTTAGAAGCAAGAATTAAGAGGACTACATTCATTATTTCAGCTGAAAAATGCTTAGTTTATGATTTATAGTCAACATTAATGAAATGTCCCCAACAGCGTTTTCAGCCCGAGTGGAGCACATTTTGACTGTTTTTTTAAAAACATCATTGTACATTGAAATTTCTGCTTGCGAATGCTTTAGAAGCAAGAATTAAGAGGACTACATTCATTATTTCAGCTGAAAAATGCTTAGTTTTTGATTTGTAGTCAACATTAATGAAATGTCCCCAACAGCGTTTTCAGCCCGAGTGGAGCACATTTTGACTGTTTTTTTTAAAAACATCATTGTACATTGAAATTTCTGCTTGCGTATGCTTTAGAAGCAAGAATTAAGAGGACTACATTCATTATTTCAGCTGAAAAATGCTTAGTTTATGATTTATAGTCAACATTAAGGAAATGTTCCGAACAAGCGTTTTCAGCCCGAGTGGAGCACATTTTGACCGTTTTTTTAAAAACATCATTGTACATTGAAATTTCTGCTTGCGTATGCTTTAGAAGCAAGAATTAAGAGGACTACATTCATTATTTCAGCTGAAAAATGCTTAGTTTATGATTTATAGTCAACATTAATGAAATGTCCCCAACAGCGTTTTCAGCCCGAGTGGAGCGCATTTTGACTGTTTTTTTTAAAAACATCATTGTACATTGAAATTTCTGCTTGCGTATGCTTTAGAAGCAAGAATTAAGAGGACTACATTCATTATTTCAGCTGAAAAATGCTTAGTTTATGATTTATAGTCAACATTAAGGAAATGTTCCGAACAAGCGTTTTCAGCCCGAGTGGAGCACATTTTGACCGTTTTTTTAAAAACATCATTGTACATTGAAATTTCTGCTTGCGTATGCTTTAGAAGCAAGAATTAAGAGGACTACATTCATTATTTCAGCTGAAAAATGCTTAGTTTATGATTTATAGTCAACATTAATGTCATGTCCCAAACAAGCGTTTTCAGCCCGAGTGGAGCACATTTTGACTGTTTTTTTAAAAACATCATTGTACATTGAAATTTCTGCTTGCGTATGCTTTAGAAGCAAGAATTAAGAGGACTACATTCATTATTTCAGCTGAAAAATGCTTAGTTTATGATTTATAGTCAACATTAATGTAATGTCCCAAACAAGCGTTTTCAGCCCGAGTGGAGCACATTTTGACCGTTTTTTTAAAAACATCATTGTACATTGAAATTTCTGCTTGCGTATGCTTTAGAAGCAAGAATTAAGAGGACTACATTCATTATTTCAGCTGAAAAATGCTTAGTTTATGATTTATAGTCAACATTAAGGAAATGTTCCGAACAAGCGTTTTCAGCCCGAGTGGAGCACATTTTGACCGTTTTTTTAAAAACATCATTGTACATTGAAATTTCTGCTTGCGTATGCTTTAGAAGCAAGAATTAAGAGGACTACATTCATTATTTCAGCTGAAAAATGCTTAGTTTATGATTTATAGTCAACATTAATGAAATGTCCCCAACAGCGTTTTCAGCCCGAGTGGAGCGCATTTTGACTGTTTTTTTTAAAAACATCATTGTACATTGAAATTTCTGCTTGCGTATGCTTTAGAAGCAAGAATTAAGAGGACTACATTCATTATTTCAGCTGAAAAATGCTTAGTTTATGATTTATAGTCAACATTAAGGAAATGTTCCGAACAAGCGTTTTCAGCCCGAGTGGAGCACATTTTGACCGTTTTTTTAAAAACATCATTGTACATTGAAATTTCTGCTTGCGTATGCTTTAGAAGCAAGAATTAAGAGGACTACATTCATTATTTCAGCTGAAAAATGCTTAGTTTATGATTTATAGTCAACATTAATGTCATGTCCCAAACAAGCGTTTTCAGCCCGAGTGGAGCACATTTTGACTGTTTTTTTAAAAACATCATTGTACATTGAAATTTCTGCTTGCGTATGCTTTAGAAGCAAGAATTAAGAGGACTACATTCATTATTTCAGCTGAAAAATGCTTAGTTTATGATTTATAGTCAACATTAATGTAATGTCCCAAACAAGCGTTTTCAGCCCGAGTGGAGCACATTTTGACCGTTTTTTTAAAAACATCATTGTACATTGAAATTTCTGCTTGCGTATGCTTTAGAAGCAAGAATTAAGAGGACTACATTCATTATTTCAGCTGAAAAATGCTTAGTTTATGATTTATAGTCAACATTAATGAAATGTCCCCAACAGCGTTTTCAGCCCGAGTGGAGCACATTTTGACTGTTTTTTTAAAAACATCATTGTACATTGAAATTTCTGCTTGCGAATGCTTTAGAAGCAAGAATTAAGAGGACTACATTCATTATTTCAGCTGAAAAATGCTTAGTTTTTGATTTGTAGTCAACATTAATGAAATGTCCCCAACAGCGTTTTCAGCCCGAGTGGAGCACATTTTGACTGTTTTTTTTAAAAACATCATTGTACATTGAAATTTCTGCTTGCGTATGCTTTAGAAGCAAGAATTAAGAGGACTACATTCATTATTTCAGCTGAAAAATGCTTAGTTTATGATTTATAGTCAACATTAAGGAAATGTTCCGAACAAGCGTTTTCAGCCCGAGTGGAGCACATTTTGACCGTTTTTTTAAAAACATCATTGTACATTGAAATTTCTGCTTGCGTATGCTTTAGAAGCAAGAATTAAGAGGACTACATTCATTATTTCAGCTGAAAAATGCTTAGTTTATGATTTATAGTCAACATTAATGAAATGTCCCCAACAGCGTTTTCAGCCCGAGTGGAGCGCATTTTGACTGTTTTTTTTAAAAACATCATTGTACATTGAAATTTCTGCTTGCGTATGCTTTAGAAGCAAGAATTAAGAGGACTACATTCATTATTTCAGCTGAAAAATGCTTAGTTTATGATTTATAGTCAACATTAAGGAAATGTTCCGAACAAGCGTTTTCAGCCCGAGTGGAGCACATTTTGACCGTTTTTTTAAAAACATCATTGTACATTGAAATTTCTGCTTGCGTATGCTTTAGAAGCAAGAATTAAGAGGACTACATTCATTATTTCAGCTGAAAAATGCTTAGTTTATGATTTATAGTCAACATTAATGTCATGTCCCAAACAAGCGTTTTCAGCCCGAGTGGAGCACATTTTGACTGTTTTTTTAAAAACATCATTGTACATTGAAATTTCTGCTTGCGTATGCTTTAGAAGCAAGAATTAAGAGGACTACATTCATTATTTCAGCTGAAAAATGCTTAGTTTATGATTTATAGTCAACATTAATGTAATGTCCCAAACAAGCGTTTTCAGCCCGAGTGGAGCACATTTTGACCGTTTTTTTAAAAACATCATTGTACATTGAAATTTCTGCTTGCGTATGCTTTAGAAGCAAGAATTAAGAGGACTACATTCATTATTTCAGCTGAAAAATGCTTAGTTTATGATTTATAGTCAACATTAATGAAATGTCCCCAACAGCGTTTTCAGCCCGAGTGGAGCGCATTTTGACTGTTTTTTTTAAAAACATCATTGTACATTGAAATTTCTGCTTGCGTATGCTTTAGAAGCAAGAATTAAGAGGACTACATTCATTATTTCAGCTGAAAAATGCTTAGTTTTTGATTTGTAGTCAACATTAATGAAATGTCCCCAACAGCGTTTTCAGCCCGAGTGGAGCACATTTTGACTGTTTTTTTTAAAAACATCATTGTACATTGAAATTTCTGCTTGCGTATGCTTTGGAAGCAAGAATTAAGAGGACTACATTCATTATTTCAGCTGAAAAATGCTTAGTTTATGATTTATAGTCAACATTAATGAAATGTTCCAAACAAGCGTTTTCAGCCCGAGTGGAGCACATTTTGACCCTTTTTTTAAAAACATCATTGTACATTGAAATTTCTGCTTGCGTATGCTTTAGAAGCAAGAATTAAGAGGACTACATTCATTATTTCAGCTGAAAAATGCTTAGTTTTTGATTTGTAGTCAACATTAATGAAATGTCCCCAACAGCGTTTTCAGCCCGAGTGGAGCGCATTTTGACTGTTTTTTTTTAAAACATCATTGTACATTGAAATTTCTGCTTGCGTATGCTTTAGAAGCAAGAATTAAGAGGACTACATTCATTATTTCAGCTGAAAAATGCTTAGTTTATGATTTATAGTCAACATTAAGGAAATGTTCCGAACAAGCGTTTTCAGCCCGAGTGGAGCACATTTTGACCGTTTTTTAAAAAACATCATTGTACATTGAAATTTCTGTTTGCGTATGCTTTAGAAGCAAGAATTAAGAGGACTACATTCATTATTTCAGCTGAAAAATGCTTAGTTTATGATTTATAGTCAACATTAATGTAATGTCCCAAACAAGCGTTTTCAGCCCGAGTGGAGCACATTTTGACCGTTTTTTTAAAAACATCATTGTACATTGAAATTTCTGCTTGCGTATGCTTTAGAAGCAAGAATTAAGAGGACTACATTCATTATTTCAGCTGAAAAATGCTTAGTTTATGATTTATAGTCAACATTAATGAAATGTCCCCAACAGCGTTTTCAGCCCGAGTGGAGCACATTTTGACTGTTTTTTTAAAAACATCATTGTACATTGAAATTTCTGCTTGCGTATGCTTTAGAAGCAAGAATTAAGAGGACTACATTCATTATTTCAGCTGAAAAATGCTTAGTTTTTGATTTATAGTCAACATTAATGAAATGTCCCCAACAGCGTTTTCAGCCCGAGTGGAGCACATTTTGACTGTTTTTTTTAAAAACATCATTGTACATTGAAATTTCTGCTTGCGTATGCTTTAGAAGCAAGAATTAAGAGGACTACATTCATTATTTCAGCTGAAATATGCTTAGTTTATGATTTATAGTCAACATTAATGAAATGTTCCAAACAAGCGTTTTCAGCCCGAGTGGAGCACATTTTGACCCTTTTTTTAAAAACATCATTGTACATTGAAATTTCTGCTTGCGTATGCTTTAGAAGCAAGAATTAAGAGGACTACATTCATTATTTCAGCTGAAAAATGCTTAGTTTATGATTTATAGTTAACATTAATGTCATGTCCCAAACAAGCGTTTTCAGCCCGAGTGGAGCACATTTTGACTGTTTTTTTAAAAACATCATTGTACATTGAAATTTCTGCTTGCGTATGCTTTAGAAGCGAGAATTAAGAGGACTACATTCATTATTTCAGCTGAAAAATGCTTAGTTTATGATTTATAGTCAACATTAATGAAATGTTCCAAACAAGCGTTTTCAGCCCGAGTGGAGCACATTTTGACCCTTTTTTTAAAAACATCATTGTACATTGAAATTTCTGCTTGCTTATGCTTTAGAAGCAAGAATTAAGAGGACTACATTCATTATTTCAGCTGAAAAATGCTTAGTTTATGATTTATAGTCAACATTAAGGAAATGTTCCGAACAAGCGTTTTCAGCCCGAGTGGAGCACATTTTGACCGTTTTTTTAAAAACATCATTGTACATTGAAATTTCTGCTTGCGTATGCTTTAGAAGCAAGAATTAAGAGGACTACATTCATTATTTCAGCTGAAAAATGCTTAGTTTATGATTTATAGTCAACATTAATGTCATGTCCCAAACAAGCGTTTTCAGCCCGAGTGGAGCACATTTTGACTGTTTTTTTAAAAACATCATTGTACATTGAAATTTCTGCTTGCGTATGCTTTAGAAGCAAGAATTAAGAGGACTACATTCATTATTTCAGCTGAAAAATGCTTAGTTTATGATTTATAGTCAACATTAATGTAATGTCCCAAACAAGCGTTTTCAGCCCGAGTGGAGCACATTTTGACCGTTTTTTTAAAAACATCATTGTACATTGAAATTTCTGCTTGCGTATGCTTTAGAAGCAAGAATTAAGAGGACTACATTCATTATTTCAGCTGAAAAATGCTTAGTTTATGATTTATAGTCAACATTAATGAAATGTCCCCAACAGCGTTTTCAGCCCGAGTGGAGCGCATTTTGACTGTTTTTTTTAAAAACATCATTGTACATTGAAATTTCTGCTTGCGTATGCTTTAGAAGCAAGAATTAAGAGGACTACATTCATTATTTCAGCTGAAAAATGCTTAGTTTTTGATTTGTAGTCAACATTAATGAAATGTCCCCAACAGCGTTTTCAGCCCGAGTGGAGCACATTTTGACTGTTTTTTTTAAAAACATCATTGTACATTGAAATTTCTGCTTGCGTATGCTTTGGAAGCAAGAATTAAGAGGACTACATTCATTATTTCAGCTGAAAAATGCTTAGTTTATGATTTATAGTCAACATTAATGAAATGTTCCAAACAAGCGTTTTCAGCCCGAGTGGAGCACATTTTGACCCTTTTTTTAAAAACATCATTGTACATTGAAATTTCTGCTTGCGTATGCTTTAGAAGCAAGAATTAAGAGGACTACATTCATTATTTCAGCTGAAAAATGCTTAGTTTTTGATTTGTAGTCAACATTAATGAAATGTCCCCAACAGCGTTTTCAGCCCGAGTGGAGCGCATTTTGACTGTTTTTTTTAAAAACATCATTGTACATTGAAATTTCTGCTTGCGTATGCTTTAGAAGCAAGAATTAAGAGGACTACATTCATTATTTCAGCTGAAAAATGCTTAGTTTATGATTTATAGTCAACATTAAGGAAATGTTCCGAACAAGCGTTTTCAGCCCGAGTGGAGCACATTTTGACCGTTTTTTTAAAAACATCATTGTACATTGAAATTTCTGCTTGCGTATGCTTTAGAAGCAAGAATTAAGAGGACTACATTCATTATTTCAGCTGAAAAATGCTTAGTTTATGATTTATAGTCAACATTAATGAAATGTCCCCAACAGCGTTTTCAGCCCGAGTGGAGCGCATTTTGACTGTTTTTTTTAAAAACATCATTGTACATTGAAATTTCTGCTTGCGTATGCTTTAGAAGCAAGAATTAAGAGGACTACATTCATTATTTCAGCTGAAAAATGCTTAGTTTATGATTTATAGTCAACATTAAGGAAATGTTCCGAACAAGCGTTTTCAGCCCGAGTGGAGCACATTTTGACCGTTTTTTTAAAAACATCATTGTACATTGAAATTTCTGCTTGCGTATGCTTTAGAAGCAAGAATTAAGAGGACTACATTCATTATTTCAGCTGAAAAATGCTTAGTTTATGATTTATAGTCAACATTAATGTCATGTCCCAAACAAGCGTTTTCAGCCCGAGTGGAGCACATTTTGACTGTTTTTTTAAAAACATCATTGTACATTGAAATTTCTGCTTGCGTATGCTTTAGAAGCAAGAATTAAGAGGACTACATTCATTATTTCAGCTGAAAAATGCTTAGTTTATGATTTATAGTCAACATTAATGTAATGTCCCAAACAAGCGTTTTCAGCCCGAGTGGAGCACATTTTGACCGTTTTTTTAAAAACATCATTGTACATTGAAATTTCTGCTTGCGTATGCTTTAGAAGCAAGAATTAAGAGGACTACATTCATTATTTCAGCTGAAAAATGCTTAGTTTATGATTTATAGTCAACATTAATGAAATGTCCCCAACAGCGTTTTCAGCCCGAGTGGAGCACATTTTGACTGTTTTTTTAAAAACATCATTGTACATTGAAATTTCTGCTTGCGAATGCTTTAGAAGCAAGAATTAAGAGGACTACATTCATTATTTCAGCTGAAAAATGCTTAGTTTTTGATTTGTAGTCAACATTAATGAAATGTCCCCAACAGCGTTTTCAGCCCGAGTGGAGCACATTTTGACTGTTTTTTTTAAAAACATCATTGAACATTGAAATTTCTGCTTGCGTATGCTTTAGAAGCAAGAATTAAGAGGACTACATTCATTATTTCAGCTGAAAAATGCTTAGTTTATGATTTATAGTCAACATTAAGGAAATGTTCCGAACAAGCGTTTTCAGCCCGAGTGGAGCACATTTTGACCGTTTTTTTAAAAACATCATTGTACATTGAAATTTCTGCTTGCGTATGCTTTAGAAGCAAGAATTAAGAGGACTACATTCATTATTTCAGCTGAAAAATGCTTAGTTTATGATTTATAGTCAACATTAATGTCATGTCCCAAACAAGCGTTTTCAGCCCGAGTGGAGCACATTTTGACTGTTTTTTTAAAAACATCATTGTACATTGAAATTTCTGCTTGCGTATGCTTTAGAAGCAAGAATTAAGAGGACTACATTCATTATTTCAGCTGAAAAATGCTTAGTTTATGATTTATAGTCAACATTAATGTAATGTCCCAAACAAGCGTTTTCAGCCCGAGTGGAGCACATTTTGACCGTTTTTTTAAAAACATCATTGTACATTGAAATTTCTGCTTGCGTATGCTTTAGAAGCAAGAATTAAGAGGACTACATTCATTATTTCAGCTGAAAAATGCTTAGTTTATGATTTATAGTCAACATTAATGAAATGTCCCCAACAGCGTTTTCAGCCCGAGTGGAGCGCATTTTGACTGTTTTTTTTAAAAACATCATTGTACATTGAAATTTCTGCTTGCGTATGCTTTAGAAGCAAGAATTAAGAGGACTACATTCATTATTTCAGCTGAAAAATGCTTAGTTTTTGATTTGTAGTCAACATTAATGAAATGTCCCCAACAGCGTTTTCAGCCCGAGTGGAGCACATTTTGACTGTTTTTTTTAAAAACATCATTGTACATTGAAATTTCTGCTTGCGTATGCTTTGGAAGCAAGAATTAAGAGGACTACATTCATTATTTCAGCTGAAAAATGCTTAGTTTATGATTTATAGTCAACATTAATGAAATGTTCCAAACAAGCGTTTTCAGCCCGAGTGGAGCACATTTTGACCCTTTTTTTAAAAACATCATTGTACATTGAAATTTCTGCTTGCGTATGCTTTAGAAGCAAGAATTAAGAGGACTACATTCATTATTTCAGCTGAAAAATGCTTAGTTTTTGATTTGTAGTCAACATTAATGAAATGTCCCCAACAGCGTTTTCAGCCCGAGTGGAGCGCATTTTGACTGTTTTTTTTAAAAACATCATTGTACATTGAAATTTCTGCTTGCGTATGCTTTAGAAGCAAGAATTAAGAGGACTACATTCATTATTTCAGCTGAAAAATGCTTAGTTTATGATTTATAGTCAACATTAAGGAAATGTTCCGAACAAGCGTTTTCAGCCCGAGTGGAGCACATTTTGACCGTTTTTTTAAAAACATCATTGTACATTGAAATTTCTGCTTGCGTATGCTTTAGAAGCAAGAATTAAGAGGACTACATTCATTATTTCAGCTGAAAAATGCTTAGTTTATGATTTATAGTCAACATTAATGAAATGTCCCCAACAGCGTTTTCAGCCCGAGTGGAGCGCATTTTGACTGTTTTTTTTAAAAACATCATTGTACATTGAAATTTCTGCTTGCGTATGCTTTAGAAGCAAGAATTAAGAGGACTACATTCATTATTTCAGCTGAAAAATGCTTAGTTTATGATTTATAGTCAACATTAAGGAAATGTTCTGAACAAGCGTTTTCAGCCCGAGTGGAGCACATTTTGACCGTTTTTTTAAAAACATCATTGTACATTGAAATTTCTGCTTGCGTATGCTTTAGAAGCAAGAATTAAGAGGACTACATTCATTATTTCAGCTGAAAAATGCTTAGTTTATGATTTATAGTCAACATTAATGTCATGTCCCAAACAAGCGTTTTCAGCCCGAGTGGAGCACATTTTGACTGTTTTTTTAAAAACATCATTGTACATTGAAATTTCTGCTTGCGTATGCTTTAGAAGCAAGAATTAAGAGGACTACATTCATTATTTCAGCTGAAAAATGCTTAGTTTATGATTTATAGTCAACATTAATGTAATGTCCCAAACAAGCGTTTTCAGCCCGAGTGGAGCACATTTTGACCGTTTTTTTAAAAACATCATTGTACATTGAAATTTCTGCTTGCGTATGCTTTAGAAGCAAGAATTAAGAGGACTACATTCATTATTTCAGCTGAAAAATGCTTAGTTTATGATTTATAGTCAACATTAATGAAATGTCCCCAACAGCGTTTTCAGCCCGAGTGGAGCACATTTTGACTGTTTTTTTAAAAACATCATTGTACATTGAAATTTCTGCTTGCGTATGCTTTAGAAGCAAGAATTAAGAGGACTACATTCATTATTTCAGCTGAAAAATGCTTTGTTTATGATTTATAGTCAACATTAAGGAAATGTTCCGAACAAGCGTTTTCAGCCCGAGTGGAGCACATTTTGACCGTTTTTTTAAAAACATCATTGTACATTGAAATTTCTGCTTGCGTATGCTTTAGAAGCAAGAATTAAGAGGACTACATTCATTATTTCAGCTGAAAAATGCTTAGTTTATGATTTATAGTCAACATTAATGAAATGTCCCCAACAGCGTTTTCAGCCCGAGTGGAGCGCATTTTGACTGTTTTTTTTAAAAACATCATTGTACATTGAAATTTCTGCTTGCGTATGCTTTAGAAGCAAGAATTAAGAGGACTACATTCATTATTTCAGCTGAAAAATGCTTAGTTTATGATTTATAGTCAACATTAAGGAAATGTTCCGAACAAGCGTTTTCAGCCCGAGTGGAGCACATTTTGACCGTTTTTTTAAAAACATCATTGTACATTGAAATTTCTGCTTGCGTATGCTTTAGAAGCAAGAATTAAGAGGACTACATTCATTATTTCAGCTGAAAAATGCTTAGTTTATGATTTATAGTCAACATTAATGTCATGTCCCAAACAAGCGTTTTCAGCCCGAGTGGAGCACATTTTGACTGTTTTTTTAAAAACATCATTGTACATTGAAATTTCTGCTTGCGTATGCTTTAGAAGCAAGAATTAAGAGGACTACATTCATTATTTCAGCTGAAAAATGCTTAGTTTATGATTTATAGTCAACATTAATGTAATGTCCCAAACAAGCGTTTTCAGCCCGAGTGGAGCACATTTTGACCGTTTTTTTAAAAACATCATTGTACATTGAAATTTCTGCTTGCGTATGCTTTAGAAGCAAGAATTAAGAGGACTACATTCATTATTTCAGCTGAAAAATGCTTAGTTTATGATTTATAGTCAACATTAATGAAATGTCCCCAACAGCGTTTTCAGCCCGAGTGGAGCGCATTTTGACTGTTTTTTTTAAAAACATCATTGTACATTGAAATTTCTGCTTGCGTATGCTTTAGAAGCAAGAATTAAGAGGACTACATTCATTATTTCAGCTGAAAAATGCTTAGTTTTTGATTTGTAGTCAACATTAATGAAATGTCCCCAACAGCGTTTTCAGCCCGAGTGGAGCACATTTTGACTGTTTTTTTTAAAAACATCATTGTACATTGAAATTTCTGCTTGCGTATGCTTTGGAAGCAAGAATTAAGAGGACTACATTCATTATTTCAGCTGAAAAATGCTTAGTTTATGATTTATAGTCAACATTAATGAAATGTTCCAAACAAGCGTTTTCAGCCCGAGTGGAGCACATTTTGACCCTTTTTTTAAAAACATCATTGTACATTGAAATTTCTGCTTGCGTATGCTTTAGAAGCAAGAATTAAGAGGACTACATTCATTATTTCAGCTGAAAAATGCTTAGTTTTTGATTTGTAGTCAACATTAATGAAATGTCCCCAACAGCGTTTTCAGCCCGAGTGGAGCGCATTTTGACTGTTTTTTTTAAAAACATCATTGTACATTGAAATTTCTGCTTGCGTATGCTTTAGAAGCAAGAATTAAGAGGACTACATTCATTATTTCAGCTGAAAAATGCTTAGTTTATGATTTATAGTCAACATTAAGGAAATGTTCCGAACAAGCGTTTTCAGCCCGAGTGGAGCACATTTTGACCGTTTTTTAAAAAACATCATTGTACATTGAAATTTCTGTTTGCGTATGCTTTAGAAGCAAGAATTAAGAGGACTACATTCATTATTTCAGCTGAAAAATGCTTAGTTTATGATTTATAGTCAACATTAATGTAATGTCCCAAACAAGCGTTTTCAGCCCGAGTGGAGCACATTTTGACCGTTTTTTTAAAAACATCATTGTACATTGAAATTTCTGCTTGCGTATGCTTTAGAAGCAATAATTAAGAGGACTACATTCATTATTTCAGCTGAAAAATGCTTAGTTTATGATTTATAGTCAACATTAATGAAATGTCCCCAACAGCGTTTTCAGCCCGAGTGGAGCACATTTTGACTGTTTTTTTAAAAACATCATTGTACATTGAAATTTCTGCTTGCGTATGCTTTAGAAGCAAGAATTAAGAGGACTACATTCATTATTTCAGCTGAAAAATGCTTAGTTTTTGATTTATAGTCAACATTAATGAAATGTCCCCAACAGCGTTTTCAGCCCGAGTGGAGCACATTTTGACTGTTTTTTTTAAAAACATCATTGTACATTGAAATTTCTGCTTGCGTATGCTTTAGAAGCAAGAATTAAGAGGACTACATTCATTATTTCAGCTGAAAAATGCTTAGTTTATGATTTATAGTCAACATTAATGAAATGTTCCAAACAAGCGTTTTCAGCCCGAGTGGAGCACATTTTGACCCTTTTTTTAAAAACATCATTGTACATTGAAATTTTTGCTTGCGTATGCTTTAGAAGCAAGAATTAAGAGGACTACATTCATTATTTCAGCTGAAAAATGCTTAGTTTATGATTTATAGTTAACATTAATGTCATGTCCCAAACAAGCGTTTTCAGCCCGAGTGGAGCACATTTTGACTGTTTTTTTAAAAACATCATTGTACATTGAAATTTCTGCTTGCGTATGCTTTAGAAGCGAGAATTAAGAGGACTACATTCATTATTTCAGCTGAAAAATGCTTAGTTTATGATTTATAGTCAACATTAATGAAATGTTCCAAACAAGCGTTTTCAGCCCGAGTGGAGCACATTTTGACCCTTTTTTTAAAAACATCATTGTACATTGAAATTTCTGCTTGCGTATGCTTTAGAAGCAAGAATTAAGAGGACTACATTCATTATTTCAGCTGAAAAATGCTTAGTTTATGATTTATAGTCAACATTAATGTCATGTCCCAAACAAGCGTTTTCAGCCCGAGTGGAGCACATTTTGACTGTTTTTTTAAAAACATCATTGTACATTGAAATTTCTGCTTGCGTATGCTTTAGAAGCAAGAATTAAGAGGACTACATTCATTATTTCAGCTGAAAAATGCTTAGTTTATGATTTATAGTCAACATTAATGAAATGTCCCCAACAGCGTTTTCAGCCCGAGTGGAGCACATTTTGACTGTTTTTTTAAAAACATCATTGTACATTGAAATTTCAGCTTGCGAATGCTTTAGAAGCAAGAATTAAGAGGACTACATTCATTATTTCAGCTGAAAAATGCTTAGTATTTGATTTGTAGTCAACATTAATGAAATGTCCCCAACAGCGTTTTCAGCCCGAGTGGAGCACATTTTGACTGTTTTTTTTAAAAACATCATTGTACATTGAAATTTCTGCTTGCGTATGCTTTAGAAGCAAGAATTAAGAGGACTACATTCATTATTTCAGCTGAAAAATGCTTAGTTTATGATTTATAGTCAACATTAAGGAAATGTTCCGAACAAGCGTTTTCAGCCCGAGTGGAGCACATTTTGACCGTTTTTTTAAAAACATCATTGTACATTGAAATTTCTGCTTGCGTATGCTTTAGAAGCAAGAATTAAGAGGACTACATTCATTATTTCAGCTGAAAAATGCTTAGTTTATGATTTATAGTCAACATTAATGAAATGTTCCGAACAAGCGTTTTCAGCCCGAGTGGAGCACATTTTGACTGTTTTTTTTAAAAACATCATTGTACATTGAAATTTCTGCTTGCGTATGCTTTAGAAGCAAGAATTAAGAGGACTACATTCATTATTTCAGCTGAAAAATGCTTAGTTTATGATTTATAGTCAACATTAAGGAAATGTTCCGAACAAGCGTTTTCAGCCCGAGTGGAGCACATTTTGACCATTTTTTTAAAAACATCATTGTACATTGAAATTTCTGCTTGCGTATGCTTTAGAAGCAAGAATTAAGAGGACTACATTCATTATTTCAGCTGAAAAATGCTTAGTTTATGATTTATAGTCAACATTAATGTCATGTCCCAAACAAGCGTTTTCAGCCCGAGTGGAGCACATTTTGACTGTTTTTTTAAAAACATCATTGTACATTGAAATTTCTGCTTGCGTATGCTTTAGAAGCAAGAATTAAGAGGACTACATTCATTATTTCAGCTGAAAAATGCTTAGTTTATGATTTATAGTCAACATTAAGGAAATGTCCCCAACAGCGTTTTCAGCCCGAGTGGAGCACATTTTGACTGTTTTTTTAAAAACATCATTGTACATTGAAATTTCTGCTTGCGTATGCTTTAGAAGCAAGAATTAAGAGGACTACATTCATTATTTCAGCTGAAAAATGCTTAGTTTATGATTTATAGTCAACATTAATGAAATGTCCCCAACAGCGTTTTCAGCCCGAGTGGAGCACATTTTGACTGTTTTTTTAAAAACATCATTGTACATTGAAATTTCTGCTTGCGTATGCTTTAGAAGCAAGAATTAAGAGGACTACATTCATTATTTCAGCTGAAAAATGCTTAGTTTATGATTTATAGTCAACATTAATGTCATGTCCCAAACAAGCGTTTTCAGCCCGAGTGGAGCACATTTTGACTGTTTTTTTAAAAACATCATTGTACATTGAAATTTCTGCTTGCGTATGCTTTAGAAGCAAGAATTAAGAGGACTACATTCATTATTTCAGCTGAAAAATGCTTAGTTTATGATTTATAGTCAACATTAAGGAAATGTTCCGAACAAGCGTTTTCAGCCCGAGTGGAGCACATTTTGACCGTTTTTTAAAAAACATCATTGTACATTGAAATTTCTTTTTGCGTATGCTTTAGAAGCAAGAATTAAGAGGACTACATTCATTATTTCAGCTGAAAAATGCTTAGTTTATGATTTATAGTCAACATTAATGTAATGTCCCAAACAAGCGTTTTCAGCCCGAGTGGAGCACATTTTGACTGTTTTTTTAAAAACATCATTGTACATTGAAATTTCTGCTTGCGTATGCTTTAGAAGCAAGAATTAAGAGGACTACATTCATTATTTCAGCTGAAAAATGCTTAGTTTATGATTTATAGTCAACATTAATGTCATGTCCCAAACAAGCGTTTTCAGCCCGAGTGGAGCACATTTTGACTGTTTTTTTAAAAACATCATTGTACATTGAAATTTCTGCTTGCGTATGCTTTAGAAGCAAGAATTAAGAGGACTACATTCATTATTTCAGCTGAAAAATGCTTAGTTTATGATTTATAGTCCACATTAATGTCATGTCCCAAACAAGCGTTTTCAGCCCGAGTGGAGCACATTTTGACTGTTTTTTTAAAAACATCATTGTACATTGAAATTTCTGCTTGCATATGCTTTAGAAGCAAGAATTAAGAGGACTACATTCATTATTTCAGCTGAAAAATGCTTAGTTTATGATTTATAGTCAACATTAAGGAAATGTTCCAAACAAGCGTTTTCAGCCCGAGTGGAGCACATTTTGACCCTTTTTTTAAAAAACATCATTGTACATTGAAATTTCTGCTTGCGTATGCTTTAGAAGCAAGAATTAAGAGGACTACATTCATTATTTCAGCTGAAAAATGCTTAGTTTATGATTTATAGTCAACATTAATGTCATGTCCCAAACAAGCGTTTTCAGCCCGAGTGGAGCACATTTTGACTGTTTTTTTAAAAACATCATTGTACATTGAAATTTCTGCTTGCGTATGCTTTAGAAGCAAGAATTAAGAGGACTACATTCATTATTTCAGCTGAAAAATGCTTAGTTTATGATTTATAGTCAACATTAATGAAATGTTCCAAACAAGCGTTTTCAGCCCGAGTGGAGCACATTTTGACCCTTTTTTTAAAAACATCATTGTACATTGAAATTTCTGCTTGCGTATGCTTTAGAAGCAAGAATTAAGAGGACTACATTCATTATTTCAGCTGAAAAATGCTTAGTTTATGATTTATAGTCAACATTAATGTCATGTCCCAAACAAGCGTTTTCAGCCCGAGTGGAGCACATTTTGACCGTTTTTTAAAAAACATCATTGTACATTGAAATTTCTGTTTGCGTATGCTTTAGAAGCAAGAATTAAGAGGACTACATTCATTATTTCAGCTGAAAAATGCTTAGTTTATGATTTATAGTCAACATTAATGTAATGTCCCAAACAAGCGTTTTCAGCCCGAGTGGAGCACATTTTGACCGTTTTTTTAAAAACATCATTGTACATTGAAATTTCTGCTTGCGTATGCTTTAGAAGCAAGAATTAAGAGGACTACATTCATTATTTCAGCTGAAAAATGCTTAGTTTATGATTTATAGTCAACATTAATGAAATGTCCCCAACAGCGTTTTCAGCCCGAGTGGAGCGCATTTTGACTGTTTTTTTTAAAAACATCATTGTACATTGAAATTTCTGCTTGCGTATGCTTTAGAAGCAAGAATTAAGAGGACTACATTCATTATTTCAGCTGAAAAATGCTTAGTTTTTGATTTGTAGTCAACATTAATGAAATGTCCCCAACAGCGTTTTCAGCCCGAGTGGAGCACATTTTGACTGTTTGTTTTAAAAACATCATTGTACATTGAAATTTCTGCTTGCGTATGCTTTGGAAGCAAGAATTAAGAGGACTACATTCATTATTTCAGCTGAAAAATGCTTAGTTTATGATTTATAGTCAACATTAATGTAATGTCCCAAACAAGCGTTTTCAGCCCGAGTGGAGCACATTTTGACCGTTTTTTTAAAAACATCATTGTACATTGAAATTTCTGCTTGCGTATGCTTTAGAAGCAAGAATTAAGAGGACTACATTCATTATTTCAGCTGAAAAATGCTTAGTTTATGATTTATAGTCAACATTAATGAAATGTCCCCAACAGCGTTTTCAGCCCGAGTGGAGCGCATTTTGACTGTTTTTTTTAAAAACATCATTGTACATTGAAATTTCTGCTTGCGTATGCTTTAGAAGCAAGAATTAAGAGGACTACATTCATTATTTCAGCTGAAAAATGCTTAGTTTTTGATTTGTAGTCAACATTAATGAAATGTCCCCAACAGCGTTTTCAGCCCGAGTGGAGCACATTTTGACTGTTTTTTTTAAAAACATCATTGTACATTGAAATTTCTGTTTGCGTATGCTTTAGAAGCAAGAATTAAGAGGACTACATTCATTATTTCAGCTGAAAAATGCTTAGTTTATGATTTATAGTCAACATTAATGTAATGTCCCAAACAAGCGTTTTCAGCACGAGTGGAGCACATTTTGACCGTTTTTTTAAAAACATCATTGTACATTGAAATTTCTGCTTGCGTATGCTTTAGAAGCAAGAATTAAGAGGACTACATTCATTATTTCAGCTGAAAAATGCTTAGTTTATGATTTATAGTCAACATTAAGGAAATGTTCCGAACAAGCGTTTTCAGCCCGAGTGGAGCACATTTTGACCGTTTTTTTAAAAACATCATTGTACATTGAAATTTCTGCTTGCCTATGCTTTAGAAGCAAGAATTAAGAGGACTACATTCATTATTTCAGCTGAAAAATGCTTAGTTTATGATTTATAGTCAACATTAATGTCATGTCCCAAACAAGCGTTTTCAGCCCGAGTGGAGCACATTTTGACTGTTTTTTTAAAAACATCATTGTACATTGAAATTTCTGCTTGCGTATGCTTTAGAAGCAAGAATTAAGAGGACTACATTCATTATTTCAGCTGAAAAATGCTTAGTTTATGATTTATAGTCAACATTAATGAAATGTCCCCAACAGCGTTTTCAGCCCGAGTGGAGCACATTTTGACTGTTTTTTTAAAAACATCATTGTACATTGAAATTTCTGCTTGCGAATGCTTTAGAAGCAAGAATTAAGAGGACTACATTCATTATTTCAGCTGAAAAATGCTTAGTTTTTGATTTGTAGTCAACATTAATGAAATGTCCCCAACAGCGTTTTCAGCCCGAGTGGAGCACATTTTGACTGTTTTTTTTAAAAACATCATTGTACATTGAAATTTCTGCTTGCGTATGCTTTAGAAGCAAGAATTAAGAGGACTACATTCATTATTTCAGCTGAAAAATGCTTAGTTTATGATTTATAGTCAACATTAATGTAATGTCCCAAACAAGCGTTTTCAGCCCGAGTGGAGCACATTTTGACCGTTTTTTTAAAAACATCATTGTACATTGAAATTTCTGCTTGCGTATGCTTTAGAAGCAAGAATTAAGAGGACTACATTCATTATTTCAGCTGAAAAATGCTTAGTTTATGATTTATAGTCAACATTAATGAAATGTCCCCAACAGCGTTTTCAGCCCGAGTGGAGCGCATTTTGACTGTTTTTTTTAAAAACATCATTGTACATTGAAATTTCTGCTTGCGTATGCTTTAGAAGCAAGAATTAAGAGGACTACATTCATTATTTCAGCTGAAAAATGCTTAGTTTATGATTTATAGTCAACATTAAGGAAATGTTCCGAACAAGCGTTTTCAGCCCGAGTGGAGCACATTTTGACCGTTTTTTTAAAAACATCATTGTACATTGAAATTTCTGCTTGCGTATGCTTTAGAAGCAAGAATTAAGAGGACTACATTCATTATTTCAGCTGAAAAATGCTTAGTTTATGATTTATAGTCAACATTAATGTCATGTCCCAAACAAGCGTTTTCAGCCCGAGTGGAGCACATTTTGACTGTTTTTTTAAAAACATCATTGTACATTGAAATTTCTGCTTGCGTATGCTTTAGAAGCAAGAATTAAGAGGACTACATTCATTATTTCAGCTGAAAAATGCTTAGTTTATGATTTATAGTCAACATTAATGTAATGTCCCAAACAAGCGTTTTCAGCCCGAGTGGAGCACATTTTGACCGTTTTTTTAAAAACATCATTGTACATTGAAATTTCTGCTTGCGTATGCTTTAGAAGCAAGAATTAAGAGGACTACATTCATTATTTCAGCTGAAAAATGCTTAGTTTATGATTTATAGTCAACATTAATGAAATGTCCCCAACAGCGTTTTCAGCCCGAGTGGAGCGCATTTTGACTGTTTTTTTTAAAAACATCATTGTACATTGAAATTTCTGCTTGCGTATGCTTTAGAAGCAAGAATTAAGAGGACTACATTCATATTTTCAGCTGAAAAATGCTTAGTTTTTGATTTGTAGTCAACATTAATGAAATGTCCCCAACAGCGTTTTCAGCCCGAGTGGAGCACATTTTGACTGTTTTTTTTAAAAACATCATTGTACATTGAAATTTCTGCTTGCGTATGCTTTAGAAGCAAGAATTAAGAGGACTACATTCATTATTTCAGCTGAAAAATGCTTAGTTTATGATTTATAGTCAACATTAATGAAATGTTCCAAACAAGCGTTTTCAGCCCGAGTGGAGCACATTTTGACCCTTTTTTTAAAAACATCATTGTACATTGAAATTTCTGCTTGCGTATGCTTTAGAAGCAAGAATTAAGAGGACTACATTCATTATTTCAGCTGAAAAATGCTTAGTTTATGATTTATAGTCAACATTAATGTCATGTCCCAAACAAGCGTTTTCAGCCCGAGTGGAGCACATTTTGACTGTTTTTTTAAAAACATCATTGTACATTGAAATTTCTGCTTGCGTATGCTTTAGAAGCAAGAATTAAGAGGACTACATTCATTATTTCAGCTGAAAAATGCTTAGTTTATGATTTATAGTCAACATTAAGGAAATGTTCCGAACAAGCGTTTTCAGCCCGAGTGGAGCACATTTTGACCGTTTTTTAAAAAACATCATTGTACATTGAAATTTCTGTTTGCGTATGCTTTAGAAGCAAGAATTAAGAGGACTACATTCATTATTTCAGCTGAAAAATGCTTAGTTTATGATTTATAGTCAACATTAATGTAATGTCCCAAACAAGCGTTTTCAGCCCGAGTGGAGCACATTTTGACTGTTTTTTTAAAAACATCATTGTACATTGAAATTTCTGCTTGCGTATGCTTTAGAAGCAAGAATTAAGAGGACTACATTCATTATTTCAGCTGAAAAATGCTTAGTTTATGATTTATAGTCAACATTAATGAAATGTCCCCAACAGCGTTTTCAGCCCGAGTGGAGCACATTTTGACTGTTTTTTTAAAAACATCATTGTACATTGAAATTTCTGCTTGCGTATGCTTTAGAAGCAAGAATTAAGAGGACTACATTCATTATTTCAGCTGAAAAATGCTTAGTTTTTGATTTGTAGTCAACATTAATGAAATGTCCCCAACAGCGTTTTCAGCCCGAGTGGAGCACATTTTGACTGTTTTTTTTAAAAACATCATTGTACATTGAAATTTCTGCTTGCGTATGCTTTAGAAGCAAGAATTAAGAGGACTACATTCATTATTTCAGCTGAAAAATGCTTAGTTTATGATTTATAGTCAACATTAAGGAAATGTTCCGAACAAGCGTTTTCAGCCCGAGTGGAGCACATTTTGACCGTTTTTTTAAAAACATCATTGTACATTGAAATTTCTGCTTGCGTATGCTTTAGAAGCAAGAATTAAGAGGACTACATTCATTATTTCAGCTGAAAAATGCTTAGTTTATGATTTATAGTCAACATTAATGAAATGTCCCCAACAGCGTTTTCAGCCCGAGTGGAGCACATTTTGACTGTTTTTTTAAAAACATCGTTGTACATTGAAATTTCTGCTTGCGTATGCTTTAGAAGCAAGAATTAAGAGGACTACATTCATTATTTCAGCTGAAAAATGCTTAGTTTATGATTTATAGTCAACATTAATGAAATGTCCCCAACAGCGTTTTCAGCCCGAGTGGAGCACATTTTGACTGTTTTTTTAAAAACATCATTGTACATTGAAATTTCTGCTTGCGTATGCTTTAGAAGCAAGAATTAAGAGGACTACATTCATTATTTCAGCTGAAAAATGCTTAGTTTTTGATTTGTAGTCAACATTAATGAAATGTCCCCAACAGCGTTTTCAGCCCGAGTGGAGCACATTTTGACTGTTTTTTTAAAAACATCATTGTACATTGAAATTTCTGCTTGCGTATGCTTTAGAAGCAAGAATTAAGAGGACTACATTCATTATTTCAGCTGAAAAATGCTTAGTTTATGATTTATAGTCAACATTAAGGAAATGTTCCGAACAAGCGTTTTCAGCCCGAGTGGAGCACATTTTGACCGTTTTTTTAAAAACATCATTGTACATTGAAATTTCTGCTTGCGTATGCTTTAGAAGCAAGAATTAAGAGGACTACATTCATTATTTCAGCTGAAAAATGCTTAGTTTATGATTTATAGTCAACATTAATGAAATGTCCCCAACAGCGTTTTCAGCCCGAGTGGAGCGCATTTTGACTGTTTTTTTTAAAAACATCATTGTACATTGAAATTTCTGCTTGCGTATGCTTTAGAAGCAAGAATTAAGAGGACTACATTCATTATTTCAGCTGAAAAATGCTTAGTTTATGATTTATAGTCAACATTAAGGAAATGTTCCGAACAAGCGTTTTCAGCCCGAGTGGAGCACATTTTGACCGTTTTTTTAAAAACATCATTGTACATTGAAATTTCTGTTTGCGTATGCTTTAGAAGCAAGAATTAAGAGGACTACATTCATTATTTCAGCTGAAAAATGCTTAGTTTATGATTTATAGTCAACATTAATGTAATGTCCCAAACAAGCGTTTTCAGCCCGAGTGGAGCACATTTTGACTGTTTTTTTAAAAACATCATTGTACATTGAAATTTCTGCTTGCGTATGCTTTAGAAGCAAGAATTAAGAGGACTACATTCATTCTTTCAGCTGAAAAATGCTTAGTTTATGATTTATAGTCAACATTAAGGAAATGTTCCAAACAAGCGTTTTCAGCCCGAGTGGAGCACATTTTGACCCTTTTTTTAAAAACATCATTGTACATTGAAATTTCTGCTTGCGTATGCTTAAGAAGCAAGAATTAAGAGGACTACATTCATTATTTCAGCTGAAAAATGCTTAGTTTATGATTTATAGTCAACATTAATGTCATGTCCCAAACAAGCGTTTTCAGCCCGAGTGGAGCACATTTTGACTGTTTTTTTAAAAACATCATTGTACATTGAAATTTCTGCTTGTGTATGCTTTAGAAGCAAGAATTAAGAGGACTACATTCATTATTTCAGCTGAAAAATGCTTAGTTTATGATTTATAGTCAACATTAATGAAATGTTCCAAACAAGCGTTTTCAGCCCGAGTGGAGCACATTTTGACCCTTTTTTTAAAAACATCATTGTACATTGAAATTTCTGCTTGCGTATGCTTTAGAAGCAAGAATTAAGAGGACTACATTCATTATTTCAGCTGAAAAATGCTTAGTTTATGATTTATAGTCAACATTAATGTCATGTCCCAAACAAGCGTTTTCAGCCCGAGTGGAGCACATTTTGACTGTTTTTTTAAAAACATCATTGTACATTGAAATTTCTGCTTGCGTATGCTTTAGAAGCAAGAATTAAGAGGACTACATTCATTATTTCAGCTGAAAAATGCTTAGTTTATGATTTATAGTCAACATTAATGAAATGTTCCAAACAAGCGTTTTCAGCCCGAGTGGAGCACATTTTGACCCTTTTTTTAAAAACATCATTGTACATTGAAATTTCTGCTTGCGTATGCTTTAGAAGCAAGAATTAAGAGGACTACATTCATTATTTCAGCTGAAAAATGCTTAGTTTTTGATTTGTAGTCAACATTAATGAAATGTCCCCAACAGCGTTTTCAGCCCGAGTGGAGCGCATTTTGACTGTTTTTTTTAAAAACATCATTGTACATTGAAATTTCTGCTTGCGTATGCTTTAGAAGCAAGAATTAAGAGGACTACATTCATTATTTCAGCTGAAAAATGCTTAGTTTATGATTTATAGTCAACATTAATTTCATGTCCCAAACAAGCGTTTTCAGCCCGAGTGGAGCACATTTTGACTGTTTTTTTAAAAACATCATTGTACATTGAAATTTCTGTTTGCGTATGCTTTAGAAGCAAGAATTAAGAGGACTACATTCATTATTTCAGCTGAAAAATGCTTAGTTTATGATTTATAGTCAACATTAATGTAATGTCCCAAACAAGCGTTTTCAGCCCGAGTGGAGCACATTTTGACCGTTTTTTTAAAAACATCATTGTACATTGAAATTTCTGCTTGCGTATGCTTTAGAAGCAAGAATTAAGAGGACTACATTCATTATTTCAGCTGAAAAATGCTTAATTTATGATTTATAGTCAACATTAATGAAATGTCCCCAACAGCGTTTTCAGCCCGAGTGGAGCACATTTTGACTGTTTTTTTAAAAACATCATTGTACATTGAAATTTCTGCTTGCGAATGCTTTAGAAGCAAGAATTAAGAGGACTACATTCATTATTTCAGCTGAAAAATGCTTAGTTTTTGATTTGTAGTCAACATTAATGAAATGTCCCCAACAGCGTTTTCAGCCCGAGTGGAGCACATTTTGACTGTTTTTTTTAAAAACATCATTGTACATTGAAATTTCTGCTTGCGTATGCTTTAGAAGCAAGAATTAAGAGGACTACATTCATTATTTCAGCTGAAAAATGCTTAGTTTATGATTTATAGTCAACATTAAGGAAATGTTCCGAACAAGCGTTTTCAGCCCGAGTGGAGCACATTTTGACCGTTTTTTTAAAAACATCATTGTACATTGAAATTTCTGCTTGCGTATGCTTTAGAAGCAAGAATTAAGAGGACTACATTCATTATTTCAGCTGAAAAATGCTTAGTTTATGATTTATAGTCAACATTAATGAAATGTCCCCAACAGCGTTTTCAGCCCGAGTGGAGCGCATTTTGACTGTTTTTTTTAAAAACATCATTGTACATTGAAATTTCTGCTTGCGTATGCTTTAGAAGCAAGAATTAAGAGGACTACATTCATTATTTCAGCTGAAAAATGCTTAGTTTATGATTTATAGTCAACATTAAGGAAATGTTCCGAACAAGCGTTTTCAGCCCGAGTGGAGCACATTTTGACCGTTTTTTTAAAAACATCATTGTACATTGAAATTTCTGCTTGCCTATGCTTTAGAAGCAAGAATTAAGAGGACTACATTCATTATTTCAGCTGAAAAATGCTTAGTTTATGATTTATAGTCAACATTAATGTCATGTCCCAAACAAGCGTTTTCAGCCCGAGTGGAGCACATTTTGACTGTTTTTTTAAAAACATCATTGTACATTGAAATTTCTGCTTGCGTATGCTTTAGAAGCAAGAATTAAGAGGACTACATTCATTATTTCAGCTGAAAAATGCTTAGTTTATGATTTATAGTCAACATTAATGAAATGTCCCCAACAGCGTTTTCAGCCCGAGTGGAGCACATTTTGACTGTTTTTTTAAAAACATCATTGTACATTGAAATTTCTGCTTGCGAATGCTTTAGAAGCAAGAATTAAGAGGACTACATTCATTATTTCAGCTGAAAAATGCTTAGTTTTTGATTTGTAGTCAACATTAATGAAATGTCCCCAACAGCGTTTTCAGCCCGAGTGGAGCACATTTTGACCGTTTTTTTAAAAACATCATTGTACATTGAAATTTCTGCTTGCGTATGCTTTAGAAGCAAGAATTAAGAGGACTACATTCATTATTTCAGCTGAAAAATGCTTAGTTTATGATTTATAGTCAACATTAATGAAATGTCCCCAACAGCGTTTTCAGCCCGAGTGGAGCGCATTTTGACTGTTTTTTTTAAAAACATCATTGTACATTGAAATTTCTGCTTGCGTATGCTTTAGAAGCAAGAATTAAGAGGACTACATTCATTATTTCAGCTGAAAAATGCTTAGTTTATGATTTATAGTCAACATTAAGGAAATGTTCCGAACAAGCGTTTTCAGCCCGAGTGGAGCACATTTTGACCGTTTTTTTAAAAACATCATTGTACATTGAAATTTCTGCTTGCCTATGCTTTAGAAGCAAGAATTAAGAGGACTACATTCATTATTTCAGCTGAAAAATGCTTAGTTTATGATTTATAGTCAACATTAATGTCATGTCCCAAACAAGCGTTTTCAGCCCGAGTGGAGCACATTTTGACTGTTTTTTTAAAAACATCATTGTACATTGAAATTTCTGCTTGCGTATGCTTTAGAAGCAAGAATTAAGAGGACTACATTCATTATTTCAGCTGAAAAATGCTTAGTTTATGATTTATAGTCAACATTAATGAAATGTCCCCAACAGCGTTTTCAGCCCGAGTTGAGCACATTTTGACTGTTTTTTTAAAAACATCATTGTACATTGAAATTTCTGCTTGCGAATGCTTTAGAAGCAAGAATTAAGAGGACTACATTCATTATTTCAGCTGAAAAATGCTTAGTTTTTGATTTGTAGTCAACATTAATGAAATGTCCCCAACAGCGTTTTCAGCCCGAGTGGAGCACATTTTGACTGTTTTTTTTAAAAACATCATTGTACATTGAAATTTCTGCTTGCGTATGCTTTAGAAGCAAGAATTAAGAGGACTACATTCATTATTTCAGCTGAAAAATGCTTAGTTTATGATTTATAGTCAACATTAAGGAAATGTTCCGAACAAGCGTTTTCAGCCCGAGTGGAGCACATTTTGACCGTTTTTTTAAAAACATCATTGTACATTGAAATTTCTGCTTGCGTATGCTTTAGAAGCAAGAATTAAGAGGACTACATTCATTATTTCAGCTGAAAAATGCTTAGTTTATGATTTATAGTCAACATTAATGAAATGTCCCCAACAGCGTTTTCAGCCCGAGTGGAGCGCATTTTGACTGTTTTTTTTAAAAACATCATTGTACATTGAAATTTCTGCTTGCGTATGCTTTAGAAGCAAGAATTAAGAGGACTACATTCATTATTTCAGCTGAAAAATGCTTAGTTTATGATTTATAGTCAACATTAAGGAAATGTTCCGAACAAGCGTTTTCAGCCCGAGTGGAGCACATTTTGACCGTTTTTTTAAAAACATCATTGTACATTGAAATTTCTGCTTGCGTATGCTTTAGAAGCAAGAATTAAGAGGACTACATTCATTATTTCAGCTGAAAAATGCTTAGTTTATGATTTATAGTCAACATTAATGTCATGTCCCAAACAAGCGTTTTCAGCCCGAGTGGAGCACATTTTGACTGTTTTTTTAAAAACATCATTGTACATTGAAATTTCTGCTTGCGTATGCTTTAGAAGCAAGAATTAAGAGGACTACATTCATATTTTCAGCTGAAAAATGCTTAGTTTTTGATTTGTAGTCAACATTAATGAAATGTCCCCAACAGCGTTTTCAGCCCGAGTGGAGCACATTTTGACTGTTTTTTTTAAAAACATCATTGTACATTGAAATTTCTGCTTGCGTATGCTTTAGAAGCAAGAATTAAGAGGACTACATTCATTATTTCAGCTGAAAAATGCTTAGTTTATGATTTATAGTCAACATTAATGAAATGTTCCAAACAAGCGTTTTCAGCCCGAGTGGAGCACATTTTGACCCTTTTTTTAAAAACATCATTGTACATTGAAATTTCTGCTTGCGTATGCTTTAGAAGCAAGAATTAAGAGGACTACATTCATTATTTCAGCTGAAAAATGCTTAGTTTATGATTTATAGTCAACATTAATGTCATGTCCCAAACAAGCGTTTTCAGCCCGAGTGGAGCACATTTTGACTGTTTTTTTAAAAACATCATTGTACATTGAAATTTCTGCTTGCGTATGCTTTAGAAGCAAGAATTAAGAGGACTACATTCATTATTTCAGCTGATAAATGCTTAGTTTATGATTTATAGTCAACATTAAGGAAATGTTCCGAACAAGCGTTTTCAGCCCGAGTGGAGCACATTTTGACCGTTTTTTAAAAAACATCATTGTACATTGAAATTTCTGTTTGCGTATGCTTTAGAAGCAAGAATTAAGAGGACTACATTCATTATTTCAGCTGAAAAATGCTTAGTTTATGATTTATAGTCAACATTAATGTAATGTCCCAAACAAGCGTTTTCAGCCCGAGTGGAGCACATTTTGACTGTTTTTTTAAAAACATCATTGTACATTGAAATTTCTGCTTGCGTATGCTTTAGAAGCAAGAATTAAGAGGACTACATTCATTATTTCAGCTGAAAAATGCTTAGTTTATGATTTATAGTCAACATTAATGAAATGTCCCCAACAGCGTTTTCAGCCCGAGTGGAGCACATTTTGACTGTTTTTTTAAAAACATCATTGTACATTGAAATTTCTGCTTGCGTATGCTTTAGAAGCAAGAATTAAGAGGACTACATTCATTATTTCAGCTGAAAAATGCTTAGTTTTTGATTTGTAGTCAACATTAATGAAATGTCCCCAACAGCGTTTTCAGCCCGAGTGGAGCACATTTTGACTGTTTTTTTTAAAAACATCATTGTACATTGAAATTTCTGCTTGCGTATGCTTTAGAAGCAAGAATTAAGAGGACTACATTCATTATTTCAGCTGAAAAATGCTTAGTTTATGATTTATAGTCAACATTAAGGAAATGTTCCGAACAAGCGTTTTCAGCCCGAGTGGAGCACATTTTGACCGTTTTTTTAAAAACATCATTGTACATTGAAATTTCTGCTTGCGTATGCTTTAGAAGCAAGAATTAAGAGGACTACATTCATTATTTCAGCTGAAAAATGCTTAGTTTATGATTTATAGTCAACATTAATGAAATGTCCCCAACAGCGTTTTCAGCCCGAGTGGAGCACATTTTGACTGTTTTTTTAAAAACATCATTGTACATTGAAATTTCTGCTTGCGTATGCTTTAGAAGCAAGAATTAAGAGGACTACATTCATTATTTCAGCTGAAAAATGCTTAGTTTATGATTTATAGTCAACATTAATGAAATGTCCCCAACAGCGTTTTCAGCCCGAGTGGAGCACATTTTGACTGTTTTTTTAAAAACATCATTGTACATTGAAATTTCTGCTTGCGTATGCTTTAGAAGCAAGAATTAAGAGGACTACATTCATTATTTCAGCTGAAAAATGCTTAGTTTTTGATTTGTAGTCAACATTAATGAAATGTCCCCAACAGCGTTTTCAGCCCGAGTGGAGCACATTTTGACTGTTTTTTTAAAAACATCATTGTACATTGAAATTTCTGCTTGCGTATGCTTTAGAAGCAAGAATTAAGAGGACTACATTCATTATTTCAGCTGAAAAATGCTTAGTTTATGATTTATAGTCAACATTAAGGAAATGTTCCGAACAAGCGTTTTCAGCCCGAGTGGAGCACATTTTGACCGTTTTTTTAAAAACATCATTGTACATTGAAATTTCTGCTTGCGTATGCTTTAGAAGCAAGAATTAAGAGGACTACATTCATTATTTCAGCTGAAAAATGCTTAGTTTATGATTTATAGTCAACATTAATGAAATGTCCCCAACAGCGTTTTCAGCCCGAGTGGAGCGCATTTTGACTGTTTTTTTTAAAAACATCATTGTACATTGAAATTTCTGCTTGCGTATGCTTTAGAAGCAAGAATTAAGAGGACTACATTCATTATTTCAGCTGAAAAATGCTTAGTTTATGATTTATAGTCAACATTAAGGAAATGTTCCGAACAAGCGTTTTCAGCCCGAGTGGAGCACATTTTGACCGTTTTTTTAAAAACATCATTGTACATTGAAATTTCTGTTTGCGTATGCTTTAGAAGCAAGAATTAAGAGGACTACATTCATTATTTCAGCTGAAAAATGCTTAGTTTATGATTTATAGTCAACATTAATGTAATGTCCCAAACAAGCGTTTTCAGCCCGAGTGGAGCACATTTTGACTGTTTTTTTAAAAACATCATTGTACATTGAAATTTCTGCTTGCGTATGCTTTAGAAGCAAGAATTAAGAGGACTACATTCATTATTTCAGCTGAAAAATGCTTAGTTTATGATTTATAGTCAACATTAAGGAAATGTCCCCAACAGCGTTTTCAGCCCGAGTGGAGCACATTTTGACTGTTTTTTTAAAAACATCATTGTACATTGAAATTTCTGCTTGCGTATGCTTTAGAAGCAAGAATTAAGAGGACTACATTCATTATTTCAGCTGAAAAATGCTTAGTTTATGATTTATAGTCAACATTAATGTCATGTCCCAAACAAGCGTTTTCAGCCCGAGTGGAGCACATTTTGACTGTTTTTTTAAAAACATCATTGTACATTGAAATTTCTGCTTGCGTATGCTTTAGAAGCAAGAATTAAGAGGACTACATTCATTATTTCAGCTGAAAAATGCTTAGTTTATGATTTATAGTCAACATTAAGGAAATGTTCCAAACAAGCGTTTTCAGCCCGAGTGGAGCACATTTTGACCCTTTTTTTAAAAACATCATTGTACATTGAAATTTCTGCTTGCGTATGCTTAAGAAGCAAGAATTAAGAGGACTACATTCATTATTTCAGCTGAAAAATGCTTAGTTTATGATTTATAGTCAACATTAATGTCATGTCCCAAACAAGCGTTTTCAGCCCGAGTGGAGCACATTTTGACTGTTTTTTTAAAAACATCATTGTACATTGAAATTTCTGCTTGCGTATGCTTTAGAAGCAAGAATTAAGAGGACTACATTCATTATTTCAGCTGAAAAATGCTTAGTTTATGATTTATAGTCAACATTAATGAAATGTTCCAAACAAGCGTTTTCAGCCCGAGTGGAGCACATTTTGACCCTTTTTTTAAAAACATCATTGTACATTGAAATTTCTGCTTGCGTATGCTTTAGAAGCAAGAATTAAGAGGACTACATTCATTATTTCAGCTGAAAAATGCTTAGTTTATGATTTATAGTCAACATTAATGTCATGTCCCAAACAAGCGTTTTCAGCCCGAGTGGAGCACATTTTGACTGTTTTTTTAAAAACATCATTGTACATTGAAATTTCTGCTTGCGTATGCTTTAGAAGCAAGAATTAAGAGGACTACATTCATTATTTCAGCTGAAAAATGCTTAGTTTATGATTTATAGTCAACATTAATGAAATGTTCCAAACAAGCGTTTTCAGCCCGAGTGGAGCACATTTTGACCCTTTTTTTAAAAACATCATTGTACATTGAAATTTCTGCTTGCGTATGCTTTAGAAGCAAGAATTAAGAGGACTACATTCATTATTTCAGCTGAAAAATGCTTAGTTTTTGATTTGTAGTCAACATTAATGAAATGTCCCCAACAGCGTTTTCAGCCCGAGTGGAGCGCATTTTGACTGTTTTTTTTAAAAACATCATTGTACATTGAAATTTCTGCTTGCGTATGCTTTAGAAGCAAGAATTAAGAGGACTGCATTCATTATTTCAGCTGAAAAATGCTTAGTTTATGATTTATAGTCAACATTAAGGAAATGTTCCGAACAAGCGTTTTCAGCCCGAGTGGAGCACATTTTGACCGTTTTTTAAAAAACATCATTGTACATTGAAATTTCTTTTTGCGTATGCTTTAGAAGCAAGAATTAAGAGGACTACATTCATTATTTCAGCTGAAAAATGCTTAGTTTATGATTTATAGTCAACATTAATGTAATGTCCCAAACAAGCGTTTTCAGCCCGAGTGGAGCACATTTTGACTGTTTTTTTAAAAACATCATTGTACATTGAAATTTCTGCTTGCGTATGCTTTAGAAGCAAGAATTAAGAGGACTACATTCATTATTTCAGCTGAAAAATGCTTAGTTTATGATTTATAGTCAACATTAATTTCATGTCCCAAACAAGCGTTTTCAGCCCGAGTGGAGCACATTTTGACTGTTTTTTTAAAAACATCATTGTACATTGAAATTTCTGCTTGCGTATGCTTTAGAAGCAAGAATTAAGAGGACTACATTCATTATTTCAGCTGAAAAATGCTTAGTTTATGATTTATAGTCAACATTAATGAAATGTTCCAAACAAGCGTTTTCAGCCCGAGTGGAGCACATTTTGACCCTTTTTTTAAAAACATCATTGTACATTGAAATTTCTGCTTGCGTATGCTTTAGAAGCAAGAATTAAGAGGACTACATTCATTATTTCAGCTGAAAAATGCTTAGTTTTTGATTTGTAGTCAACATTAATGAAATGTCCCCAACAGCGTTTTCAGCCCGAGTGGAGCGCATTTTGACTGTTTTTTTTAAAAACATCATTGTACATTGAAATTTCTGCTTGCGTATGCTTTAGAAGCAAGAATTAAGAGGACTACATTCATTATTTCAGCTGAAAAATGCTTAGTTTATGATTTATAGTCAACATTAAGGAAATGTTCCGAACAAGCGTTTTCAGCCCGAGTGGAGCATTTTGACCGTTTTTTAAAAAACATCATTGTACATTGAAATTTCTGTTTGCGTATGCTTTAGAAGCAAGAATTAAGAGGACTACATTCATTATTTCAGCTGAAAAATGCTTAGTTTATGATTTATAGTCAACATTAATGTAATGTCCCAAACAAGCGTTTTCAGCCCGAGTGGAGCACATTTTGACCGTTTTTTTAAAAACATCATTGTACATTGAAATTTCTGCTTGCGTATGCTTTAGAAGCAAGAATTAAGAGGACTACATTCATTATTTCAGCTGAAAAATGCTTAGTTTATGATTTATAGTCAACATTAATGAAATGTCCCCAACAGCGTTTTCAGCCCGAGTGGAGCACATTTTGACTGTTTTTTTTAAAAACATCATTGTACATTGAAATTTCTGCTTGCGAATGCTTTAGAAGCAAGAATTAAGAGGACTACATTCATTATTTCAGCTGAAAAATGCTTAGTTTTTGATTTGTAGTCAACATTAATGAAATGTCCCCAACAGCGTTTTCAGCCCGAGTGGAGCACATTTTGACTGTTTTTTTAAAAACATCATTGTACATTGAAATTTCTGCTTGCGTATGCTTTAGAAGCAAGAATTAAGAGGACTACATTCATTATTTCAGCTGAAAAATGCTTAGTTTATGATTTATAGTCAACATTAATGAAATGTTCCAAACAAGCGTTTTCAGCCCGAGTGGAGCACATTTTGACCCTTTTTTTTAAAAACATCATTGTACATTGAAATTTCTGCTTGCGTATGCTTTAGAAGCAAGAATTAAGAGGACTACATTCATTATTTCAGCTGAAAAATGCTTAGTTTATGATTTATAGTCAACATTAATGTCATGTCCCAAACAAGCGTTTTCAGCCCGAGTGGAGCACATTTTGACTGTTTTTTTAAAAACATCATTGTACATTGAAATTTCTGCTTGCGTATGCTTTAGAAGCAAGAATTAAGAGGACTACATTCATTATTTCAGCTGAAAAATGCTTAGTTTATGATTTATAGTCAACATTAAGGAAATGTTCCGAACAAGCGTTTTCAGCCCGAGTGGAGCACATTTTGACCGTTTTTTAAAAAACATCATTGTACATTGAAATTTCTTTTTGCGTATGCTTTAGAAGCAAGAATTAAGAGGACTACATTCATTATTTCAGCTGAAAAATGCTTAGTTTATGATTTATAGTCAACATTAATGTAATGTCCCAAACAAGCGTTTTCAGCCCGAGTGGAGCACATTTTGACTGTTTTTTTAAAAACATCATTGTACATTGAAATTTCTGCTTGCGTATGCTTTAGAAGCAAGAATTAAGAGGACTACATTCATTATTTCAGCTGAAAAATGCTTAGTTTATGATTTATAGTCAACATTAATGTCATGTCCCAAACAAGCGTTTTCAGCCCGAGTGGAGCACATTTTGACTGTTTTTTTAAAAACATCATTGTACATTGAAATTTCTGCTTGCGTATGCTTTAGAAGCAAGAATTAAGAGGACTACATTCATTATTTCAGCTGAAAAATGCTTAGTTTATGATTTATAGTCAACATTAATGAAATAATCCAAACAAGCGTTTTCAGCCCGAGTGGAGCACATTTTGACCCTTTTTTTAAAAACATCATTGTACATTGAAATTTCTGCTTGCGTATGCTTTAGAAGCAAGAATTAAGAGGACTACATTCATTATTTCAGCTGAAAAATGCTTAGTTTTTGATTTGTAGTCAACATTAATGAAATGTCCCCAACAGCGTTTTCAGCCCGAGTGGAGCGCATTTTGACTGTTTTTTTTAAAAACATCATTGTACATTGAAATTTCTGCTTGCGTATGCTTTAGAAGCAAGAATTAAGAGGACTACATTCATTATTTCAGCTGAAAAATGCTTAGTTTATGATTTATAGTCAACATTAAGGAAATGTTCCGAACAAGCGTTTTCAGCCCGAGTGGAGCACATTTTGACCGTTTTTTAAAAAACATCATTGTACATTGAAATTTCTGTTTGCGTATGCTTTAGAAGCAAGAATTAAGAGGACTACATTCATTATTTCAGCTGAAAAATGCTTAGTTTATGATTTATAGTCAACATTAATGTAATGTCCCAAACAAGCATTTTCAGCCCGAGTGGAGCACATTTTGACCGTTTTTTTAAAAACATCATTGTACATTGAAATTTCTGCTTGCGTATGCTTTAGAAGCAAGAATTAAGAGGACTACATTCATTATTTCAGCTGAAAAATGCTTAGTTTATGATTTATAGTCAACATTAATGAAATGTCCCCAACAGCGTTTTCAGCCCGAGTGGAGCACATTTTGACTGTTTTTTTAAAAACATCATTGTACATTGAAATTTCTGCTTGCGAATGCTTTAGAAGCAAGAATTAAGAGGACTACATTCATTATTTCAGCTGAAAAATGCTTAGTTTTTGATTTGTAGTCAACATTAATGAAATGTCCCCAACAGCGTTTTCAGCCCGAGTGGAGCACATTTTGACTGTTTTTTTTAAAAACATCATTGTACATTGAAATTTCTGCTTGCGTATGCTTTGGAAGCAAGAATTAAGAGGACTACATTCATTATTTCAGCTGAAAAATGCTTAGTTTATGATTTATAGTCAACATTAATGAAATGTTCCAAACAAGCGTTTTCAGCCCGAGTGGAGCACATTTTGACCCTTTTTTTAAAAACATCATTGTACATTGAAATTTCTGCTTGCGTATGCTTTAGAAGCAAGAATTAAGAGGACTACATTCATTATTTCAGCTGAAAAATGCTTAGTTTTTGATTTGTAGTCAACATTAATGAAATGTCCCCAACAGCGTTTTCAGCCCGAGTGGAGCGCATTTTGACTGTTTTTTTTAAAAACATCATTGTACATTGAAATTTCTGCTTGCGTATGCTTTAGAAGCAAGAATTAAGAGGACTACATTCATTATTTCAGCTGAAAAATGCTTAGTTTATGATTTATAGTCAACATTAAGGAAATGTTCCGAACAAGCGTTTTCAGCCCGAGTGGAGCACATTTTGACCGTTTTTTAAAAAACATCATTGTACATTGAAATTTCTGTTTGCGTATGCTTTAGAAGCAAGAATTAAGAGGACTACATTCATTATTTCAGCTGAAAAATGCTTAGTTTATGATTTATAGTCAACATTAATGTAATGTCCCAAACAAGCGTTTTCAGCCCGAGTGGAGCACATTTTGACCGTTTTTTTAAAAAAATCATTGTACATTGAAATTTCTGCTTGCGTATGCTTTAGAAGCAAGAATTAAGAGGACTACATTCATTATTTCAGCTGAAAAATGCTTAGTTTATGATTTATAGTCAACATTAATGAAATGTCCCCAACAGCGTTTTCAGCCCGAGTGGAGCGCATTTTGACTGTTTTTTTTAAAAACATCATTGTACATTGAAATTTCTGCTTGCGTATGCTTTAGAAGCAAGAATTAAGAGGACTACATTCATTATTTCAGCTGAAAAATGATTAGTTTATGATTTATAGTCAACATTAAGGAAATGTTCCGAACAAGCGTTTTCAGCCCGAGTGGAGCACATTTTGACCGTTTTTTAAAAACATCATTGTACATTGAAATTTCTGCTTGCGTATGCTTTAGAAGCAAGAATTAAGAGGACTACATTCATTATTTCAGCTGAAAAATGCTTAGTTTATGATTTATAGTCAACATTAATGTCATGTCCCAAACAAGCGTTTTCAGCCCGAGTGGAGCACATTTTGACTGTTTTTTTAAAAACATCATTGTACATTGAAATTTCTGCTTGCGTATGCTTTAGAAGCAAGAATTAAGAGGACTACATTCATTATTTCAGCTGAAAAATGCTTAGTTTATGATTTATAGTCAACATTAATGTAATGTCCCAAACAAGCGTTTTCAGCCCGAGTGGAGCACATTTTGACCGTTTTTTTAAAAACATCATTGTACATTGAAATTTCTGCTTGCGTATGCTTTAGAAGCAAGAATTAAGAGGACTACATTCATTATTTCAGCTGAAAAATGCTTAGTTTATGATTTATAGTCAACATTAATGAAATGTCCCCAACAGCGTTTTCAGCCCGAGTGGAGCACATTTTGACTGTTTTTTTAAAAACATCATTGTACATTGAAATTTCTGCTTGCGAATGCTTTAGAAGCAAGAATTAAGAGGACTACATTCATTATTTCAGCTGAAAAATGCTTAGTTTTTGATTTGTAGTCAACATTAATGAAATGTCCCCAACAGCGTTTTCAGCCCGAGTGGAGCACATTTTGACTGTTTTTTTTAAAAACATCATTGTACATTGAAATTTCTGCTTGCGTATGCTTTAGAAGCAAGAATTAAGAGGACTACATTCATTATTTCAGCTGAAAAATGCTTAGTTTATGATTTATAGTCAACATTAAGGAAATGTTCCGAACAAGCGTTTTCAGCCCGAGTGGAGCACATTTTGACCGTTTTTTTAAAAACATCATTGTACATTGAAATTTCTGCTTGCGTATGCTTTAGAAGCAAGAATTAAGAGGACTACATTCATTATTTCAGCTGAAAAATGCTTAGTTTATGATTTATAGTCAACATTAATGAAATGTCCCCAACAGCGTTTTCAGCCCGAGTGGAGCACATTTTGACTGTTTTTTTTAAAAACATCATTGTACATTGAAATTTCTGCTTGCGTATGCTTTGGAAGCAAGAATTAAGAGGACTACATTCATTATTTCAGCTGAAAAATGCTTAGTTTATGATTTATAGTCAACATTAATGAAATGTTCCAAACAAGCGTTTTCAGCCCGAGTGGAGCACATTTTGACCCTTTTTTTAAAAACATCATTGTACATTGAAATTTCTGCTTGCGTATGCTTTAGAAGCAAGAATTAAGAGGACTACATTCATTATTTCAGCTGAAAAATGCTTAGTTTTTGATTTGTAGTCAACATTAATGAAATGTCCCCAACAGCGTTTTCAGCCCGAGTGGAGCGCATTTTGACTGTTTTTTTTAAAAACATCATTGTACATTGAAATTTCTGCTTGCGTATGCTTTAGAAGCAAGAATTAAGAGGACTACATTCATTATTTCAGCTGAAAAATGCTTAGTTTATGATTTATAGTCAACATTAAGGAAATGTTCCGAACAAGCGTTTTCAGCCCGAGTGGAGCACATTTTGACCGTTTTTTAAAAAACATCATTGTACATTGAAATTTCTGTTTGCGTATGCTTTAGAAGCAAGAATTAAGAGGACTACATTCATTATTTCAGCTGAAAAATGCTTAGTTTATGATTTATAGTCAACATTAATGTAATGTCCCAAACAAGCGTTTTCAGCCCGAGTGGAGCACATTTTGACCGTTTTTTTAAAAACATCATTGTACATTGAAATTTCTGCTTGCGTATGCTTTAGAAGCAATAATTAAGAGGACTACATTCATTATTTCAGCTGAAAAATGCTTAGTTTATGATTTATAGTCAACATTAATGAAATGTCCCCAACAGCGTTTTCAGCCCGAGTGGAGCACATTTTGACTGTTTTTTTAAAAACATCATTGTACATTGAAATTTCTGCTTGCGTATGCTTTAGAAGCAAGAATTAAGAGGACTACATTCATTATTTCAGCTGAAAAATGCTTAGTTTTTGATTTATAGTCAACATTAATGAAATGTCCCCAACAGCGTTTTCAGCCCGAGTGGAGCACATTTTGACTGTTTTTTTTAAAAACATCATTGTACATTGAAATTTCTGCTTGCGTATGCTTTAGAAGCAAGAATTAAGAGGACTACATTCATTATTTCAGCTGAAAAATGCTTAGTTTATGATTTATAGTCAACATTAATGAAATGTTCCAAACAAGCGTTTTCAGCCCGAGTGGAGCACATTTTGACCCTTTTTTTAAAAACATCATTGTACATTGAAATTTCTGCTTGCGTATGCTTTAGAAGCAAGAATTAAGAGGACTACATTCATTATTTCAGCTGAAAAATGCTTAGTTTATGATTTATAGTTAACATTAATGTCATGTCCCAAACAAGCGTTTTCAGCCCGAGTGGAGCACATTTTGACTGTTTTTTTAAAAACATCATTGTACATTGAAATTTCTGCTTGCGTATGCTTTAGAAGCGAGAATTAAGAGGACTACATTCATTATTTCAGCTGAAAAATGCTTAGTTTATGATTTATAGTCAACATTAATGAAATGTTCCAAACAAGCGTTTTCAGCCCGAGTGGAGCACATTTTGACCCTTTTTTTAAAAACATCATTGTACATTGAAATTTCTGCTTGCGTATGCTTTAGAAGCAAGAATTAAGAGGACTACATTCATTATTTCAGCTGAAAAATGCTTAGTTTATGATTTATAGTCAACATTAAGGAAATGTTCCGAACAAGCGTTTTCAGCCCGAGTGGAGCACATTTTGACCGTTTTTTTAAAAACATCATTGTACATTGAAATTTCTGCTTGCGTATGCTTTAGAAGCAAGAATTAAGAGGACTACATTCATTATTTCAGCTGAAAAATGCTTAGTTTATGATTTATAGTCAACATTAATGTCATGTCCCAAACAAGCGTTTTCAGCCCGAGTGGAGCACATTTTGACTGTTTTTTTAAAAACATCATTGTACATTGAAATTTCTGCTTGCGTATGCTTTAGAAGCAAGAATTAAGAGGACTACATTCATTATTTCAGCTGAAAAATGCTTAGTTTATGATTTATAGTCAACATTAATGTAATGTCCCAAACAAGCGTTTTCAGCCCGAGTGGAGCACATTTTGACCGTTTTTTTAAAAACATCATTGTACATTGAAATTTCTGCTTGCGTATGCTTTAGAAGCAAGAATTAAGAGGACTACATTCATTATTTCAGCTGAAAAATGCTTAGTTTATGATTTATAGTCAACATTAATGAAATGTCCCCAACAGCGTTTTCAGCCCGAGTGGAGCGCATTTTGACTGTTTTTTTTAAAAACATCATTGTACATTGAAATTTCTGCTTGCGTATGCTTTAGAAGCAAGAATTAAGAGGACTACATTCATTATTTCAGCTGAAAAATGCTTAGTTTTTGATTTGTAGTCAACATTAATGAAATGTCCCCAACAGCGTTTTCAGCCCGAGTGGAGCACATTTTGACTGTTTTTTTTAAAAACATCATTGTACATTGAAATTTCTGCTTGCGTATGCTTTGGAAGCAAGAATTAAGAGGACTACATTCATTATTTCAGCTGAAAAATGCTTAGTTTATGATTTATAGTCAACATTAATGAAATGTTCCAAACAAGCGTTTTCAGCCCGAGTGGAGCACATTTTGACCCTTTTTTTAAAAACATCATTGTACATTGAAATTTCTGCTTGCGTATGCTTTAGAAGCAAGAATTAAGAGGACTACATTCATTATTTCAGCTGAAAAATGCTTAGTTTTTGATTTGTAGTCAACATTAATGAAATGTCCCCAACAGCGTTTTCAGCCCGAGTGGAGCGCATTTTGACTGTTTTTTTTAAAAACATCATTGTACATTGAAATTTCTGCTTGCGTATGCTTTAGAAGCAAGAATTAAGAGGACTACATTCATTATTTCAGCTGAAAAATGCTTAGTTTATGATTTATAGTCAACATTAAGGAAATGTTCCGAACAAGCGTTTTCAGCCCGAGTGGAGCACATTTTGACCGTTTTTTAAAAAACATCATTGTACATTGAAATTTCTGTTTGCGTATGCTTTAGAAGCAAGAATTAAGAGGACTACATTCATTATTTCAGCTGAAAAATGCTTAGTTTATGATTTATAGTCAACATTAATGTAATGTCCCAAACAAGCGTTTTCAGCCCGAGTGGAGCACATTTTGACCGTTTTTTTAAAAAAATCATTGTACATTGAAATTTCTGCTTGCGTATGCTTTAGAAGCAAGAATTAAGAGGACTACATTCATTATTTCAGCTGAAAAATGCTTAGTTTATGATTTATAGTCAACATTAATGAAATGTCCCCAACAGCGTTTTCAGCCCGAGTGGAGCACATTTTGACTGTTTTTTTAAAAACATCATTGTACATTGAAATTTCTGCTTGCGTATGCTTTAGAAGCAAGAATTAAGAGGACTACATTCATTATTTCAGCTGAAAAATGCTTTGTTTATGATTTATAGTCAACATTAAGGAAATGTTCCGAACAAGCGTTTTCAGCCCGAGTGGAGCACATTTTGACCGTTTTTTTAAAAACATCATTGTACATTGAAATTTCTGCTTGCGTATGCTTTAGAAGCAAGAATTAAGAGGACTACATTCATTATTTCAGCTGAAAAATGCTTAGTTTATGATTTATAGTCAACATTAATGAAATGTCCCCAACAGCGTTTTCAGCCCGAGTGGAGCGCATTTTGACTGTTTTTTTTAAAAACATCATTGTACATTGAAATTTCTGCTTGCGTATGCTTTAGAAGCAAGAATTAAGAGGACTACATTCATTATTTCAGCTGAAAAATGCTTAGTTTATGATTTATAGTCAACATTAAGGAAATGTTCCGAACAAGCGTTTTCAGCCCGAGTGGAGCACATTTTGACCGTTTTTTTAAAAACATCATTGTACATTGAAATTTCTGCTTGCGTATGCTTTAGAAGCAAGAATTAAGAGGACTACATTCATTATTTCAGCTGAAAAATGCTTAGTTTATGATTTATAGTCAACATTAATGTCATGTCCCAAACAAGCGTTTTCAGCCCGAGTGGAGCACATTTTGACTGTTTTTTTAAAAACATCATTGTACATTGAAATTTCTGCTTGCGTATGCTTTAGAAGCAAGAATTAAGAGGACTACATTCATTATTTCAGCTGAAAAATGCTTAGTTTATGATTTATAGTCAACATTAATGTAATGTCCCAAACAAGCGTTTTCAGCCCGAGTGGAGCACATTTTGACCGTTTTTTTAAAAACATCATTGTACATTGAAATTTCTGCTTGCGTATGCTTTAGAAGCAAGAATTAAGAGGACTACATTCATTATTTCAGCTGAAAAATGCTTAGTTTATGATTTATAGTCAACATTAATGAAATGTCCCCAACAGCGTTTTCAGCCCGAGTGGAGCGCATTTTGACTGTTTTTTTTAAAAACATCATTGTACATTGAAATTTCTGCTTGCGTATGCTTTAGAAGCAAGAATTAAGAGGACTACATTCATTATTTCAGCTGAAAAATGCTTAGTTTTTGATTTGTAGTCAACATTAATGAAATGTCCCCAACAGCGTTTTCAGCCCGAGTGGAGCACATTTTGACTGTTTTTTTTAAAAACATCATTGTACATTGAAATTTCTGCTTGCGTATGCTTTGGAAGCAAGAATTAAGAGGACTACATTCATTATTTCAGCTGAAAAATGCTTAGTTTATGATTTATAGTCAACATTAATGAAATGTTCCAAACAAGCGTTTTCAGCCCGAGTGGAGCACATTTTGACCCTTTTTTTAAAAACATCATTGTACATTGAAATTTCTGCTTGCGTATGCTTTAGAAGCAAGAATTAAGAGGACTACATTCATTATTTCAGCTGAAAAATGCTTAGTTTTTGATTTGTAGTCAACATTAATGAAATGTCCCCAACAGCGTTTTCAGCCCGAGTGGAGCGCATTTTGACTGTTTTTTTTAAAAACATCATTGTACATTGAAATTTCTGCTTGCGTATGCTTTAGAAGCAAGAATTAAGAGGACTACATTCATTATTTCAGCTGAAAAATGCTTAGTTTATGATTTATAGTCAACATTAAGGAAATGTTCCGAACAAGCGTTTTCAGCCCGAGTGGAGCACATTTTGACCGTTTTTTAAAAAACATCATTGTACATTGAAATTTCTGTTTGCGTATGCTTTAGAAGCAAGAATTAAGAGGACTACATTCATTATTTCAGCTGAAAAATGCTTAGTTTATGATTTATAGTCAACATTAATGTAATGTCCCAAACAAGCGTTTTCAGCCCGAGTGGAGCACATTTTGACCGTTTTTTTAAAAACATCATTGTACATTGAAATTTCTGCTTGCGTATGCTTTAGAAGCAATAATTAAGAGGACTACATTCATTATTTCAGCTGAAAAATGCTTAGTTTATGATTTATAGTCAACATTAATGAAATGTCCCCAACAGCGTTTTCAGCCCGAGTGGAGCACATTTTGACTGTTTTTTTTAAAAACATCATTGTACATTGAAATTTCTGCTTGCGTATGCTTTAGAAGCAAGAATTAAGAGGACTACATTCATTATTTCAGCTGAAAAATGCTTAGTTTATGATTTATAGTCAACATTAATGAAATGTTCCAAACAAGCGTTTTCAGCCCGAGTGGAGCACATTTTGACCCTTTTTTTAAAAACATCATTGTACATTGAAATTTCTGCTTGCGTATGCTTTAGAAGCAAGAATTAAGAGGACTACATTCATTATTTCAGCTGAAAAATGCTTAGTTTATGATTTATAGTTAACATTAATGTCATGTCCCAAACAAGCGTTTTCAGCCCGAGTGGAGCACATTTTGACTGTTTTTTTAAAAACATCATTGTACATTGAAATTTCTGCTTGCGTATGCTTTAGAAGCGAGAATTAAGAGGACTACATTCATTATTTCAGCTGAAAAATGCTTAGTTTATGATTTATAGTCAACATTAATGAAATGTTCCAAACAAGCGTTTTCAGCCCGAGTGGAGCACATTTTGACCCTTTTTTTAAAAACATCATTGTACATTGAAATTTCTGCTTGCGTATGCTTTAGAAGCAAGAATTAAGAGGACTACATTCATTATTTCAGCTGAAAAATGCTTAGTTTATGATTTATAGTCAACATTAATGTCATGTCCCAAACAAGCGTTTTCAGCCCGAGTGGAGCACATTTTGACTGTTTTTTTAAAAACATCATTGTACATTGAAATTTCTGCTTGCGTATGCTTTAGAAGCAAGAATTAAGAGGACTACATTCATTATTTCAGCTGAAAAATGCTTAGTTTATGATTTATAGTCAACATTAATGAAATATCCCCAACAGCGTTTTCAGCCCGAGTGGAGCACATTTTGACTGTTTTTTTAAAAACATCATTGTACATTGAAATTTCTGCTTGCGAATGCTTTAGAAGCAAGAATTAAGAGGACTACATTCATTATTTCAGCTGAAAAATGCTTAGTTTTTGATTTGTAGTCAACATTAATGAAATGTCCCCAACAGCGTTTTCAGCCCGAGTGGAGCACATTTTGACTGTTTTTTTTAAAAACATCATTGTACATTGAAATTTCTGCTTGCGTATGCTTTAGAAGCAAGAATTAAGAGGACTACATTCATTATTTCAGCTGAAAAATGCTTAGTTTATGATTTATAGTCAACATTAAGGAAATGTTCCGAACAAGCGTTTTCAGCCCGAGTGGAGCACATTTTGACCGTTTTTTTAAAAACATCATTGTACATTGAAATTTCTGCTTGCGTATGCTTTAGAAGCAAGAATTAAGAGGACTACATTCATTATTTCAGCTGAAAAATGCTTAGTTTATGATTTATAGTCAACATTAATGAAATGTCCCCAACAGCGTTTTCAGCCCGAGTGGAGCGCATTTTGACTGTTTTTTTTAAAAACATCATTGTACATTGAAATTTCTGCTTGCGTATGCTTTAGAAGCAAGAATTAAGAGGACTACATTCATTATTTCAGCTGAAAAATGCTTAGTTTATGATTTATAGTCAACATTAAGGAAATGTTCCGAACAAGCGTTTTCAGCCCGAGTGGAGCACATTTTGACCGTTTTTTTAAAAACATCATTGTACATTGAAATTTCTGCTTGCGTATGCTTTAGAAGCAAGAATTAAGAGGACTACATTCATTATTTCAGCTGAAAAATGCTTAGTTTATGATTTATAGTCAACATTAATGTCATGTCCCAAACAAGCGTTTTCAGCCCGAGTGGAGCACATTTTGACTGTTTTTTTAAAAACATCATTGTACATTGAAATTTCTGCTTGCGTATGCTTTAGAAGCAAGAATTAAGAGGACTACATTCATTATTTCAGCTGAAAAATGCTTAGTTTATGATTTATAGTCAACATTAATGTAATGTCCCAAACAAGCGTTTTCAGCCCGAGTGGAGCACATTTTGACCGTTTTTTTAAAAACATCATTGTACATTGAAATTTCTGCTTGCGTATGCTTTAGAAGCAAGAATTAAGAGGACTACATTCATTATTTCAGCTGAAAAATGCTTACTTTATGATTTATAGTCAACATTAATGAAATGTCCCCAACAGCGTTTTCAGCCCGAGTGGAGCGCATTTTGACTGTTTTTTTTAAAAACATCATTGTACATTGAAATTTCTGCTTGCGTATGCTTTAGAAGCAAGAATTAAGAGGACTACATTCATTATTTCAGCTGAAAAATGCTTAGTTTTTGATTTGTAGTCAACATTAATGAAATGTCCCCAACAGCGTTTTCAGCCCGAGTGGAGCACATTTTGACTGTTTTTTTTAAAAACATCATTGTACATTGAAATTTCTGCTTGCGTATGCTTTGGAAGCAAGAATTAAGAGGACTACATTCATTATTTCAGCTGAAAAATGCTTAGTTTATGATTTATAGTCAACATTAATGAAATGTTCCAAACAAGCGTTTTCAGCCCGAGTGGAGCACATTTTGACCCTTTTTTTAAAAACATCATTGTACATTGAAATTTCTGCTTGCGTATGCTTTAGAAGCAAGAATTAAGAGGACTACATTCATTATTTCAGCTGAAAAATGCTTAGTTTTTGATTTGTAGTCAACATTAATGAAATGTCCCCAACAGCGTTTTCAGCCCGAGTGGAGCGCATTTTGACTGTTTTTTTTAAAAACATCATTGTACATTGAAATTTCTGCTTGCGTATGCTTTAGAAGCAAGAATTAAGAGGACTACATTCATTATTTCAGCTGAAAAATGCTTAGTTTATGATTTATAGTCAACATTAAGGAAATGTTCCGAACAAGCGTTTTCAGCCCGAGTGGAGCACATTTTGACCGTTTTTTAAAAAACATCATTGTACATTGAAATTTCTGCTTGCGTATGCTTTAGAAGCAAGAATTAAGAGGACTACATTCATTATTTCAGCTGAAAAATGCTTAGTTTTTGATTTGTAGTCAACATTAATGAAATGTCCCCAACAGCGTTTTCAGCCCGAGTGGAGCACATTTTGACTGTTTTTTTTAAAAACATCATTGTACATTGAAATTTCTGCTTGCGTATGCTTTAGAAGCAAGAATTAAGAGGACTACATTCATTATTTCAGCTGAAAAATGCTTAGTTTATGATTTATAGTCAACATTAAGGAAATGTTCCGAACAAGCGTTTTCAGCCCGAGTGGAGCACATTTTGACCGTTTTTTTAAAAACATCATTGTACATTGAAATTTCTGCTTGCGTATGCTTTAGAAGCAAGAATTAAGAGGACTACATTCTTTATTTCAGCTGAAAAATGCTTAGTTTATGATTTATAGTCAACATTAATGAAATGTCCCCAACAGCGTTTTCAGCCCGAGTGGAGCGCATTTTGACTGTTTTTTTTAAAAACATCATTGTACATTGAAATTTCTGCTTGCGTATGCTTTAGAAGCAAGAATTAAGAGGACTACATTCATTATTTCAGCTGAAAAATGCTTAGTTTATGATTTATAGTCAACATTAAGGAAATGTTCCGAACAAGCGTTTTCAGCCCGAGTGGAGCACATTTTGACCGTTTTTTTAAAAACATCATTGTACATTGAAATTTCTGCTTGCGTATGCTTTAGAAGCAAGAATTAAGAGGACTACATTCATTATTTCAGCTGAAAAATGCTTAGTTTATGATTTATAGTCAACATTAAGGAAATGTTCCGAACAAGCGTTTTCAGCCCGAGTGGAGCACATTTTGACCGTTTTTTAAAAAACATCATTGTACATTGAAATTTCTGTTTGCGTATGCTTTAGAAGCAAGAATTAAGAGGACTACATTCATTATTTCAGCTGAAAAATGCTTAGTTTATGATTTATAGTCAACATTAATGTAATGTCCCAAACAAGCGTTTTCAGCCCGAGTGGAGCACATTTTGACCGTTTTTTTAAAAACATCATTGTACATTGAAATTTCTGCTTGCGTATGCTTTAGAAGCAATAATTAAGAGGACTACATTCATTATTTCAGCTGAAAAATGCTTAGTTTATGATTTATAGTCAACATTAATGAAATGTCCCCAACAGCGTTTTCAGCCCGAGTGGAGCACATTTTGACTGTTTTTTTAAAAACATCATTGTACATTGAAATTTCTGCTTGCGTATGCTTTAGAAGCAAGAATTAAGAGGACTACATTCATTATTTCAGCTGAAAAATGCTTAGTTTTTGATTTATAGTCAACATTAATGAAATGTCCCCAACAGCGTTTTCAGCCCGAGTGGAGCACATTTTGACTGTTTTTTTTAAAAACATCATTGTACATTGAAATTTCTGCTTGCGTATGCTTTAGAAGCAAGAATTAAGAGGACTACATTCATTATTTCAGCTGAAAAATGCTTAGTTTATGATTTATAGTCAACATTAATGAAATGTTCCAAACAAGCGTTTTCAGCCCGAGTGGAGCACATTTTGACCCTTTTTTTAAAAACATCATTGTACATTGAAATTTCTGCTTGCGTATGCTTTAGAAGCAAGAATTAAGAGGACTACATTCATTATTTCAGCTGAAAAATGCTTAGTTTATGATTTATAGTTAACATTAATGTCATGTCCCAAACAAGCGTTTTCAGCCCGAGTGGAGCACATTTTGACTGTTTTTTTAAAAACATCATTGTACATTGAAATTTCTGCTTGCGTATGCTTTAGAAGCGAGAATTAAGAGGACTACATTCATTATTTCAGCTGAAAAATGCTTAGTTTATGATTTATAGTCAACATTAATGAAATGTTCCAAACAAGCGTTTTCAGCCCGAGTGGAGCACATTTTGACCCTTTTTTTAAAAACATCATTGTACATTGAAATTTCTGCTTGCGTATGCTTTAGAAGCAAGAATTAAGAGGACTACATTCATTATTTCAGCTGAAAAATGCTTAGTTTATGATTTATAGTCAACATTAATGTCATGTCCCAAACAAGCGTTTTCAGCCCGAGTGGAGCACATTTTGACTGTTTTTTTAAAAACATCATTGTACATTGAAATTTCTGCTTGCGTATGCTTTAGAAGCAAGAATTAAGAGGACTACATTCATTATTTCAGCTGAAAAATGCTTAGTTTATGATTTATAGTCAACATTAATGAAATGTCCCCAACAGCGTTTTCAGCCCGAGTGGAGCACATTTTGACTGTTTTTTTAAAAACATCATTGTACATTGAAATTTCTGCTTGCGAATGCTTTAGAAGCAAGAATTAAGAGGACTACATTCATTATTTCAGCTGAAAAATGCTTAGTTTTTGATTTGTAGTCAACATTAATGAAATGTCCCCAACAGCGTTTTCAGCCCGAGTGGAGCACATTTTGACTGTTTTTTTTAAAAACATCATTGTACATTGAAATTTCTGCTTGTGTATGCTTTAGAAGCAAGAATTAAGAGGACTACATTCATTATTTCAGCTGAAAAATGCTTAGTTTATGATTTATAGTCAACATTAAGGAAATGTTCCGAACAAGCGTTTTCAGCCCGAGTGGAGCACATTTTGACCGTTTTTTTAAAAACATCATTGTACATTGAAATTTCTGCTTGCGTATGCTTTAGAAGCAAGAATTAAGAGGACTACATTCTTTATTTCAGCTGAAAAATGCTTAGTTTATGATTTATAGTCAACATTAATGAAATGTCCCCAACAGCGTTTTCAGCCCGAGTGGAGCGCATTTTGACTGTTTTTTTTAAAAACATCATTGTACATTGAAATTTCTGCTTGCGTATGCTTTAGAAGCAAGAATTAAGAGGACTACATTCATTATTTCAGCTGAAAAATGCTTAGTTTATGATTTATAGTCAACATTAAGGAAATGTTCCGAACAAGCGTTTTCAGCCCGAGTGGAGCACATTTTGACCGTTTTTTTAAAAACATCATTGTACATTGAAATTTCTGCTTGCGTATGCTTTAGAAGCAAGAATTAAGAGGACTACATTCATTATTTCAGCTGAAAAATGCTTAGTTTATGATTTATAGTCAACATTAATGTCATGTCCCAAACAAGCGTTTTCAGCCCGAGTGGAGCACATTTTGACTGTTTTTTTAAAAACATCATTGTCCATTGAAATTTCTGCTTGCGTATGCTTTAGAAGCAAGAATTAAGAGGACTACATTCATTATTTCAGCTGAAAAATGCTTAGTTTATGATTTATAGTCAACATTAATGTAATGTCCCAAACAAGCGTTTTCAGCCCGAGTGGAGCACATTTTGACCGTTTTTTTAAAAACATCATTGTACATTGAAATTTCTGCTTGCGTATGCTTTAGAAGCAAGAATTAAGAGGACTACATTCATTATTTCAGCTGAAAAATGCTTAGTTTATGATTTATAGTCAACATTAATGAAATGTCCCCAACAGCGTTTTCAGCCCGAGTGGAGCGCATTTTGACTGTTTTTTTTAAAAACATCATTGTACATTGAAATTTCTGCTTGCGTATGCTTTAGAAGCAAGAATTAAGAGGACTACATTCATTATTTCAGCTGAAAAATGCTTAGTTTATGATTTATAGTCAACATTAATGAAATGTTCCAAACAAGCGTTTTCAGCCCGAGTGGAGCACATTTTGACCCTTTTTTTAAAAACATCATTGTACATTGAAATTTCTGCTTGCGTATGCTTTAGAAGCAAGAATTAAGAGGACTACATTCATTATTTCAGCTGAAAAATGCTTAGTTTATGATTTATAGTTAACATTAATGTCATGTCCCAAACAAGCGTTTTCAGCCCGAGTGGAGCACATTTTGACTGTTTTTTTAAAAACATCATTGTACATTGAAATTTCTGCTTGCGTATGCTTTAGAAGCGAGAATTAAGAGGACTACATTCATTATTTCAGCTGAAAAATGCTTAGTTTATGATTTATAGTCAACATTAATGAAATGTTCCAAACAAGCGTTTTCAGCCCGAGTGGAGCACATTTTGACCCTTTTTTTAAAAACATCATTGTACATTGAAATTTCTGCTTGCGTATGCTTTAGAAGCAAGAATTAAGAGGACTACATTCATTATTTCAGCTGAAAAATGCTTAGTTTATGATTTATAGTCAACATTAATGTCATGTCCCAAACAAGCGTTTTCAGCCCGAGTGGAGCACATTTTGACTGTTTTTTTAAAACATCATTGTACATTAAAATTTCTGCTTGCTTATGCTTTAGAAGCAAGAATTAAGAGGACTACATTCATTATTTCAGCTGAAAAATGCTTAGTTTATGATTTATAGTCAACATTAATGAAATGTCCCCAACAGCGTTTTCAGCCCGAGTGGAGCACATTTTGACTGTTTTTTTAAAAACATCATTGTACATTGAAATTTCTGCTTGCGTATGCTTTAGAAGCAAGAATTAAGAGGACTACATTCATTATTTCAGCTGAAAAATGCTTAGTTTTTGATTTATAGTCAACATTAATGAAATGTCCCCAACAGCGTTTTCAGCCCGAGTGGAGCACATTTTGACTGTTTTTTTTAAAAACATCATTGTACATTGAAATTTCTGCTTGCGTATGCTTTAGAAGCAAGAATTAAGAGGACTACATTCATTATTTCAGCTGAAAAATGCTTAGTTTATGATTTATAGTCAACATTAATGAAATGTTCCAAACAAGCGTTTTCAGCCCGAGTGGAGCACATTTTGACCGTTTTTTTAAAAAGATCATTGTACTTTGAAATTTCTGCTTGCGTATGCTTTAGAAGCAAGAATTAAGAGGACTACATTCATTATTTCAGCTGAAAAATGCTTAGTTTATGATTTATAGTCAACATTAATGTCATGTCCCAAACAAGCGTTTTCAGCCCGAGTGGAGCACATTTTGACTGTTTTTTTAAAAACATCATTGTACATTGAAATTTCTGCTTGCGTATGCTTTAGAAGCAAGAATTAAGAGGACTACATTCATTATTTCAGCTGAAAAATGCTTAGTTTATGATTTATAGTCAACATTAAGGAAATGTTCCAAACAAGCGTTTTCAGCCCGAGTGGAGCACATTTTGACCCTTTTTTTAAAAACATCATTGTACATTGAAATTTCTGCTTGCGTATGCTTTAGAAGCAAGAATTAAGAGGACTACATTCATTATTTCAGCTGAAAAATGCTTAGTTTATGATTTATAGTCAACATTAATGTCATGTCCCAAACAAGCGTTTTCAGCCCGAGTGGAGCACATTTTGACTGTTTTTTTAAAAACATCATTGTACATTGAAATTTCTGCTTGCGTATGCTTTAGAAGCAAGAATTAAGAGGACTACATTCATTATTTCAGCTGAAAAATGCTTAGTTTATGATTTATAGTCAACATTAATGAAATGTTCCAAACAAGCGTTTTCAGCCCGAGTGGAGCACATTTTGACCCTTTTTTTAAAAACATCATTGTACATTGAAATTTCTGCTTGCGTATGCTTTAGAAGCAAGAATTAAGAGGACTACATTCATTATTTCAGCTGAAAAATGCTTAGTTTATGATTTATAGTCAACATTAATGTCATGTCCCAAACAAGCGTTTTCAGCCCGAGTGGAGCACATTTTGACCGTTTTTTAAAAAACATCATTGTACATTGAAATTTCTGTTTGCGTATGCTTTAGAAGCAAGAATTAAGAGGACTACATTCATTATTTCAGCTGAAAAATGCTTAGTTTATGATTTATAGTCAACATTAATGTAATGTCCCAAACAAGCGTTTTCAGCCCGAGTGGAGCACATTTTGACCGTTTTTTTAAAAACATCATTGTACATTGAAATTTCTGCTTGCGTATGCTTTAGAAGCAAGAATTAAGAGGACTACATTCATTATTTCAGCTGAAAAATGCTTAGTTTATGATTTATAGTCAACATTAATGAAATGTCCCCAACAGCGTTTTCAGCCCGAGTGGAGCGCATTTTGACTGTTTTTTTTAAAAACATCATTGTACATTGAAATTTCTGCTTGCGTATGCTTTAGAAGCAAGAATTAAGAGGACTACATTCATTATTTCAGCTGAAAAATGCTTAGTTTTTGATTTGTAGTCAACATTAATGAAATGTCCCCAACAGCGTTTTCAGCCCGAGTGGAGCACATTTTGACTGTTTGTTTTAAAAACATCATTGTACATTGAAATTTCTGCTTGCGTATGCTTTGGAAGCAAGAATTAAGAGGACTACATTCATTATTTCAGCTGAAAAATGCTTAGTTTATGATTTATAGTCAACATTAATGTAATGTCCCAAACAAGCGTTTTCAGCCCGAGTGGAGCACATTTTGACCGTTTTTTTAAAAACATCATTGTACATTGAAATTTCTGCTTGCGTATGCTTTAGAAGCAAGAATTAAGAGGACTACATTCATTATTTCAGCTGAAAAATGCTTAGTTTATGATTTATAGTCAACATTAATGAAATGTTCCAAACAAGCGTTTTCAGCCCGAGTGGAGCACATTTTGACCCTTTTTTTAAAAACATCATTGTACATTGAAATTTCTGCTTGCGTATGCTTTAGAAGCAAGAATTAAGAGGACTACATTCATTATTTCAGCTGAAAAATGCTTAGTTTATGATTTATAGTCAACATTAATGAAATGTCCCCAACAGCGTTTTCAGCCCGAGTGGAGCACATTTTGACTGTTTTTTTAAAAACATCATTGTACATTGAAATTTCTGTTTGCGTATGCTTTAGAAGCAAGAATTAAGAGGACTACATTCATTATTTCAGCTGAAAAATGCTTAGTTTATGATTTATAGTCAACATTAATGTAATGTCCCAAACAAGCGTTTTCAGCACGAGTGGAGCACATTTTGACCGTTTTTTTAAAAACATCATTGTACATTGAAATTTCTGCTTGCGTATGCTTTAGAAGCAAGAATTAAGAGGACTACATTCATTATTTCAGCTGAAAAATGCTTAGTTTATGATTTATAGTCAACATTAATGAAATGTCCCCAACAGCGTTTTCAGCCCGAGTGGAGCACATTTTGACTGTTTTTTTAAAAACATCATTGTACATTGAAATTTCTGCTTGCGTATGCTTTAGAAGCAAGAATTAAGAGGACTACATTCATTATTTCAGCTGAAAAATGCTTAGTTTTTGATTTATAGTCAACATTAATGAAATGTCCCCAACAGCGTTTTCAGCCCGAGTGGAGCACATTTTGACTGTTTTTTTTAAAAACATCATTGTACATTGAAATTTCTGCTTGCGTATGCTTTAGAAGCAAGAATTAAGAGGACTACATTCATTATTTCAGCTGAAAAATGCTTAGTTTATGATTTATAGTCAACATTAATGAAATGTTCCAAACAAGCGTTTTCAGCCCGAGTGGAGCACATTTTGACCCTTTTTTTAAAAACATCATTGTACATTGAAATTTCTGCTTGCGTATGCTTTAGAAGCAAGAATTAAGAGGACTACATTCATTATTTCAGCTGAAAAATGCTTAGTTTATGATTTATAGTTAACATTAATGTCATGTCCCAAACAAGCGTTTTCAGCCCGAGTGGAGCACATTTTGACTGTTTTTTTAAAAACATCATTGTACATTGAAATTTCTGCTTGCGTATGCTTTAGAAGCGAGAATTAAGAGGACTACATTCATTATTTCAGCTGAAAAATGCTTAGTTTATGATTTATAGTCAACATTAATGAAATGTTCCAAACAAGCGTTTTCAGCCCGAGTGGAGCACATTTTGACCCTTTTTTTAAAAACATCATTGTACATTGAAATTTCTGCTTGCGTATGCTTTAGAAGCAAGAATTAAGAGGACTACATTCATTATTTCAGCTGAAAAATGCTTAGTTTATGATTTATAGTCAACATTAATGTCATGTCCCAAACAAGCGTTTTCAGCCCGAGTGGAGCACATTTTGACTGTTTTTTTAAAACATCATTGTACATTAAAATTTCTGCTTGCTTATGCTTTAGAAGCAAGAATTAAGAGGACTACATTCATTATTTCAGCTGAAAAATGCTTAGTTTATGATTTATAGTCAACATTAATGAAATGTCCCCAACAGCGTTTTCAGCCCGAGTGGAGCACATTTTGACTGTTTTTTTAAAAACATCATTGTACATTGAAATTTCTGCTTGCGTATGCTTTAGAAGCAAGAATTAAGAGGACTACATTCATTATTTCAGCTGAAAAATGCTTAGTTTTTGATTTATAGTCAACATTAATGAAATGTCCCCAACAGCGTTTTCAGCCCGAGTGGAGCACATTTTGACTGTTTTTTTTAAAAACATCATTGTACATTGAAATTTCTGCTTGCGTATGCTTTAGAAGCAAGAATTAAGAGGACTACATTCATTATTTCAGCTGAAAAATGCTTAGTTTATGATTTATAGTCAACATTAAGGAAATGTTCCGAACAAGCGTTTTCAGCCCGAGTGGAGCACATTTTGACCGTTTTTTTAAAAAGATCATTGTACTTTGAAATTTCTGCTTGCGTATGCTTTAGAAGCAAGAATTAAGAGGACTACATTCATTATTTCAGCTGAAAAATGCTTAGTTTATGATTTATAGTCAACATTAATGTCATGTCCCAAACAAGCGTTTTCAGCCCGAGTGGAGCACATTTTGACTGTTTTTTTAAAAACATCATTGTACATTGAAATTTCTGCTTGCGTATGCTTTAGAAGCAAGAATTAAGAGGACTACATTCATTATTTCAGCTGAAAAATGCTTAGTTTATGATTTATAGTCAACATTAAGGAAATGTTCCAAACAAGCGTTTTCAGCCCGAGTGGAGCACATTTTGACCCTTTTTTTAAAAACATCATTGTACATTGAAATTTCTGCTTGCGTATGCTTTAGAAGCAAGAATTAAGAGGACTACATTCATTATTTCAGCTGAAAAATGCTTAGTTTATGATTTATAGTCAACATTAATGTCATGTCCCAAACAAGCGTTTTCAGCCCGAGTGGAGCACATTTTGACTGTTTTTTTAAAAACATCATTGTACATTGAAATTTCTGCTTGCGTATGCTTTAGAAGCAAGAATTAAGAGGACTACATTCATTATTTCAGCTGAAAAATGCTTAGTTTATGATTTATAGTCAACATTAATGAAATGTTCCAAACAAGCGTTTTCAGCCCGAGTGGAGCACATTTTGACCCTTTTTTTAAAAACATCATTGTACATTGAAATTTCTGCTTGCGTATGCTTTAGAAGCAAGAATTAAGAGGACTACATTCATTATTTCAGCTGAAAAATGCTTAGTTTATGATTTATAGTCAACATTAATGTCATGTCCCAAACAAGCGTTTTCAGCCCGAGTGGAGCACATTTTGACCGTTTTTTAAAAAACATCATTGTACATTGAAATTTCTGTTTGCGTATGCTTTAGAAGCAAGAATTAAGAGGACTACATTCATTATTTCAGCTGAAAAATGCTTAGTTTATGATTTATAGTCAACATTAATGTAATGTCCCAAACAAGCGTTTTCAGCCCGAGTGGAGCACATTTTGACCGTTTTTTTAAAAACATCATTGTACATTGAAATTTCTGCTTGCGTATGCTTTAGAAGCAAGAATTAAGAGGACTACATTCATTATTTCAGCTGAAAAATGCTTAGTTTATGATTTATAGTCAACATTAATGAAATGTCCCCAACAGCGTTTTCAGCCCGAGTGGAGCGCATTTTGACTGTTTTTTTTAAAAACATCATTGTACATTGAAATTTCTGCTTGCGTATGCTTTAGAAGCAAGAATTAAGAGGACTACATTCATTATTTCAGCTGAAAAATGCTTAGTTTTTGATTTGTAGTCAACATTAATGAAATGTCCCCAACAGCGTTTTCAGCCCGAGTGGAGCACATTTTGACTGTTTTTTTTAAAAACATCATTGTACATTGAAATTTCTGCTTGCGTATGCTTTGGAAGCAAGAATTAAGAGGACTACATTCATTATTTCAGCTGAAAAATGCTTAGTTTATGATTTATAGTCAACATTAATGTAATGTCCCAAACAAGCGTTTTCAGCCCGAGTGGAGCACATTTTGACCGTTTTTTTAAAAACATCATTGTACATTGAAATTTCTGCTTGCGTATGCTTTAGAAGCAAGAATTAAGAGGACTACATTCATTATTTCAGCTGAAAAATGCTTAGTTTATGATTTATAGTCAACATTAATGAAATGTTCCAAACAAGCGTTTTCAGCCCGAGTGGAGCACATTTTGACCGTTTTTTTAAAAAGATCATTGTACTTTGAAATTTCTGCTTGCGTATGCTTTAGAAGCAAGAATTAAGAGGACTACATTCATTATTTCAGCTGAAAAATGCTTAGTTTATGATTTATAGTCAACATTAATGTCATGTCCCAAACAAGCGTTTTCAGCCCGAGTGGAGCACATTTTGACTGTTTTTTTAAAAACATCATTGTACATTGAAATTTCTGCTTGCGTATGCTTTAGAAGCAAGAATTAAGAGGACTACATTCATTATTTCAGCTGAAAAATGCTTAGTTTATGATTTATAGTCAACATTAAGGAAATGTTCCAAACAAGCGTTTTCAGCCCGAGTGGAGCACATTTTGACCCTTTTTTTAAAAACATCATTGTACATTGAAATTTCTGCTTGCGTATGCTTTAGAAGCAAGAATTAAGAGGACTACATTCATTATTTCAGCTGAAAAATGCTTAGTTTATGATTTATAGTCAACATTAATGTCATGTCCCAAACAAGCGTTTTCAGCCCGAGTGGAGCACATTTTGACTGTTTTTTTAAAAACATCATTGTACATTGAAATTTCTGCTTGCGTATGCTTTAGAAGCAAGAATTAAGAGGACTACATTCATTATTTCAGCTGAAAAATGCTTAGTTTATGATTTATAGTCAACATTAATGAAATGTTCCAAACAAGCGTTTTCAGCCCGAGTGGAGCACATTTTGACCCTTTTTTTAAAAACATCATTGTACATTGAAATTTCTGCTTGCGTATGCTTTAGAAGCAAGAATTAAGAGGACTACATTCATTATTTCAGCTGAAAAATGCTTAGTTTATGATTTATAGTCAACATTAATGTCATGTCCCAAACAAGCGTTTTCAGCCCGAGTGGAGCACATTTTGACCGTTTTTTAAAAAACATCATTGTACATTGAAATTTCTGTTTGCGTATGCTTTAGAAGCAAGAATTAAGAGGACTACATTCATTATTTCAGCTGAAAAATGCTTAGTTTATGATTTATAGTCAACATTAATGTAATGTCCCAAACAAGCGTTTTCAGCCCGAGTGGAGCACATTTTGACCGTTTTTTTAAAAACATCATTGTACATTGAAATTTCTGCTTGCGTATGCTTTAGAAGCAAGAATTAAGAGGACTACATTCATTATTTCAGCTGAAAAATGCTTAGTTAATGATTTATAGTCAACATTAATGAAATGTCCCCAACAGCGTTTTCAGCCCGAGTGGAGCGCATTTTGACTGTTTTTTTTAAAAACATCATTGTACATTGAAATTTCTGCTTGCGTATGCTTTAGAAGCAAGAATTAAGAGGACTACATTCATTATTTCAGCTGAAAAATGCTTAGTTTTTGATTTGTAGTCAACATTAATGAAATGTCCCCAACAGCGTTTTCAGCCCGAGTGGAGCACATTTTGACTGTTTTTTTTAAAAACATCATTGTACATTGAAATTTCTGCTTGCGTATGCTTTGGAAGCAAGAATTAAGAGGACTACATTCATTATTTCAGCTGAAAAATGCTTAGTTTATGATTTATAGTCAACATTAATGTAATGTCCCAAACAAGCGTTTTCAGCCCGAGTGGAGCACATTTTGACCGTTTTTTTAAAAACATCATTGTACATTGAAATTTCTGCTTGCGTATGCTTTAGAAGCAAGAATTAAGAGGACTACATTCATTATTTCAGCTGAAAAATGCTTAGTTTATGATTTATAGTCAACATTAATGAAATGTTCCAAACAAGCGTTTTCAGCCCGAGTGGAGCACATTTTGACCGTTTTTTTAAAAAGATCATTGTACTTTGAAATTTCTGCTTGCGTATGCTTTAGAAGCAAGAATTAAGAGGACTACATTCATTATTTCAGCTGAAAAATGCTTAGTTTATGATTTATAGTCAACATTAATGTCATGTCCCAAACAAGCGTTTTCAGCCCGAGTGGAGCACATTTTGACTGTTTTTTTAAAAACATCATTGTACATTGAAATTTCTGCTTGCGTATGCTTTAGAAGCAAGAATTAAGAGGACTACATTCATTATTTCAGCTGAAAAATGCTTAGTTTATGATTTATAGTCAACATTAAGGAAATGTTCCAAACAAGCGTTTTCAGCCCGAGTGGAGCACATTTTGACCCTTTTTTTAAAAACATCATTGTACATTGAAATTTCTGCTTGCGTATGCTTTAGAAGCAAGAATTAAGAGGACTACATTCATTATTTCAGCTGAAAAATGCTTAGTTTATGATTTATAGTCAACATTAATGTCATGTCCCAAACAAGCGTTTTCAGCCCGAGTGGAGCACATTTTGACTGTTTTTTTAAAAACATCATTGTACATTGAAATTTCTGCTTGCGTATGCTTTAGAAGCAAGAATTAAGAGGACTACATTCATTATTTCAGCTGAAAAATGCTTAGTTTATGATTTATAGTCAACATTAATGAAATGTTCCAAACAAGCGTTTTCAGCCCGAGTGGAGCACATTTTGACCCTTTTTTTAAAAACATCATTGTACATTGAAATTTCTGCTTGCGTATGCTTTAGAAGCAAGAATTAAGAGGACTACATTCATTATTTCAGCTGAAAAATGCTTAGTTTATGATTTATAGTCAACATTAATGTCATGTCCCAAACAAGCGTTTTCAGCCCGAGTGGAGCACATTTTGACCGTTTTTTAAAAAACATCATTGTACATTGAAATTTCTGTTTGCGTATGCTTTAGAAGCAAGAATTAAGAGGACTACATTCATTATTTCAGCTGAAAAATGCTTAGTTTATGATTTATAGTCAACATTAATGTAATGTCCCAAACAAGCGTTTTCAGCCCGAGTGGAGCACATTTTGACCGTTTTTTTAAAAACATCATTGTACATTGAAATTTCTGCTTGCGTATGCTTTAGAAGCAAGAATTAAGAGGACTACATTCATTATTTCAGCTGAAAAATGCTTAGTTTATGATTTATAGTCAACATTAATGAAATGTCCCCAACAGCGTTTTCAGCCCGAGTGGAGCGCATTTTGACTGTTTTTTTTAAAAACATCATTGTACATTGAAATTTCTGCTTGCGTATGCTTTAGAAGCAAGAATTAAGAGGACTACATTCATTATTTCAGCTGAAAAATGCTTAGTTTTTGATTTGTAGTCAACATTAATGAAATGTCCCCAACAGCGTTTTCAGCCCGAGTGGAGCACATTTTGACTGTTTGTTTTAAAAACATCATTGTACATTGAAATTTCTGCTTGCGTATGCTTTGGAAGCAAGAATTAAGAGGACTACATTCATTATTTCAGCTGAAAAATGCTTAGTTTATGATTTATAGTCAACATTAATGTAATGTCCCAAACAAGCGTTTTCAGCCCGAGTGGAGCACATTTTGACCGTTTTTTTAAAAACATCATTGTACATTGAAATTTCTGCTTGCGTATGCTTTAGAAGCAAGAATTAAGAGGACTACATTCATTATTTCAGCTGAAAAATGCTTAGTTTATGATTTATAGTCAACATTAATGAAATGTTCCAAACAAGCGTTTTCAGCCCGAGTGGAGCACATTTTGACCCTTTTTTTAAAAACATCATTGTACATTGAAATTTCTGCTTGCGTATGCTTTAGAAGCAAGAATTAAGAGGACTACATTCATTATTTCAGCTGAAAAATGCTTAGTTTATGATTTATAGTCAACATTAATGAAATGTCCCCAACAGCGTTTTCAGCCCGAGTGGAGCACATTTTGACTGTTTTTTTAAAAACATCATTGTACATTGAAATTTCTGTTTGCGTATGCTTTAGAAGCAAGAATTAAGAGGACTACATTCATTATTTCAGCTGAAAAATGCTTAGTTTATGATTTATAGTCAACATTAATGTAATGTCCCAAACAAGCGTTTTCAGCACGAGTGGAGCACATTTTGACCGTTTTTTTAAAAACATCATTGTACATTGAAATTTCTGCTTGCGTATGCTTTAGAAGCAAGAATTAAGAGGACTACATTCATTATTTCAGCTGAAAAATGCTTAGTTTATGATTTATAGTCAACATTAATGAAATGTCCCCAACAGCGTTTTCAGCCCGAGTGGAGCACATTTTGACTGTTTTTTTAAAAACATCATTGTACATTGAAATTTCTGCTTGCGTATGCTTTAGAAGCAAGAATTAAGAGGACTACATTCATTATTTCAGCTGAAAAATGCTTAGTTTTTGATTTATAGTCAACATTAATGAAATGTCCCCAACAGCGTTTTCAGCCCGAGTGGAGCACATTTTGACTGTTTTTTTTAAAAACATCATTGTACATTGAAATTTCTGCTTGCGTATGCTTTAGAAGCAAGAATTAAGAGGACTACATTCATTATTTCAGCTGAAAAATGCTTAGTTTATGATTTATAGTCAACATTAATGAAATGTTCCAAACAAGCGTTTTCAGCCCGAGTGGAGCACATTTTGACCCTTTTTTTAAAAACATCATTGTACATTGAAATTTCTGCTTGCGTATGCTTTAGAAGCAAGAATTAAGAGGACTACATTCATTATTTCAGCTGAAAAATGCTTAGTTTATGATTTATAGTTAACATTAATGTCATGTCCCAAACAAGCGTTTTCAGCCCGAGTGGAGCACATTTTGACTGTTTTTTTAAAAACATCATTGTACATTGAAATTTCTGCTTGCGTATGCTTTAGAAGCGAGAATTAAGAGGACTACATTCATTATTTCAGCTGAAAAATGCTTAGTTTATGATTTATAGTCAACATTAATGAAATGTTCCAAACAAGCGTTTTCAGCCCGAGTGGAGCACATTTTGACCCTTTTTTTAAAAACATCATTGTACATTGAAATTTCTGCTTGCGTATGCTTTAGAAGCAAGAATTAAGAGGACTACATTCATTATTTCAGCTGAAAAATGCTTAGTTTATGATTTATAGTCAACATTAATGTCATGTCCCAAACAAGCGTTTTCAGCCCGAGTGGAGCACATTTTGACTGTTTTTTTAAAACATCATTGTACATTAAAATTTCTGCTTGCTTATGCTTTAGAAGCAAGAATTAAGAGGACTACATTCATTATTTCAGCTGAAAAATGCTTAGTTTATGATTTATAGTCAACATTAATGAAATGTCCCCAACAGCGTTTTCAGCCCGAGTGGAGCACATTTTGACTGTTTTTTTAAAAACATCATTGTACATTGAAATTTCTGCTTGCGTATGCTTTAGAAGCAAGAATTAAGAGGACTACATTCATTATTTCAGCTGAAAAATGCTTAGTTTTTGATTTATAGTCAACATTAATGAAATGTCCCCAACAGCGTTTTCAGCCCGAGTGGAGCACATTTTGACTGTTTTTTTTAAAAACATCATTGTACATTGAAATTTCTGCTTGCGTATGCTTTAGAAGCAAGAATTAAGAGGACTACATTCATTATTTCAGCTGAAAAATGCTTAGTTTATGATTTATAGTCAACATTAAGGAAATGTTCCGAACAAGCGTTTTCAGCCCGAGTGGAGCACATTTTGACCGTTTTTTTAAAAAGATCATTGTACTTTGAAATTTCTGCTTGCGTATGCTTTAGAAGCAAGAATTAAGAGGACTACATTCATTATTTCAGCTGAAAAATGCTTAGTTTATGATTTATAGTCAACATTAATGTCATGTCCCAAACAAGCGTTTTCAGCCCGAGTGGAGCACATTTTGACTGTTTTTTTAAAAACATCATTGTACATTGAAATTTCTGCTTGCGTATGCTTTAGAAGCAAGAATTAAGAGGACTACATTCATTATTTCAGCTGAAAAATGCTTAGTTTATGATTTATAGTCAACATTAAGGAAATGTTCCAAACAAGCGTTTTCAGCCCGAGTGGAGCACATTTTGACCCTTTTTTTAAAAACATCATTGTACATTGAAATTTCTGCTTGCGTATGCTTTAGAAGCAAGAATTAAGAGGACTACATTCATTATTTCAGCTGAAAAATGCTTAGTTTATGATTTATAGTCAACATTAATGTCATGTCCCAAACAAGCGTTTTCAACCCGAGTGGAGCACATTTTGACTGTTTTTTTAAAAACATCATTGTACATTGAAATTTCTGCTTGCGTATGCTTTAGAAGCAAGAATTAAGAGGACTACATTCATTATTTCAGCTGAAAAATGCTTAGTTTATGATTTATAGTCAACATTAATGAAATGTTCCAAACAAGCGTTTTCAGCCCGAGTGGAGCACATTTTGACCCTTTTTTTAAAAACATCATTGTACATTGAAATTTCTGCTTGCGTATGCTTTAGAAGCAAGAATTAAGAGGACTACATTCATTATTTCAGCTGAAAAATGCTTAGTTTATGATTTATAGTTAACATTAATGTCATGTCCCAAACAAGCGTTTTCAGCCCGAGTGGAGCACATTTTGACTGTTTTTTTAAAAACATCATTGCACATTGAAATTTCTGCTTGCGTATGCTTTAGAAGCGAGAATTAAGAGGACTACATTCATTATTTCAGCTGAAAAATGCTTAGTTTATGATTTATAGTCAACATTAATGAAATGTTCCAAACAAGCGTTTTCAGCCCGAGTGGAGCACATTTTGACCCTTTTTTTAAAAACATCATTGTACATTGAAATTTCTGCTTGCGTATGCTTTAGAAGCAAGAATTAAGAGGACTACATTCATTATTTCAGCTGAAAAATGCTTAGTTTATGATTTATAGTCAACATTAATGTCATGTCCCAAACAAGCGTTTTCAGCCCGAGTGGAGCACATTTTGACTGTTTTTTTAAAACATCATTGTACATTAAAATTTCTGCTTGCTTATGCTTTAGAAGCAAGAATTAAGAGGACTACATTCATTATTTCAGCTGAAAAATGCTTAGTTTATGATTTATAGTCAACATTAATGAAATGTCCCCAACAGCGTTTTCAGCCCGAGTGGAGCACATTTTGACTGTTTTTTTAAAAACATCATTGTACATTGAAATTTCTGCTTGCGTATGCTTTAGAAGCAAGAATTAAGAGGACTACATTCATTATTTCAGCTGAAAAATGCTTAGTTTTTGATTTATAGTCAACATTAATGAAATGTCCCCAACAGCGTTTTCAGCCCGAGTGGAGCACATTTTGACTGTTTTTTTTAAAAACATCATTGTACATTGAAATTTCTGCTTGCGTATGCTTTAGAAGCAAGAATTAAGAGGACTACATTCATTATTTCAGCTGAAAAATGCTTAGTTTATGATTTATAGTCAACATTAAGGAAATGTTCCGAACAAGCGTTTTCAGCCCGAGTGGAGCACATTTTGACCGTTTTTTTAAAAAGATCATTGTACTTTGAAATTTCTGCTTGCGTATGCTTTAGAAGCAAGAATTAAGAGGACTACATTCATTATTTCAGCTGAAAAATGCTTAGTTTATGATTTATAGTCAACATTAATGTCATGTCCCAAACAAGCGTTTTCAGCCCGAGTGGAGCACATTTTGACTGTTTTTTTAAAAACATCATTGTACATTGAAATTTCTGCTTGCGTATGCTTTAGAAGCAAGAATTAAGAGGACTACATTCATTATTTCAGCTGAAAAATGCTTAGTTTATGATTTATAGTCAACATTAAGGAAATGTTCCAAACAAGCGTTTTCAGCCCGAGTGGAGCACATTTTGACCCTTTTTTTAAAAACATCATTGTACATTGAAATTTCTGCTTGCGTATGCTTTAGAAGCAAGAATTAAGAGGACTACATTCATTATTTCAGCTGAAAAATGCTTAGTTTATGATTTATAGTCAACATTAATGTCATGTCCCAAACAAGCGTTTTCAGCCCGAGTGGAGCACATTTTGACTGTTTTTTTAAAAACATCATTGTACATTGAAATTTCTGCTTGCGTATGCTTTAGAAGCAAGAATTAAGAGGACTACATTCATTATTTCAGCTGAAAAATGCTTAGTTTATGATTTATAGTCAACATTAATGAAATGTTCCAAACAAGCGTTTTCAGCCCGAGTGGAGCACATTTTGACCCTTTTTTTAAAAACATCATTGTACATTGAAATTTCTGCTTGCGTATGCTTTAGAAGCAAGAATTAAGAGGACTACATTCATTATTTCAGCTGAAAAATGCTTAGTTTATGATTTATAGTCAACATTAATGTCATGTCCCAAACAAGCGTTTTCAGCCCGAGTGGAGCACATTTTGACCGTTTTTTAAAAAACATCATTGTACATTGAAATTTCTGTTTGCGTATGCTTTAGAAGCAAGAATTAAGAGGACTACATTCATTATTTCAGCTGAAAAATGCTTAGTTTATGATTTATAGTCAACATTAATGTAATGTCCCAAACAAGCGTTTTCAGCCCGAGTGGAGCACATTTTGACCGTTTTTTTAAAAACATCATTGTACATTGAAATTTCTGCTTGCGTATGCTTTAGAAGCAAGAATTAAGAGGACTACATTCATTATTTCAGCTGAAAAATGCTTAGTTTATGATTTATAGTCAACATTAATGAAATGTCCCCAACAGCGTTTTCAGCCCGAGTGGAGCGCATTTTGACTGTTTTTTTTAAAAACATCATTGTACATTGAAATTTCTGCTTGCGTATGCTTTAGAAGCAAGAATTAAGAGGACTACATTCATTATTTCAGCTGAAAAATGCTTAGTTTTTGATTTGTAGTCAACATTAATGAAATGTCCCCAACAGCGTTTTCAGCCCGAGTGGAGCACATTTTGACTGTTTTTTTTAAAAACATCATTGTACATTGAAATTTCTGCTTGCGTATGCTTTGGAAGCAAGAATTAAGAGGACTACATTCATTATTTCAGCTGAAAAATGCTTAGTTTATGATTTATAGTCAACATTAATGTAATGTCCCAAACAAGCGTTTTCAGCCCGAGTGGAGCACATTTTGACCGTTTTTTTAAAAACATCATTGTACATTGAAATTTCTGCTTGCGTATGCTTTAGAAGCAAGAATTAAGAGGACTACATTCATTATTTCAGCTGAAAAATGCTTAGTTTATGATTTATAGTCAACATTAATGAAATGTCCCCAACAGCGTTTTCAGCCCGAGTGGAGCGCATTTTGACTGTTTTTTTTAAAAACATCATTGTACATTGAAATTTCTGCTTGCGTATGCTTTAGAAGCAAGAATTAAGAGGACTACATTCATTATTTCAGCTGAAAAATGCTTAGTTTATGATTTATAGTCAACATTAATGAAATGTTCCAAACAAGCGTTTTCAGCCCGAGTGGAGCACATTTTGACCCTTTTTTTAAAAACATCATTGTACATTGAAATTTCTGCTTGCGTATGCTTTAGAAGCAAGAATTAAGAGGACTACATTCATTATTTCAGCTGAAAAATGCTTAGTTTATGATTTATAGTCAACATTAATGTCATGTCCCAAACAAGCGTTTTCAGCCCGAGTGGAGCACATTTTGACCGTTTTTTAAAAAACATCATTGTACATTGAAATTTCTGTTTGCGTATGCTTTAGAAGCAAGAATTAAGAGGACTACATTCATTATTTCAGCTGAAAAATGCTTAGTTTATGATTTATAGTCAACATTAATGTAATGTCCCAAACAAGCGTTTTCAGCCCGAGTGGAGCACATTTTGACCGTTTTTTTAAAAACATCATTGTACATTGAAATTTCTGCTTGCGTATGCTTTAGAAGCAAGAATTAAGAGGACTACATTCATTATTTCAGCTGAAAAATGCTTAGTTTATGATTTATAGTCAACATTAATGAAATGTCCCCAACAGCGTTTTCAGCCCGAGTGGAGCGCATTTTGACTGTTTTTTTTAAAAACATCATTGTACATTGAAATTTCTGCTTGCGTATGCTTTAGAACCAAGAATTAAGAGGACTACATTCATTATTTCAGCTGAAAAATGCTTAGTTTATGATTTATAGTCAACATTAATGAAATGTTCCAAACAAGCGTTTTCAGCCCGAGTGGAGCACATTTTGACCCTTTTTTTAAAAACATCATTGTACATTGAAATTTCTGCTTGCGTATGCTTTAGAAGCAAGAATTAAGAGGACTACATTCATTATTTCAGCTGAAAAATGCTTAGTTTATGATTTATAGTCAACATTAATGTCATGTCCCAAACAAGCGTTTTCAGCCCGAGTGGAGCACATTTTGACCGTTTTTTAAAAAACATCATTGTACATTGAAATTTCTGTTTGCGTATGCTTTAGAAGCAAGAATTAAGAGGACTACATTCATTATTTCAGCTGAAAAATGCTTAGTTTATGATTTATAGTCAACATTAATGTAATGTCCCAAACAAGCGTTTTCAGCCCGAGTGGAGCACATTTTGACCGTTTTTTTAAAAACATCATTGTACATTGAAATTTCTGCTTGCGTATGCTTTAGAAGCAAGAATTAAGAGGACTACATTCATTATTTCAGCTGAAAAATGCTTAGTTTATGATTTATAGTCAACATTAATGAAATGTCCCCAACAGCGTTTTCAGCCCGAGTGGAGCGCATTTTGACTGTTTTTTTTAAAAACATCATTGTACATTGAAATTTCTGCTTGCGTATGCTTTAGAAGCAAGAATTAAGAGGACTACATTCATTATTTCAGCTGAAAAATGCTTAGTTTTTGATTTGTAGTCAACATTAATGAAATGTCCCCAACAGCGTTTTCAGCCCGAGTGGAGCACATTTTGACTGTTTTTTTTAAAAACATCATTGTACATTGAAATTTCTGCTTGCGTATGCTTTGGAAGCAAGAATTAAGAGGACTACATTCATTATTTCAGCTGAAAAATGCTTAGTTTATGATTTATAGTCAACATTAATGTAATGTCCCAAACAAGCGTTTTCAGCCCGAGTGGAGCACATTTTGACCGTTTTTTTAAAAACATCATTGTACATTGAAATTTCTGTTTGCGTATGCTTTAGAAGCAAGAATTAAGAGGACTACATTCATTATTTCAGCTGAAAAATGCTTAGTTTATGATTTATAGTCAACATTAATGAAATGTCCCCAACAGCGTTTTCAGCCCGAGTGGAGCACATTTTGACTGTTTTTTTAAAAACATCATTGTACATTGAAATTTCTGCTTGCGTATGCTTTAGAAGCAAGAATTAAGAGGACTACATTCATTATTTCAGCTGAAAAATGCTTAGTTTATGATTTATAGTCAACATTAAGGAAATGTTCCGAACAAGCGTTTTCAGCCCGAGTGGAGCGCATTTTGACTGTTTTTTTTAAAAACATCATTGTACATTGAAATTTCTGCTTGCGTATGCTTTAGAAGCAAGAATTAAGAGGACTACATTCATTATTTCAGCTGAAAAATGCTTAGTTTTTGATTTGTAGTCAACATTAATGAAATGTCCCCAACAGCGTTTTCAGCCCGAGTGGAGCACATTTTGACTGTTTTTTTTAAAAACATCATTGTACATTGAAATTTCTGCTTGCGTATGCTTTGGAAGCAAGAATTAAGAGGACTACATTCATTATTTAAGCTGAAAAATGCTTAGTTTATGATTTATAGTCAACATTAATGAAATGTTCCAAACAAGCGTTTTCAGCCCGAGTGGAGCACATTTTGACCCTTTTTTTAAAAACATCATTGTACATTGAAATTTCTGCTTGCGTATGCTTTAGAAGCAAGAATTAAGAGGACTACATTCATTATTTCAGCTGAAAAATGCTTAGTTTTTGATTTGTAGTCAACATTAATGAAATGTCCCCAACAAGCGTTTTCAGCCCGAGTGGAGCGCATTTTGACTGTTTTTTTTAAAAACATCATTGTACATTGAAATTTCTGCTTGCGTATGCTTTAGAAGCAAGAATTAAGAGGACTACATTCATTATTTCAGCTGAAAAATGCTTAGTTTATGATTTATAGTCAACATTAAGGAAATGTTCCGAACAAGCGTTTTCAGCCCGAGTGGAGCACATTTTGACCGTTTTTTAAAAAACATCATTGTACATTGAAATTTCTGTTTGCGTATGCTTTAGAAGCAAGAATTAAGAGGACTACATTCATTATTTCAGCTGAAAAATGCTTAGTTTATGATTTATAGTCAACATTAATGTAATGTCCCAAACAAGCGTTTTCAGCACGAGTGGAGCACATTTTGACCGTTTTTTTAAAAACATCATTGTACATTGAAATTTCTGCTTGCGTATGCTTTAGAAGCAAGAATTAAGAGGACTACATTCATTATTTCAGCTGAAAAATGCTTAGTTTATGATTTATAGTCAACATTAATGAAATGTCCCCAACAGCGTTTTCAGCCCGAGTGGAGCACATTTTGACTGTTTTTTTAAAAACATCATTGTACATTGAAATTTCTGCTTGCGTATGCTTTAGAAGCAAGAATTAAGAGGACTACATTCATTATTTCAGCTGAAAAATGCTTAGTTTTTGATTTATAGTCAACATTAATGAAATGTCCCCAACAGCGTTTTCAGCCCGAGTGGAGCACATTTTGACTGTTTTTTTTAAAAACATCATTGTACATTGAAATTTCTGCTTGCGTATGCTTTAGAAGCAAGAATTAAGAGGACTACATTCATTATTTCAGCTGAAAAATGCTTAGTTTATGATTTATAGTCAACATTAATGAAATGTTCCAAACAAGCGTTTTCAGCCCGAGTGGAGCACATTTTGACCCTTTTTTTAAAAACATCATTGTACATTGAAATTTCTGCTTGCGTATGCTTTAGAAGCAAGAATTAAGAGGACTACATTCATTATTTCAGCTGAAAAATGCTTAGTTTATGATTTATAGTCAACATTAAGGAAATGTTCCGAACAAGCGTTTTCAGCCCGAGTGGAGCACATTTTGACCGTTTTTTTAAAAAGATCATTGTACTTTGAAATTTCTGCTTGCGTATGCTTTAGAAGCAAGAATTAAGAGGACTACATTCATTATTTCAGCTGAAAAATGCTTAGTTTATGATTTATAGTCAACATTAATGTCATGTCCCAAACAAGCGTTTTCAGCCCGAGTGGAGCACATTTTGACTGTTTTTTTAAAAACATCATTGTACATTGAAATTTCTGCTTGCGTATGCTTTAGAAGCAAGAATTAAGAGGACTACATTCATTATTTCAGCTGAAAAATGCTTAGTTTATGATTTATAGTCAACATTAAGGAAATGTTCCAAACAAGCGTTTTCAGCCCGAGTGGAGCACATTTTGACCCTTTTTTTAAAAACATCATTGTACATTGAAATTTCTGCTTGCGTATGCTTTAGAAGCAAGAATTAAGAGGACTACATTCATTATTTCAGCTGAAAAATGCTTAGTTTATGATTTATAGTCAACATTAATGAAATGTTCCAAACAAGCGTTTTCAGCCCGAGTGGAGCACATTTTGACCCTTTTTTTAAAAACATCATTGTACATTGAAATTTCTGCTTGCGTATGCTTTAGAAGCAAGAATTAAGAGGACTACATTCATTATTTCAGCTGAAAAATGCTTAGTTTATGATTTATAGTCAACATTAATGTCATGTCCCAAACAAGCGTTTTCAGCCCGAGTGGAGCACATTTTGACCGTTTTTTAAAAAACATCATTGTACATTGAAATTTCTGTTTGCGTATGCTTTAGAAGCAAGAATTAAGAGGACTACATTCATTATTTCAGCTGAAAAATGCTTAGTTTATGATTTATAGTCAACATTAATGTAATGTCCCAAACAAGCGTTTTCAGCCCGAGTGGAGCACATTTTGACCGTTTTTTTAAAAACATCATTGTACATTGAAATTTCTGCTTGCGTATGCTTTAGAAGCAAGAATTAAGAGGACTACATTCATTATTTCAGCTGAAAAATGCTTAGTTTATGATTTATAGTCAACATTAATGAAATGTCCCCAACAGCGTTTTCAGCCCGAGTGGAGCGCATTTTGACTGTTTTTTTTAAAAACATCATTGTACATTGAAATTTCTGCTTGCGTATGCTTTAGAAGCAAGAATTAAGAGGACTACATTCATTATTTCAGCTGAAAAATGCTTAGTTTTTGATTTGTAGTCAACATTAATGAAATGTCCCCAACAGCGTTTTCAGCCCGAGTGGAGCACATTTTGACTGTTTTTTTTAAAAACATCATTGTACATTGAAATTTCTGCTTGCGTATGCTTTGGAAGCAAGAATTAAGAGGACTACATTCATTATTTCAGCTGAAAAATGCTTAGTTTATGATTTATAGTCAACATTAATGTAATGTCCCAAACAAGCGTTTTCAGCCCGAGTGGAGCACATTTTGACCGTTTTTTTAAAAACATCATTGTACATTGAAATTTCTGCTTGCGTATGCTTTAGAAGCAAGAATTAAGAGGACTACATTCATTATTTCAGCTGAAAAATGCTTAGTTTATGATTTATAGTCAACATTAATGAAATGTCCCCAACAGCGTTTTCAGCCCGAGTGGAGCACATTTTGACTGTTTTTTTTAAAAACATCATTGTACATTGAAATTTCTGCTTGCGTATGCTTTAGAAGCAAGAATTAAGAGGACTACATTCATTATTTCAGCTGAAAAATGCTTAGTTTATGATTTATAGTCAACATTAATGAAATGTTCCAAACAAGCGTTTTCAGCCCGAGTGGAGCACATTTTGACCCTTTTTTTAAAAACATCATTGTACATTGAAATTTCTGCTTGCGTATGCTTTAGAAGCAAGAATTAAGAGGACTACATTCATTATTTCAGCTGAAAAATGCTTAGTTTATGATTTATAGTCAACATTAATGTCATGTCCCAAACAAGCGTTTTCAGCCCGAGTGGAGCACATTTTGACCGTTTTTTAAAAAACATCATTGTACATTGAAATTTCTGTTTGCGTATGCTTTAGAAGCAAGAATTAAGAGGACTACATTCATTATTTCAGCTGAAAAATGCTTAGTTTATGATTTATAGTCAACATTAATGTAATGTCCCAAACAAGCGTTTTCAGCCCGAGTGGAGCACATTTTGACCGTTTTTTTAAAAACATCATTGTACATTGAAATTTCTGCTTGCGTATGCTTTAGAAGCAAGAATTAAGAGGACTACATTCATTATTTCAGCTGAAAAATGCTTAGTTTATGATTTATAGTCAACATTAATGAAATGTCCCCAACAGCGTTTTCAGCCCGAGTGGAGCGCATTTTGACTGTTTTTTTTAAAAACATCATTGTACATTGAAATTTCTGCTTGCGTATGCTTTAGAAGCAAGAATTAAGAGGACTACATTCATTATTTCAGCTGAAAAATGCTTAGTTTTTGATTTGTAGTCAACATTAATGAAATGTCCCCAACAGCGTTTTCAGCCCGAGTGGAGCACATTTTGACTGTTTTTTTTAAAAACATCATTGTACATTGAAATTTCTGCTTGCGTATGCTTTGGAAGCAAGAATTAAGAGGACTACATTCATTATTTCAGCTGAAAAATGCTTAGTTTATGATTTATAGTCAACATTAATGTAATGTCCCAAACAAGCGTTTTCAGCCCGAGTGGAGCACATTTTGACCGTTTTTTTAAAAACATCATTGTACATTGAAATTTCTGCTTGCGTATGCTTTAGAAGCAAGAATTAAGAGGACTACATTCATTATTTCAGCTGAAAAATGCTTAGTTTATGATTTATAGTCAACATTAATGAAATGTCCCCAACAGCGTTTTCAGCCCGAGTGGAGCGCATTTTGACTGTTTTTTTTAAAAACATCATTGTACATTGAAATTTCTGCTTGCGTATGCTTTAGAAGCAAGAATTAAGAGGACTACATTCATTATTTCAGCTGAAAAATGCTTAGTTTTTGATTTGTAGTCAACATTAATGAAATGTCCCCAACAGCGTTTTCAGCCCGAGTGGAGCACATTTTGACTGTTTTTTTTAAAAACATCATTGTACATTGAAATTTCTGCTTGCGTATGCTTTGGAAGCAAGAATTAAGAGGACTACATTCATTATTTAAGCTGAAAAATGCTTAGTTTATGATTTATAGTCAACATTAATGAAATGTTCCAAACAAGCGTTTTCAGCCCGAGTGGAGCACATTTTGACCCTTTTTTTAAAAACATCATTGTACATTGAAATTTCTGCTTGCGTATGCTTTAGAAGCAAGAATTAAGAGGACTACATTCATTATTTCAGCTGAAAAATGCTTAGTTTTTGATTTGTAGTCAACATTAATGAAATGTCCCCAACAGCGTTTTCAGCCCGAGTGGAGCGCATTTTGACTGTTTTTTTTAAAAACATCATTGTACATTGAAATTTCTGCTTGCGTATGCTTTAGAAGCAAGAATTAAGAGGACTACATTCATTATTTCAGCTGAAAAATGCTTAGTTTATGATTTATAGTCAACATTAAGGAAATGTTCCGAACAAGCGTTTTCAGCCCGAGTGGAGCACATTTTGACCGTTTTTTAAAAAACATCATTGTACATTGAAATTTCTGTTTGCGTATGCTTTAGAAGCAAGAATTAAGAGGACTACATTCATTATTTCAGCTGAAAAATGCTTAGTTTATGATTTATAGTCAACATTAATGTAATGTCCCAAACAAGCGTTTTCAGCACGAGTGGAGCACATTTTGACCGTTTTTTTAAAAACATCATTGTACATTGAAATTTCTGCTTGCGTATGCTTTAGAAGCAAGAATTAAGAGGACTACATTCATTATTTCAGCTGAAAAATGCTTAGTTTATGATTTATAGTCAACATTAATGAAATGTCCCCAACAGCGTTTTCAGCCCGAGTGGAGCACATTTTGACTGTTTTTTTAAAAACATCATTGTACATTGAAATTTCTGCTTGCGTATGCTTTAGAAGCAAGAATTAAGAGGACTACATTCATTATTTCAGCTGAAAAATGCTTAGTTTTTGATTTATAGTCAACATTAATGAAATGTCCCCAACAGCGTTTTCAGCCCGAGTGGAGCACATTTTGACTGTTTTTTTTAAAAACATCATTGTACATTGAAATTTCTGCTTGCGTATGCTTTAGAAGCAAGAATTAAGAGGACTACATTCATTATTTCAGCTGAAAAATGCTTAGTTTATGATTTATAGTCAACATTAATGAAATGTTCCAAACAAGCGTTTTCAGCCCGAGTGGAGCACATTTTGACCCTTTTTTTAAAAACATCATTGTACATTGAAATTTCTGCTTGCGTATGCTTTAGAAGCAAGAATTAAGAGGACTACATTCATTATTTCAGCTGAAAAATGCTTAGTTTATGATTTATAGTTAACATTAATGTCATGTCCCAAACAAGCGTTTTCAGCCCGAGTGGAGCACATTTTGACTGTTTTTTTAAAAACATCATTGTACATTGAAATTTCTGCTTGCGTATGCTTTAGAAGCGAGAATTAAGAGGACTACATTCATTATTTCAGCTGAAAAATGCTTAGTTTATGATTTATAGTCAACATTAATGAAATGTTCCAAACAAGCGTTTTCAGCCCGAGTGGAGCACATTTTGACCCTTTTTTTAAAAACATCATTGTACATTGAAATTTCTGCTTGCGTATGCTTTAGAAGCAAGAATTAAGAGGACTACATTCATTATTTCAGCTGAAAAATGCTTAGTTTATGATTTATAGTCAACATTAATGTCATGTCCCAAACAAGCGTTTTCAGCCCGAGTGGAGCACATTTTGACTGTTTTTTTAAAACATCATTGTACATTAAAATTTCTGCTTGCTTATGCTTTAGAAGCAAGAATTAAGAGGACTACATTCATTATTTCAGCTGAAAAATGCTTAGTTTATGATTTATAGTCAACATTAATGAAATGTCCCCAACAGCGTTTTCAGCCCGAGTGGAGCACATTTTGACTGTTTTTTTAAAAACATCATTGTACATTGAAATTTCTGCTTGCGTATGCTTTAGAAGCAAGAATTAAGAGGACTACATTCATTATTTCAGCTGAAAAATGCTTAGTTTTTGATTTATAGTCAACATTAATGAAATGTCCCCAACAGCGTTTTCAGCCCGAGTGGAGCACATTTTGACTGTTTTTTTTTAAAAACATCATTGTACATTGAAATTTCTGCTTGCGTATGCTTTAGAAGCAAGAATTAAGAGGACTACATTCATTATTTCAGCTGAAAAATGCTTAGTTTATGATTTATAGTCAACATTAATGAAATGTCCCCAACAGCGTTTTCAGCCCGAGTGGAGCGCATTTTGACTGTTTTTTTTAAAAACATCATTGTACATTGAAATTTCTGCTTGCGTATGCTTTAGAAGCAAGAATTAAGAGGACTACATTCATTATTTCAGCTGAAAAATGCTTAGTTTTTGATTTGTAGTCAACATTAATGAAATGTCCCCAACAGCGTTTTCAGCCCGAGTGGAGCGCATTTTGACTGTTTTTTTTAAAAACATCATTGTACATTGAAATTTCTGCTTGCGTATGCTTTAGAAGCAAGAATTAAGAGGACTACATTCATTATTTCAGCTGAAAAATGCTTAGTTTATGATTTATAGTCAACATTAAGGAAATGTTCCGAACAAGCGTTTTCAGCCCGAGTGGAGCACATTTTGACCGTTTTTTAAAAAACATCATTGTACATTGAAATTTCTGTTTGCGTATGCTTTAGAAGCAAGAATTAAGAGGACTACATTCATTATTTCAGCTGAAAAACGCTTAGTTTATGATTTATAGTCAACATTAATGTAATGTCCCAAACAAGCGTTTTCAGCACGAGTGGAGCACATTTTGACCGTTTTTTTAAAAACATCATTGTACATTGAAATTTCTGCTTGCGTATGCTTTAGAAGCAAGAATTAAGAGGACTACATTCATTATTTCAGCTGAAAAATGCTTAGTTTATGATTTATAGTCAACATTAATGAAATGTCCCCAACAGCGTTTTCAGCCCGAGTGGAGCACATTTTGACTGTTTTTTTAAAAACATCATTGTACATTGAAATTTCTGCTTGCGTATGCTTTAGAAGCAAGAATTAAGAGGACTACATTCATTATTTCAGCTGAAAAATGCTTAGTTTTTGATTTATAGTCAACATTAATGAAATGTCCCCAACAGCGTTTTCAGCCCGAGTGGAGCACATTTTGACTGTTTTTTTTAAAAACATCATTGTACATTGAAATTTCTGCTTGCGTATGCTTTAGAAGCAAGAATTAAGAGGACTACATTCATTATTTCAGCTGAAAAATGCTTAGTTTATGATTTATAGTCAACATTAAGGAAATGTTCCGAACAAGCGTTTTCAGCCCGAGTGGAGCACATTTTGACCGTTTTTTTAAAAAGATCATTGTACTTTGAAATTTCTGCTTGCGTATGCTTTAGAAGCAAGAATTAAGAGGACTACATTCATTATTTCAGCTGAAAAATGCTTAGTTTATGATTTATAGTCAACATTAATGTCATGTCCCAAACAAGCGTTTTCAGCCCGAGTGGAGCACATTTTGACTGTTTTTTTAAAAACATCATTGTACATTGAAATTTCTGCTTGCGTATGCTTTAGAAGCAAGAATTAAGAGGACTACATTCATTATTTCAGCTGAAAAATGCTTAGTTTATGATTTATAGTCAACATTAAGGAAATGTTCCAAACAAGCGTTTTCAGCCCGAGTGGAGCACATTTTGACCCTTTTTTTAAAAACATCATTGTACATTGAAATTTCTGCTTGCGTATGCTTTAGAAGCAAGAATTAAGAAGACTACATTCATTATTTCAGCTGAAAAATGCTTAGTTTATGATTTATAGTCAACATTAATGAAATGTTCCAAACAAGCGTTTTCAGCCCGAGTGGAGCACATTTTGACCCTTTTTTTAAAAACATCATTGTACATTGAATTTTCTGCTTGCGTATGCTTTAGAAGCAAGAATTAAGAGGACTACATTCATTATTTCAGCTGAAAAATGCTTAGTTTATGATTTATAGTCAACATTAATGTCATGTCCCAAACAAGCGTTTTCAGCCCGAGTGGAGCACATTTTGACCGTTTTTTAAAAAACATCATTGTACATTGAAATTTCTGTTTGCGTATGCTTTAGAAGCAAGAATTAAGAGGACTACATTCATTATTTCAGCTGAAAAATGCTTAGTTTATGATTTATAGTCAACATTAATGTAATGTCCCAAACAAGCGTTTTCAGCCCGAGTGGAGCACATTTTGACCGTTTTTTTAAAAACATCATTGTACATTGAAATTTCTGCTTGCGTATGCTTTAGAAGCAAGAATTAAGAGGACTACATTCATTATTTCAGCTGAAAAATGCTTAGTTTATGATTTATAGTCAACATTAATGAAATGTCCCCAACAGCGTTTTCAGCCCGAGTGGAGCGCATTTTGACTGTTTTTTTTAAAAACATCATTGTACATTGAAATTTCTGCTTGCGTATGCTTTAGAAGCAAGAATTAAGAGGACTACATTCATTATTTCAGCTGAAAAATGCTTAGTTTTTGATTTGTAGTCAACATTAATGAAATGTCCCCAACAGCGTTTTCAGCCCGAGTGGAGCACATTTTGACTGTTTTTTTTAAAAACATCATTGTACATTGAAATTTCTGCTTGCGTATGCTTTGGAAGCAAGAATTAAGAGGACTACATTCATTATTTCAGCTGAAAAATGCTTAGTTTATGATTTATAGTCAACATTAATGTAATGTCCCAAACAAGCGTTTTCAGCCCGAGTGGAGCACATTTTGACCGTTTTTTTAAAAACATCATTGTACATTGAAATTTCTGCTTGCGTATGCTTTAGAAGCAAGAATTAAGAGGACTACATTCATTATTTCAGCTGAAAAATGCTTAGTTTATGATTTATAGTCAACATTAATGAAATGTCCCCAACAGCGTTTTCAGCCCGAGTGGAGCGCATTTTGACTGTTTTTTTTAAAAACATCATTGTACATTGAAATTTCTGCTTGCGTATGCTTTAGAAGCAAGAATTAAGAGGACTACATTCATTATTTCAGCTGAAAAATGCTTAGTTTATGATTTATAGTCAACATTAATGAAATGTTCCAAACAAGCGTTTTCAGCCCGAGTGGAGCACATTTTGACCCTTTTTTTAAAAACATCATTGTACATTGAAATTTCTGCTTGCGTATGCTTTAGAAGCAAGAATTAAGAGGACTACATTCATTATTTCAGCTGAAAAATGCTTAGTTTATGATTTATAGTCAACATTAATGTCATGTCCCAAACAAGCGTTTTCAGCCCGAGTGGAGCACATTTTGACCGTTTTTTAAAAAACATCATTGTACATTGAAATTTCTGTTTGCGTATGCTTTAGAAGCAAGAATTAAGAGGACTACATTCATTATTTCAGCTGAAAAATGCTTAGTTTATGATTTATAGTCAACATTAATGTAATGTCCCAAACAAGCGTTTTCAGCCCGAGTGGAGCACATTTTGACCGTTTTTTTAAAAACATCATTGTACATTGAAATTTCTGCTTGCGTATGCTTTAGAAGCAAGAATTAAGAGGACTACATTCATTATTTCAGCTGAAAAATGCTTAGTTTATGATTTATAGTCAACATTAATGAAATGTCCCCAACAGCGTTTTCAGCCCGAGTGGAGCGCATTTTGACTGTTTTTTTTAAAAACATCATTGTACATTGAAATTTCTGCTTGCGTATGCTTTAGAAGCAAGAATTAAGAGGACTACATTCATTATTTCAGCTGAAAAATGCTTAGTTTTTGATTTGTAGTCAACATTAATGAAATGTCCCCAACAGCGTTTTCAGCCCGAGTGGAGCACATTTTGACTGTTTTTTTTAAAAACATCATTGTACATTGAAATTTCTGCTTGCGTATGCTTTGGAAGCAAGAATTAAGAGGACTACATTCATTATTTCAGCTGAAAAATGCTTAGTTTATGATTTATAGTCAACATTAATGTAATGTCCCAAACAAGCGTTTTCAGCCCGAGTGGAGCACATTTTGACCGTTTTTTTAAAAACATCATTGTACATTGAAATTTCTGCTTGCGTATGCTTTAGAAGCAAGAATTAAGAGGACTACATTCATTATTTCAGCTGAAAAATGCTTAGTTTATGATTTATAGTCAACATTAATGAAATGTCCCCAACAGCGTTTTCAGCCCGAGTGGAGCGCATTTTGACTGTTTTTTTTAAAAACATCATTGTACATTGAAATTTCTGCTTGCGTATGCTTTAGAAGCAAGAATTAAGAGGACTACATTCATTATTTCAGCTGAAAAATGCTTAGTTTTTGATTTGTAGTCAACATTAATGAAATGTCCCCAACAGCGTTTTCAGCCCGAGTGGAGCACATTTTGACTGTTTTTTTTAAAAACATCATTGTACATTGAAATTTCTGCTTGCGTATGCTTTGGAAGCAAGAATTAAGAGGACTACATTCATTATTTAAGCTGAAAAATGCTTAGTTTATGATTTATAGTCAACATTAATGAAATGTTCCAAACAAGCGTTTTCAGCCCGAGTGGAGCACATTTTGACCCTTTTTTTAAAAACATCATTGTACATTGAAATTTCTGCTTGCGTATGCTTTAGAAGCAAGAATTAAGAGGACTACATTCATTATTTCAGCTGAAAAATGCTTAGTTTTTGATTTGTAGTCAACATTAATGAAATGTCCCCAACAGCGTTTTCAGCCCGAGTGGAGCGCATTTTGACTGTTTTTTTTAAAAACATCATTGTACATTGAAATTTCTGCTTGCGTATGCTTTAGAAGCAAGAATTAAGAGGACTACATTCATTATTTCAGCTGAAAAATGCTTAGTTTATGATTTATAGTCAACATTAAGGAAATGTTCCGAACAAGCGTTTTCAGCCCGAGTGGAGCACATTTTGACCGTTTTTTAAAAAACATCATTGTACATTGAAATTTCTGTTTGCGTATGCTTTAGAAGCAAGAATTAAGAGGACTACATTCATTATTTCAGCTGAAAAATGCTTAGTTTATGATTTATAGTCAACATTAATGTAATGTCCCAAACAAGCGTTTTCAGCACGAGTGGAGCACATTTTGACCGTTTTTTTAAAAACATCATTGTACATTGAAATTTCTGCTTGCGTATGCTTTAGAAGCAAGAATTAAGAGGACTACATTCATTATTTCAGCTGAAAAATGCTTAGTTTATGATTTATAGTCAACATTAATGAAATGTCCCCAACAGCGTTTTCAGCCCGAGTGGAGCACATTTTGACTGTTTTTTTAAAAACATCATTGTACATTGAAATTTCTGCTTGCGTATGCTTTAGAAGCAAGAATTAAGAGGACTACATTCATTATTTCAGCTGAAAAATGCTTAGTTTTTGATTTATAGTCAACATTAATGAAATGTCCCCAACAGCGTTTTCAGCCCGAGTGGAGCACATTTTGACTGTTTTTTTTAAAAACATCATTGTACATTGAAATTTCTGCTTGCGTATGCTTTAGAAGCAAGAATTAAGAGGACTACATTCATTATTTCAGCTGAAAAATGCTTAGTTTATGATTTATAGTCAACATTAATGAAATGTTCCAAACAAGCGTTTTCAGCCCGAGTGGAGCACATTTTGACCCTTTTTTTAAAAACATCATTGTACATTGAAATTTCTGCTTGCGTATGCTTTAGAAGCAAGAATTAAGAGGACTACATTCATTATTTCAGCTGAAAAATGCTTAGTTTATGATTTATAGTTAACATTAATGTCATGTCCCAAACAAGCGTTTTCAGCCCGAGTGGAGCACATTTTGACTGTTTTTTTAAAAACATCATTGTACATTGAAATTTCTGCTTGCGTATGCTTTAGAAGCGAGAATTAAGAGGACTACATTCATTATTTCAGCTGAAAAATGCTTAGTTTATGATTTATAGTCAACATTAATGAAATGTTCCAAACAAGCGTTTTCAGCCCGAGTGGAGCACATTTTGACCCTTTTTTTAAAAACATCATTGTACATTGAAATTTCTGCTTGCGTATGCTTTAGAAGCAAGAATTAAGAGGACTACATTCATTATTTCAGCTGAAAAATGCTTAGTTTATGATTTATAGTCAACATTAATGTCATGTCCCAAACAAGCGTTTTCAGCCCGAGTGGAGCACATTTTGACTGTTTTTTTAAAACATCATTGTACATTAAAATTTCTGCTTGCTTATGCTTTAGAAGCAAGAATTAAGAGGACTACATTCATTATTTCAGCTGAAAAATGCTTAGTTTATGATTTATAGTCAACATTAATGAAATGTCCCCAACAGCGTTTTCAGCCCGAGTGGAGCACATTTTGACTGTTTTTTTAAAAACATCATTGTACATTGAAATTTCTGCTTGCGTATGCTTTAGAAGCAAGAATTAAGAGGACTACATTCATTATTTCAGCTGAAAAATGCTTAGTTTTTGATTTATAGTCAACATTAATGAAATGTCCCCAACAGCGTTTTCAGCCCGAGTGGAGCACATTTTGACTGTTTTTTTTTAAAAACATCATTGTACATTGAAATTTCTGCTTGCGTATGCTTTAGAAGCAAGAATTAAGAGGACTACATTCATTATTTCAGCTGAAAAATGCTTAGTTTATGATTTATAGTCAACATTAAGGAAATGTTCCAAACAAGCGTTTTCAGCCCGAGTGGAGCACATTTTGACCCTTTTTTTAAAAACATCATTGTACATTGAAATTTCTGCTTGCGTATGCTTTAGAAGCAAGAATTAAGAGGACTACATTCATTATTTCAGCTGAAAAATGCTTAGTTTATGATTTATAGTCAACATTAATGTCATGTCCCAAACAAGCGTTTTCAGCCCGAGTTGAGCACATTTTGACTGTTTTTTTAAAAACATCATTGTACATTGAAATTTCTGCTTGCGTATGCTTTAGAAGCAAGAATTAAGAGGACTACATTCATTATTTCAGCTGAAAAATGCTTAGTTTATGATTTATAGTCAACATTAATGAAATGTTCCAAACAAGCGTTTTCAGCCCGAGTGGAGCACATTTTGACCCTTTTTTTAAAAACATCATTGTACATTGAAATTTCTGCTTGCGTATGCTTTAGAAGCAAGAATTAAGAGGACTACATTCATTATTTCAGCTGAAAAATGCTTAGTTTATGATTTATAGTCAACATTAATGTCATGTCCCAAACAAGCGTTTTCAGCCCGAGTGGAGCACATTTTGACCGTTTTTTAAAAAACATCATTGTACATTGAAATTTCTGTTTGCGTATGCTTTAGAAGCAAGAATTAAGAGGACTACATTCATTATTTCAGCTGAAAAATGCTTAGTTTATGATTTATAGTCAACATTAATGTAATGTCCCAAACAAGCGTTTTCAGCCCGAGTGGAGCACATTTTGACCGTTTTTTTAAAAACATCATTGTACATTGAAATTTCTGCTTGCGTATGCTTTAGAAGCAAGAATTAAGAGGACTACATTCATTATTTCAGCTGAAAAATGCTTAGTTTATGATTTATAGTCAACATTAATGAAATGTCCCCAACAGCGTTTTCAGCCCGAGTGGAGCGCATTTTGACTGTTTTTTTTAAAAACATCATTGTACATTGAAATTTCTGCTTGCGTATGCTTTAGAAGCAAGAATTAAGAGGACTACATTCATTATTTCAGCTGAAAAATGCTTAGTTTTTGATTTGTAGTCAACATTAATGAAATGTCCCCAACAGCGTTTTCAGCCCGAGTGGAGCACATTTTGACTGTTTTTTTTAAAAACATCATTGTACATTGAAATTTCTGCTTGCGTATGCTTTGGAAGCAAGAATTAAGAGGACTACATTCATTATTTCAGCTGAAAAATGCTTAGTTTATGATTTATAGTCAACAATAATGAAATGTTCCAAACAAGCGTTTTCAGCCCGAGTGGAGCACATTTTGACCCTTTTTTTAAAAACATCATTGTACATTGAAATTTCTGCTTGCGTATGCTTTAGAAGCAAGAATTAAGAGGACTACATTCATTATTTCAGCTGAAAAATGCTTAGTTTATGATTTATAGTCAACATTAATGAAATGTTCCAAACAAGCGTTTTCAGCCCGAGTGGAGCACATTTTGACCCTTTTTTTAAAAACATCATTGTACATTGAAATTTCTGCTTGCGTATGCTTTAGAAGCAAGAATTAAGAGGACTACATTCATTATTTCAGCTGAAAAATGCTTAGTTTTTGATTTGTAGTCAACATTAATGAAATGTCCCCAACAGCGTTTTCAGCCCGAGTGGAGCGCATTTTGACTGTTTTTTTTAAAAACATCATTGTACATTGAAATTTCTGCTTGCGTATGCTTTAGAAGCAAGAATTAAGAGGACTACATTCATTATTTCAGCTGAAAAATGCTTAGTTTATGATTTATAGTCAACATTAAGGAAATGTTCCGAACAAGCGTTTTCAGCCCGAGTGGAGCACATTTTGACCATTTTTTAAAAAACATCATTGTACATTGAAATTTCTTTTTGCGTATGCTTTAGAAGCAAGAATTAAGAGGACTACATTCATTATTTCAGCTGAAAAATGCTTAGTTTATGATTTATAGTCAACATTAATGTAATGTCCCAAACAAGCGTTTTCAGCCCGAGTGGAGCACATTTTGACTGTTTTTTTAAAAACATCATTGTACATTGAAATTTCTGCTTGCGTATGCTTTAGAAGCAAGAATTAAGAGGACTACATTCATTATTTCAGCTGAAAAATGCTTAGTTTATGATTTATAGTCAACATTAATGTCATGTCCCAAACAAGCGTTTTCAGCCCGAGTGGAGCACATTTTGACTGTTTTTTTAAAAACATCATTGTACATTGAAATTTCTGCTTGCGTATGCTTTAGAAGCAAGAATTAAGAGGACTACATTCATTATTTCAGCTGAAAAATGCTTAGTTTATGATTTATAGTCAACATTAATGAAATGTTCCAAACAAGCGTTTTCAGCCCGAGTGGAGCACATTTTGACCCTTTTTTTAAAAACATCATTGTACATTGAAATTTCTGCTTGCGTATGCTTTAGAAGCAAGAATTAAGAGGACTACATTCATTATTTCAGCTGAAAAATGCTTAGTTTTTGATTTGTAGTCAACATTAATGAAATGTCCCCAACAGCGTTTTCAGCCCGAGTGGAGCGCATTTTGACTGTTTTTTTTAAAAACATCATTGTACATTGAAATTTCTGCTTGCGTATGCTTTAGAAGCAAGAATTAAGAGGACTGCATTCATTATTTCAGCTGAAAAATGCTTAGTTTATGATTTATAGTCAACATTAATGAAATGTCCCCAACAGCGTTTTCAGCCCGAGTGGAGCGCATTTTGACTGTTTTTTTTAAAAACATCATTGTACATTGAAATTTCTGCTTGCGTATGCTTTAGAAGCAAGAATTAAGAGGACTACATTCATTATTTCAGCTGAAAAATGCTTAGTTTATGATTTATAGTCAACATTAAGGAAATGTTCCGAACAAGCGTTTTCAGCCCGAGTGGAGCACATTTTGACCGTTTTTTTAAAAACATCATTGTACATTGAAATTTCTGTTTGCGTATGCTTTAGAAGCAAGAATTAAGAGGACTACATTCATTATTTCAGCTGAAAAATGCTTAGTTTATGATTTATAGTCAACATTAATGTAATGTCCCAAACAAGCGTTTTCAGCCCGAGTGGAGCACATTTTGACTGTTTTTTTAAAAACATCATTGTACATTGAAATTTCTGCTTGCGTATGCTTTAGAAGCAAGAATTAAGAGGACTACATTCATTATTTCAGCTGAAAAATGCTTAGTTTATGATTTATAGTCAACATTAATGAAATGTCCCCAACAGCGTTTTCAGCCCGAGTGGAGCACATTTTGACTGTTTTTTTAAAAACATCATTGTACATTGAAATTTCTGCTTGCGTATGCTTTAGAAGCAAGAATTAAGAGGACTACATTCATTATTTCAGCTGAAAAATGCTTAGTTTATGATTTATAGTCAACATTAATGTCATGTCCCAAACAAGCGTTTTCAGCCCGAGTGGAGCACATTTTGACTGTTTTTTTAAAAACATCATTGTACATTGAAATTTCTGCTTGCGTATGCTTTAGAAGCAAGAATTAAGAGGACTACATTCATTATTTCAGCTGAAAAATGCTTAGTTTATGATTTATAGTCAACATTAAGGAAATGTTCCAAACAAGCGTTTTCAGCCCGAGTGGAGCACATTTTGACCCTTTTTTTAAAAACATCATTGTACATTGAAATTTCTGCTTGCGTATGCTTTAGAAGCAAGAATTAAGAGGACTACATTCATTATTTCAGCTGAAAAATGCTTAGTTTATGATTTATAGTCAACATTAATGTCATGTCCCAAACAAGCGTTTTCAGCCCGAGTGGAGCACATTTTGACTGTTTTTTTAAAAACATCATTGTACATTGAAATTTCTGCTTGCGTATGCTTTAGAAGCAAGAATTAAGAGGACTACATTCATTATTTCAGCTGAAAAATGCTTAGTTTATGATTTATAGTCAACATTAATGAAATGTTCCAAACAAGCGTTTTCAGCCCGAGTGGAGCACATTTTGACCCTTTTTTTAAAAACATCATTGTACATTGAAATTTCTGCTTGCGTATGCTTTAGAAGCAAGAATTAAGAGGACTACATTCATTATTTCAGCTGAAAAATGCTTAGTTTTTGATTTGTAGTCAACATTAATGAAATGTCCCCAACAGCGTTTTCAGCCCGAGTGGAGCGCATTTTGACTGTTTTTTTTAAAAACATCATTGTACATTGAAATTTCTGCTTGCGTATGCTTTAGAAGCAAGAATTAAGAGGACTACATTCATTATTTCAGCTGAAAAATGCTTAGTTTATGATTTATAGTCAACATTAATGAAATGTCCCCAACAGCGTTTTCAGCCCGAGTGGAGCACATTTTGACTGTTTTTTTAAAAACATCATTGTACATTGAAATTTCTGCTTGCGTATGCTTTAGAAGCGAGAATTAAGAGGACTACATTCATTATTTCAGCTGAAAAATGCTTAGTTTATGATTTATAGTCAACATTAATGAAATGTTCCAAACAAGCGTTTTCAGCCCGAGTGGAGCACATTTTGACGCTTTTTTTAAAAACATCATTGTACATTGAAATTTCTGCTTGCGTATGCTTTAGAAGCAAGAATTAAGAGGACTACATTCATTATTTCAGCTGAAAAATGCTTAGTTTATGATTTATAGTCAACATTAATGTCATGTCCCAAACAAGCGTTTTCAGCCCGAGTGGAGCACATTTTGACTGTTTTTTTAAAACATCATTGTACATTAAAATTTCTGCTTGCTTATGCTTTAGAAGCAAGAATTAAGAGGACTACATTCATTATTTCAGCTGAAAAATGCTTAGTTTATGATTTATAGTCAACACTAATGAAATGTCCCCAACAGCGTTTTCAGCCCGAGTGGAGCACATTTTGACTGTTTTTTTAAAAACATCATTGTACATTGAAATTTCTGCTTGCGTATGCTTTAGAAGCAAGAATTAAGAGGACTACATTCATTATTTCAGCTGAAAAATGCTTAGTTTTTGATTTATAGTCAACATTAATGAAATGTCCCCAACAGCGTTTTCAGCCCGAGTGGAGCACATTTTGACTGTTTTTTTTAAAAACATCATTGTACATTGAAATTTCTGCTTGCGTATGCTTTAGAAGCAAGAATTAAGAGGACTACATTCATTATTTCAGCTGAAAAATGCTTAGTTTATGATTTATAGTCAACATTAATGAAATGTTCCAAACAAGCGTTTTCAGCCCGAGTGGAGCACATTTTGACCGTTTTTTTAAAAAGATCATTGTACTTTGAAATTTCTGCTTGCGTATGCTTTAGAAGCAAGAATTAAGAGGACTACATTCATTATTTCAGCTGAAAAATGCTTAGTTTATGATTTATAGTCAACATTAATGTCATGTCCCAAACAAGCGTTTTCAGCCCGAGTGGAGCACATTTTGACTGTTTTTTTAAAAACATCATTGTACATTGAAATTTCTGCTTGCGTATGCTTTAGAAGCAAGAATTAAGAGGACTACATTCATTATTTCAGCTGAAAAATGCTTAGTTTATGATTTATAGTCAACATTAATGAAATGTTCCAAACAAGCGTTTTCAGCCCGAGTGGAGCACATTTTGACCCTTTTTTTAAAAAGATCATTGTACTTTGAAATTTCTGCTTGCGTATGCTTTAGAAGCAAGAATTAAGAGGACTACATTCATTATTTCAGCTGAAAAATGCTTAGTTTATGATTTATAGTCAACATTAATGTCATGTCCCAAACAAGCGTTTTCAGCCCGAGTGGAGCACATTTTGACTGTTTTTTTAAAAACATCATTGTACATTGAAATTTCTGCTTGCGTATGCTTTAGAAGCAAGAATTAAGAGGACTACATTCATTATTTCAGCTGAAAAATGCTTAGTTTATGATTTATAGTCAACATTAAGGAAATGTTCCAAACAAGCGTTTTCAGCCCGAGTGGAGCACATTTTGACCCTTTTTTTAAAAACATCATTGTACATTGAAATTTCTGCTTGCGTATGCTTTAGAAGCAAGAATTAAGAGGACTACATTCATTATTTCAGCTGAAAAATGCTTAGTTTATGATTTATAGTCAACATTAATGTCATGTCCCAAACAAGCGTTTTCAGCCCGAGTGGAGCACATTTTGACTGTTTTTTTAAAAACATCATTGTACATTGAAATTTCTGCTTGCGTATGCTTTAGAAGCAAGAATTAAGAGGACTACATTCATTATTTCAGCTGAAAAATGCTTAGTTTATGATTTATAGTCAACATTAATGAAATGTTCCAAACAAGCGTTTTCAGCCCGAGTGGAGCACATTTTGACCCTTTTTTTAAAAACATCATTGTACATTGAAATTTCTGCTTGCGTATGCTTTAGAAGCAAGAATTAAGAGGACTACATTCATTATTTCAGCTGAAAAATGCTTAGTTTATGATTTATAGTCAACATTAATGTCATGTCCCAAACAAGCGTTTTCAGCCCGAGTGGAGCACATTTTGACTGTTTTTTTAAAAACATCATTGTACATTGAAATTTCTGCTTGCGTATGCTTTAGAAGCAAGAATTAAGAGGACTACATTCATTATTTCAGCTGAAAAATGCTTAGTTTATGATTTATAGTCAACATTAATGAAATGTTCCAAACAAGCGTTTTCAGCCCGAGTGGAGCACATTTTGACCCTTTTTTTAAAAACATCATTGTACATTGAAATTTCTGCTTGCGTATGCTTTAGAAGCAAGAATTAAGAGGACTACATTCATTATTTCAGCTGAAAAATGCTTAGTTTTTGATTTGTAGTCAACATTAATGAAATGTCCCCAACAGCGTTTTCAGCCCGAGTGGAGCGCATTTTGACTGTTTTTTTTAAAAACATCATTGTACATTGAAATTTCTGCTTGCGTATGCTTTAGAAGCAAGAATTAAGAGGACTACATTCATTATTTCAGCTGAAAAATGCTTAGTTTATGATTTATAGTCAACATTAAGGAAATGTTCCGAACAAGCGTTTTCAGCCCGAGTGGAGCACATTTTGACCATTTTTTAAAAAACATCATTGTACATTGAAATTTCTTTTTGCGTATGCTTTAGAAGCAAGAATTAAGAGGACTACATTCATTATTTCAGCTGAAAAATGCTTAGTTTATGATTTATAGTCAACATTAATGTAATGTCCCAAACAAGCGTTTTCAGCCCGAGTGGAGCACATTTTGACTGTTTTTTTAAAAACATCATTGTACATTGAAATTTCTGCTTGCGTATGCTTTAGAAGCAAGAATTAAGAGGACTACATTCATTATTTCAGCTGAAAAATGCTTAGTTTATGATTTATAGTCAACATTAATGTCATGTCCCAAACAAGCGTTTTCAGCCCGAGTGGAGCACATTTTGACTGTTTTTTTAAAAACATCATTGTACATTGAAATTTCTGTTTGCGTATGCTTTAGAAGCAAGAATTAAGAGGACTACATTCATTATTTCAGCTGAAAAATGCTTAGTTTATGATTTATAGTCAACATTAATGAAATGTTCCAAACAAGCGTTTTCAGCCCGAGTGGAGCACATTTTGACCCTTTTTTTAAAAACATCATTGTACATTGAAATTTCTGCTTGCGTATGCTTTAGAAGCAAGAATTAAGAGGACTACATTCATTATTTCAGCTGAAAAATGCTTAGTTTTTGATTTGTAGTCAACATTAATGAAATGTCCCCAACAGCGTTTTCAGCCCGAGTGGAGCGCATTTTGACTGTTTTTTTTAAAAACATCATTGTACATTGAAATTTCTGCTTGCGTATGCTTTAGAAGCAAGAATTAAGAGGACTACATTCATTATTTCAGCTGAAAAATGCTTAGTTTATGATTTATAGTCAACATTAATGAAATGTCCCCAACAGCGTTTTCAGCCCGAGTGGAGCGCATTTTGACTGTTTTTTTTAAAAACATCATTGTACATTGAAATTTCTGCTTGCGTATGCTTTAGAAGCAAGAATTAAGAGGACTACATTCATTATTTCAGCTGAAAAATGCTTAGTTTATGATTTATAGTCAACATTAAGGAAATGTTCCGAACAAGCGTTTTCAGCCCGAGTGGAGCACATTTTGACCGTTTTTTTAAAAACATCATTGTACATTGAAATTTCTGTTTGCGTATGCTTTAGAAGCAAGAATTAAGAGGACTACATTCATTATTTCAGCTGAAAAATGCTTAGTTTATGATTTATAGTCAACATTAATGTAATGTCCCAAACAAGCGTTTTCAGCCCGAGTGGAGCACATTTTGACTGTTTTTTTAAAAACATCATTGTACATTGAAATTTCTGCTTGCGTATGCTTTAGAAGCAAGAATTAAGAGGACTACATTCATTATTTCAGCTGAAAAATGCTTAGTTTATGATTTATAGTCAACATTAATGAAATGTCCCCAACAGCGTTTTCAGCCCGAGTGGAGCACATTTTGACTGTTTTTTTAAAAACATCATTGTACATTGAAATTTCTGCTTGCGTATGCTTTAGAAGCAAGAATTAAGAGGACTACATTCATTATTTCAGCTGAAAAATGCTTAGTTTATGATTTATAGTCAACATTAATGTCATGTCCCAAACAAGCGTTTTCAGCCCGAGTGGAGCACATTTTGACTGTTTTTTTAAAAACATCATTGTACATTGAAATTTCTGCTTGCGTATGCTTTAGAAGCAAGAATTAAGAGGACTACATTCATTATTTCAGCTGAAAAATGCTTAGTTTATGATTTATAGTCAACATTAAGGAAATGTTCCAAACAAGCGTTTTCAGCCCGAGTGGAGCACATTTTGACCCTTTTTTTAAAAACATCATTGTACATTGAAATTTCTGCTTGCGTATGCTTTAGAAGCAAGAATTAAGAGGACTACATTCATTATTTCAGCTGAAAAATGCTTAGTTTATGATTTATAGTCAACATTAATGTCATGTCCCAAACAAGCGTTTTCAGCCCGAGTGGAGCACATTTTGACTGTTTTTTTAAAAACATCATTGTACATTGAAATTTCTGCTTGCGTATGCTTTAGAAGCAAGAATTAAGAGGACTACATTCATTATTTCAGCTGAAAAATGCTTAGTTTATGATTTATAGTCAACATTAATGAAATGTTCCAAACAAGCGTTTTCAGCCCGAGTGGAGCACATTTTGACCCTTTTTTTAAAAACATCATTGTACATTGAAATTTCTGCTTGCGTATGCTTTAGAAGCAAGAATTAAGAGGACTACATTCATTATTTCAGCTGAAAAATGCTTAGTTTTTGATTTGTAGTCAACATTAATGAAATGTCCCCAACAGCGTTTTCAGCCCGAGTGGAGCGCATTTTGACTGTTTTTTTTAAAAACATCATTGTACATTGAAATTTCTGCTTGCGTATGCTTTAGAAGCAAGAATTAAGAGGACTACATTCATTATTTCAGCTGAAAAATGCTTAGTTTATGATTTATAGTCAACATTAATGAAATGTCCCCAACAGCGTTTTCAGCCCGAGTGGAGCACATTTTGACTGTTTTTTTAAAAACATCATTGTACATTGAAATTTCTGCTTGCGTATGCTTTAGAAGCGAGAATTAAGAGGACTACATTCATTATTTCAGCTGAAAAATGCTTAGTTTATGATTTATAGTCAACATTAATGAAATGTTCCAAACAAGCGTTTTCAGCCCGAGTGGAGCACATTTTGACCCTTTTTTTAAAAACATCATTGTACATTGAAATTTCTGCTTGCGTATGCTTTAGAAGCAAGAATTAAGAGGACTACATTCATTATTTCAGCTGAAAAATGCTTAGTTTATGATTTATAGTCAACATTAATGTCATGTCCCAAACAAGCGTTTTCAGCCCGAGTGGAGCACATTTTGACTGTTTTTTTAAAACATCATTGTACATTAAAATTTCTGCTTGCTTATGCTTTAGAAGCAAGAATTAAGAGGACTACATTCATTATTTCAGCTGAAAAATGCTTAGTTTATGATTTATAGTCAACATTAATGAAATGTCCCCAACAGCGTTTTCAGCCCGAGTGGAGCACATTTTGACTGTTTTTTTAAAAACATCATTGTACATTGAAATTTCTGCTTGCGTATGCTTTAGAAGCAAGAATTAAGAGGACTACATTCATTATTTCAGCTGAAAAATGCTTAGTTTTTGATTTATAGTCAACATTAATGAAATGTCCCCAACAGCGTTTTCAGCCCGAGTGGAGCACATTTTGACTGTTTTTTTTAAAAACATCATTGTACATTGAAATTTCTGCTTGCGTATGCTTTAGAAGCAAGAATTAAGAGGACTACATTCATTATTTCAGCTGAAAAATGCTTAGTTTATGATTTATAGTCAACATTAATGAAATGTTCCAAACAAGCGTTTTCAGCCCGAGTGGAGCACATTTTGACCGTTTTTTTAAAAAGATCATTGTACTTTGAAATTTCTGCTTGCGTATGCTTTAGAAGCAAGAATTAAGAGGACTACATTCATTATTTCAGCTGAAAAATGCTTAGTTTATGATTTATAGTCAACATTAATGTCATGTCCCAAACAAGCGTTTTCAGCCCGAGTGGAGCACATTTTGACTGTTTTTTTAAAAACATCATTGTACATTGAAATTTCTGCTTGCGTATGCTTTAGAAGCAAGAATTAAGAGGACTACATTCATTATTTCAGCTGAAAAATGCTTAGTTTATGATTTATAGTCAACATTAAGGAAATGTTCCAAACAAGCGTTTTCAGCCCGAGTGGAGCACATTTTGACCCTTTTTTTAAAAACATCATTGTACATTGAAATTTCTGCTTGCGTATGCTTTAGAAGCAAGAATTAAGAGGACTACATTCATTATTTCAGCTGAAAAATGCTTAGTTTATGATTTATAGTCAACATTAATGTCATGTCCCAAACAAGCGTTTTCAGCCCGAGTGGAGCACATTTTGACTGTTTTTTTAAAAACATCATTGTACATTGAAATTTCTGCTTGCGTATGCTTTAGAAGCAAGAATTAAGAGGACTACATTCATTATTTCAGCTGAAAAATGCTTAGTTTATGATTTATAGTCAACATTAATGAAATGTTCCAAACAAGCGTTTTCAGCCCGAGTGGAGCACATTTTGACCCTTTTTTTAAAAACATCATTGTACATTGAAATTTCTGCTTGCGTATGCTTTAGAAGCAAGAATTAAGAGGACTACATTCATTATTTCAGCTGAAAAATGCTTAGTTTATGATTTATAGTCAACATTAATGTCATGTCCCAAACAAGCGTTTTCAGCCCGAGTGGAGCACATTTTGACCGTTTTTTAAAAAACATCATTGTACATTGAAATTTCTGTTTGCGTATGCTTTAGAAGCAAGAATTAAGAGGACTACATTCATTATTTCAGCTGAAAAATGCTTAGTTTATGATTTATAGTCAACATTAATGTAATGTCCCAAACAAGCGTTTTCAGCCCGAGTGGAGCACATTTTGACCGTTTTTTTAAAAACATCATTGTACATTGAAATTTCTGCTTGCGTATGCTTTAGAAGCAAGAATTAAGAGGACTACATTCATTATTTCAGCTGAAAAATGCTTAGTTTATGATTTATAGTCAACATTAATGTCATGTCCCAAACAAGCGTTTTCAGCCCGAGTGGAGCACATTTTGACTGTTTTTTTAAAAACATCATTGTACATTGAAATTTCTGCTTGCGTATGCTTTAGAAGCAAGAATTAAGAGGACTACATTCATTATTTCAGCTGAAAAATGCTTAGTTTATGATTTATAGTCAACATTAATGAAATGTTCCAAACAAGCGTTTTCAGCCCGAGTGGAGCACATTTTGACCCTTTTTTTAAAAACATCATTGTACATTGAAATTTCTGCTTGCGTATGCTTTAGAAGCAAGAATTAAGAGGACTACATTCATTATTTCAGCTGAAAAATGCTTAGTTTTTGATTTGTAGTCAACATTAATGAAATGTCCCCAACAGCGTTTTCAGCCCGAGTGGAGCACATTTTGACTGTTTTTTTTAAAAACATCATTGTACATTGAAATTTCTGCTTGCGTATGCTTTAGAAGCAAGAATTAAGAGGACTACATTCATTATTTCAGCTGAAAAATGCTTAGTTTATGATTTATAGTCAACATTAATGAAATGTCCCCAACAGCGTTTTCAGCCCGAGTGGAGCGCTTTTTGACTGTTTTTTTTAAAAACATCATTGTACATTGAAATTTCTGCTTGCGTATGCTTTAGAAGCAAGAATTAAGAGGACTACATTCATTATTTCAGCTGAAAAATGCTTAGTTTATGATTTATAGTCAACATTAAGGAAATGTTCCGAACAAGCGTTTTCAGCCCGAGTGGAGCACATTTTGACCGTTTTTTTAAAAACATCATTGTACATTGAAATTTCTGTTTGCGTATGCTTTAGAAGCAAGAATTAAGAGGACTACATTCATTATTTCAGCTGAAAAATGCTTAGTTTATGATTTATAGTCAACATTAATGTAATGTCCCAAACAAGCGTTTTCAGCCCGAGTGGAGCACATTTTGACTGTTTTTTTAAAAACATCATTGTACATTGAAATTTCTGCTTGCGTATGCTTTAGAAGCAAGAATTAAGAGGACTACATTCATTATTTCAGCTGAAAAATGCTTAGTTTATGATTTATAGTCAACATTAATGAAATGTCCCCAACAGCGTTTTCAGCCCGAGTGGAGCACATTTTGACTGTTTTTTTAAAAACATCATTGTACATTGAAATTTCTGCTTGCGTATGCTTTAGAAGCAAGAATTAAGAGGACTACATTCATTATTTCAGCTGAAAAATGCTTAGTTTATGATTTATAGTCAACATTAATGTCATGTCCCAAACAAGCGTTTTCAGCCCGAGTGGAGCACATTTTGACTGTTTTTTTAAAAACATCATTGTACATTGAAATTTCTGCTTGCGTATGCTTTAGAAGCAAGAATTAAGAGGACTACATTCATTATTTCAGCTGAAAAATGCTTAGTTTATGATTTATAGTCAACATTAAGGAAATGTTCCAAACAAGCGTTTTCAGCCCGAGTGGAGCACATTTTGACCCTTTTTTTAAAAACATCATTGTACATTGAAATTTCTGCTTGCGTATGCTTTAGAAGCAAGAATTAAGAGGACTACATTCATTATTTCAGCTGAAAAATGCTTAGTTTATGATTTATAGTCAACATTAATGTCATGTCCCAAACAAGCGTTTTCAGCCCGAGTGGAGCACATTTTGACCCTTTTTTTAAAAACATCATTGTACATTGAAATTTCTGCTTGCGTATGCTTTAGAAGCAAGAATTAAGAGGACTACATTCATTATTTCAGCTGAAAAATGCTTAGTTTTTGATTTGTAGTCAACATTAATGAAATGTCCCCAACAGCGTTTTCAGCCCGAGTGGAGCGCATTTTGACTGTTTTTTTTAAAAACATCATTGTACATTGAAATTTCTGCTTGCGTATGCTTTAGAAGCAAGAATTAAGAGGACTACATTCATTATTTCAGCTGAAAAATGCTTAGTTTATGATTTATAGTCAACATTAATGAAATGTCCCCAACAGCGTTTTCAGCCCGAGTGGAGCGCATTTTGACTGTTTTTTTTAAAAACATCATTGTACATTGAAATTTCTGCTTGCGTATGCTTTAGAAGCAAGAATTAAGAGGACTACATTCATTATTTCAGCTGAAAAATGCTTAGTTTATGATTTATAGTCAACATTAAGGAAATGTTCCGAACAAGCGTTTTCAGCCCGAGTGGAGCACATTTTGACCGTTTTTTTAAAAACATCATTGTACATTGAAATTTCTGTTTGCGTATGCTTTAGAAGCAAGAATTAAGAGGACTACATTCATTATTTCAGCTGAAAAATGCTTAGTTTATGATTTATAGTCAACATTAATGTAATGTCCCAAACAAGCGTTTTCAGCCCGAGTGGAGCACATTTTGACTGTTTTTTTAAAAACATCATTGTACATTGAAATTTCTGCTTGCGTATGCTTTAGAAGCAAGAATTAAGAGGACTACATTCATTATTTCAGCTGAAAAATGCTTAGTTTATGATTTATAGTCAACATTAATGAAATGTCCCCAACAGCGTTTTCAGCCCGAGTGGAGCACATTTTGACTGTTTTTTTAAAAACATCATTGTACATTGAAATTTCTGCTTGCGTATGCTTTAGAAGCAAGAATTAAGAGGACTACATTCATTATTTCAGCTGAAAAATGCTTAGTTTATGATTTATAGTCAACATTAATGTCATGTCCCAAACAAGCGTTTTCAGCCCGAGTGGAGCACATTTTGACTGTTTTTTTAAAAACATCATTGTACATTGAAATTTCTGCTTGCGTATGCTTTAGAAGCAAGAATTAAGAGGACTACATTCATTATTTCAGCTGAAAAATGCTTAGTTTATGATTTATAGTCAACATTAAGGAAATGTTCCAAACAAGCGTTTTCAGCCCGAGTGGAGCACATTTTGACCCTTTTTTTAAAAACATCATTGTACATTGAAATTTCTGCTTGCGTATGCTTTAGAAGCAAGAATTAAGAGGACTACATTCATTATTTCAGCTGAAAAATGCTTAGTTTATGATTTATAGTCAACATTAATGTCATGTCCCAAACAAGCGTTTTCAGCCCGAGTGGAGCACATTTTGACTGTTTTTTTAAAAACATCATTGTACATTGAAATTTCTGCTTGCGTATGCTTTAGAAGCAAGAATTAAGAGGACTACATTCATTATTTCAGCTGAAAAATGCTTAGTTTATGATTTATAGTCAACATTAATGAAATGTTCCAAACAAGCGTTTTCAGCCCGAGTGGAGCACATTTTGACCCTTTTTTTAAAAACATCATTGTACATTGAAATTTCTGCTTGCGTATGCTTTAGAAGCAAGAATTAAGAGGACTACATTCATTATTTCAGCTGAAAAATGCTTAGTTTTTGATTTGTAGTCAACATTAATGAAATGTCCCCAACAGCGTTTTCAGCCCGAGTGGAGCGCATTTTGACTGTTTTTTTTAAAAACATCATTGTACATTGAAATTTCTGCTTGCGTATGCTTTAGAAGCAAGAATTAAGAGGACTACATTCATTATTTCAGCTGAAAAATGCTTAGTTTATGATTTATAGTCAACATTAATGAAATGTCCCCAACAGCGTTTTCAGCCCGAGTGGAGCACATTTTGACTGTTTTTTTAAAAACATCATTGTACATTGAAATTTCTGCTTGCGAATGCTTTAGAATCAAGAATTAAGAGGACTACATTCATTATTTCAGCTGAAAAATGCTTAGTTTTTGATTTGTTGTCAACATTAATGAAATGTCCCCAACAGCGTTTTCAGCCCGAGTGGAGCACATTTTGACTGTTTTTTTTAAAAACATCATTGTACATTGAAATTTCTGCTTGCGTATGCTTTAGAAGCAAGAATTAAGAGGACTACATTCATTATTTCAGCTGAAAAATGCTTAGTTTATGATTTATAGTCAACATTAAGGAAATGTTCCGAACAAGCGTTTTCAGCCCGAGTGGAGCACATTTTGACCGTTTTTTTAAAAACATCATTGTACATTGAAATTTCTGCTTGCGTATGCTTTAGAAGCAAGAATTAAGAGGACTACATTCATTATTTCAGCTGAAAAATGCTTAGTTTATGATTTATAGTCAACATTAATGAAATGTCCCCAACAGCGTTTTCAGCCCGAGTGGAGCGCATTTTGACTGTTTTTTTTAAAAACATCATTGTACATTGAAATTTCTGCTTGCGTATGCTTTAGAAGCAAGAATTAAGAGGACTACATTCATTATTTCAGCTGAAAAATGCTTAGTTTATGATTTATAGTCAACATTAATGAAATGTCCCCAACAGCGTTTTCAGCCCGAGTGGAGCACATTTTGACTGTTTTTTTAAAAACATCATTGTACATTGAAATTTCTGCTTGCGTATGCTTTAGAAGCAAGAATTAAGAGGACTACATTCATTATTTCAGCTGAAAAATGCTTAGTTTATGATTTATAGTCAACATTAATGAAATGTTCCAAACAAGCGTTTTCAGCCCGAGTGGAGCACATTTTGACCGTTTTTTTAAAAACATCATTGTACATTGAAATTTCTGCTTGCGTATGCTTTAGAAGCAAGAATTAAAAAGACTACATTCATTATTTCAGCTGAAAAATGCTTAGTTTATGATTTATAGTCAACATTAATGTCATGTCCCAAACAAGCGTTTTCAGCCCGAGTGGAGCACATTTTGACTGTTTTTTTAAAAACATCATTGTACATTGAAATTTCTGCTTGCGTATGCTTTAGAAGCAAGAATTAAGAGGACTACATTCATTATTTCAGCTGAAAAATGCTTAGTTTATGATTTATAGTCAACATTAATGAAATGTTCCAAACAAGCGTTTTCAGCCCGAGTGGAGCACATTTTGACCCTTTTTTTAAAAACATCATTGTACATTGAAATTTCTGCTTGCGTATGCTTTAGAAGCAAGAATTAAGAGGACTACATTCATTATTTCAGCTGAAAAATGCTTAGTTTTTGATTTGTAGTCAACATTAATGAAATGTCCCCAACAGCGTTTTCAGCCCGAGTGGAGCGCATTTTGACTGTTTTTTTTAAAAACATCATTGTACATTGAAATTTCTGCTTGCGTATGCTTTAGAAGCAAGAATTAAGAGGACTACATTCATTATTTCAGCTGAAAAATGCTTAGTTTATGATTTATAGTCAACATTAATGAAATGTCCCCAACAGCGTTTTCAGCCCGAGTGGAGCACATTTTGACCCTTTTTTTAAAAACATCATTGTACATTGAAATTTCTGCTTGCGTATGCTTTAGAAGCAAGAATTAAGAGGACTACATTCATTATTTCAGCTGAAAAATGCTTAGTTTTTGATTTGTAGTCAACATTAATGAAATGTCCCCAACAGCGTTTTCAGCCCGAGTGGAGCGCATTTTGACTGTTTTTTTTAAAAACATCATTGTACATTGAAATTTCTGCTTGCGTATGCTTTAGAAGCAAGAATTAAGAGGACTACATTCATTATTTCAGCTGAAAAATGCTTAGTTTTTGATTTGTAGTCAACATTAATGAAATGTCCCCAACAGCGTTTTCAGCCCGAGTGGAGCGCATTTTGACTGTTTTTTTTAAAAACATCATTGTACATTGAAATTTCTGCTTGCGTATGCTTTAGAAGCAAGAATTAAGAGGACTACATTCATTATTTCAGCTGAAAAATGCTTAGTTTATGATTTATAGTCAACATTAATGAAATGTCCCCAACAGCGTTTTCAGCCCGAGTGGAGCACATTTTGACTGTTTTTTTAAAAACATCATTGTACATTGAAATTTCTGCTTGCGAATGCTTTAGAAGCAAGAATTAAGAGGACTACATTCATTATTTCAGCTGAAAAATGCTTAGTTTTTGATTTGTAGTCAACATTAATGAAATGTCCCCAACAGCGTTTTCAGCCCGAGTGGAGCACATTTTGACTGTTTTTTTTAAAAACATCATTGTACATTGAAATTTCTGCTTGCGTATGCTTTAGAAGCAAGAATTAAGAGGACTACATTCATTATTTCAGCTAAAAAATGCTTAGTTTATGATTTATAGTCAACATTAAGGAAATGTCCCAAACAAGCGTTTTCAGCCCGAGTGGAGCACATTTTGACTGTTTTTTTAAAAACATCATTGTACATTGAAATTTCTGCTTGCGTATGCTTTAGAAGCAAGAATTAAGAGGACTACATTCATTATTTCAGCTGAAAAATGCTTAGTTTATGATTTATAGTCAAGATTAATGTCATGTCCCCAACAGCGTTTTGAGCCCGAGTGGAGCACATTTTGACTGTTTTTTTAAAAACATCATTGTACATTGAAATTTCTGCTTGCGTATGCTTTAGAAGCAAGAATTAAGAGGACTACATTCATTATTTCAGCTGAAAAATGCTTAGTTTTTGATTTGTAGTCAACATTAATGAAATGTCCCCAACAGCGTTTTCAGCCCGAGTGGAGCGCATTTTGACTGTTTTTTTTAAAAACATCATTGTACATTGAAATTTCTGCTTGCGTATGCTTTAGAAGCAAGAATTAAGAGGACTACATTCATTATTTCAGCTGAAAAATGCTTAGTTTATGATTTATAGTCAACATTAAGGAAATGTTCCGAACAAGCGTTTTCAGCCCGAGTGGAGCACATTTTGACCGTTTTTTAAAAAACATCATTGTACATTGAAATTTCTTTTTGCGTATGCTTTAGAAGCAAGAATTAAGAGGACTACATTCATTATTTCAGCTGAAAAATGCTTAGTTTATGATTTATAGTCAACATTAATGTAATGTCCCAAACAAGCGTTTTCAGCCCGAGTGGAGCACATTTTGACTGTTTTTTTAAAAACATCATTGTACATTGAAATTTCTGCTTGCGTATGCTTTAGAAGCAAGAATTAAGAGGACTACATTCATTATTTCAGCTGAAAAATGCTTAGTTTATGATTTATAGTCAACATTAATGTCATGTCCCAAACAAGCGTTTTCAGCCCGAGTGGAGCACATTTTGACTGTTTTTTTAAAAACATCATTGTACATTGAAATTTCTGCTTGCGTATGCTTTAGAAGCAAGAATTAAGAGGACTACATTCATTATTTCAGCTGAAAAATGCTTAGTTTTTGATTTGTAGTCAACATTAATGAAATGTCCCCAACAGCGTTTTCAGCCCGAGTGGAGCGCATTTTGACTGTTTTTTTTAAAAACATCATTGTACATTGAAATTTCTGCTTGCGTATGCTTTAGAAGCAAGAATTAAGAGGACTACATTCATTATTTCAGCTGAAAAATGCTTAGTTTATGATTTATAGTCAACATTAAGGAAATGTTCCGAACAAGCGTTTTCAGCCCGAGTGGAGCACATTTTGACCATTTTTTAAAAAACATCATTGTACATTGAAATTTCTTTTTGCGTATGCTTTAGAAGCAAGAATTAAGAGGACTACATTCATTATTTCAGCTGAAAAATGCTTAGTTTATGATTTATAGTCAACATTAATGTAATGTCCCAAACAAGCGTTTTCAGCCCGAGTGGAGCACATTTTGACTGTTTTTTTAAAAACATCATTGTACATTGAAATTTCTGCTTGCGTATGCTTTAGAAGCAAGAATTAAGAGGACTACATTCATTATTTCAGCTGAAAAATGCTTAGTTTATGATTTATAGTCAACATTAATGTCATGTCCCAAACAAGCGTTTTCAGCCCGAGTGGAGCACATTTTGACTGTTTTTTTAAAAACATCATTGTACATTGAAATTTCTGTTTGCGTATGCTTTAGAAGCAAGAATTAAGAGGACTACATTCATTATTTCAGCTGAAAAATGCTTAGTTTATGATTTATAGTCAACATTAATGAAATGTTCCAAACAAGCGTTTTCAGCCCGAGTGGAGCACATTTTGACCCTTTTTTTAAAAACATCATTGTACATTGAAATTTCTGCTTGCGTATGCTTTAGAAGCAAGAATTAAGAGGACTACATTCATTATTTCAGCTGAAAAATGCTTAGTTTTTGATTTGTAGTCAACATTAATGAAATGTCCCCAACAGCGTTTTCAGCCCGAGTGGAGCGCATTTTGACTGTTTTTTTTAAAAACATCATTGTACATTGAAATTTCTGCTTGCGTATGCTTTAGAAGCAAGAATTAAGAGGACTACATTCATTATTTCAGCTGAAAAATGCTTAGTTTATGATTTATAGTCAACATTAATGAAATGTCCCCAACAGCGTTTTCAGCCCGAGTGGAGCGCATTTTGACTGTTTTTTTTAAAAACATCATTGTACATTGAAATTTCTGCTTGCGTATGCTTTAGAAGCAAGAATTAAGAGGACTACATTCATTATTTCAGCTGAAAAATGCTTAGTTTATGATTTATAGTCAACATTAAGGAAATGTTCCGAACAAGCGTTTTCAGCCCGAGTGGAGCACATTTTGACCGTTTTTTTAAAAACATCATTGTACATTGAAATTTCTGTTTGCGTATGCTTTAGAAGCAAGAATTAAGAGGACTACATTCATTATTTCAGCTGAAAAATGCTTAGTTTATGATTTATAGTCAACATTAATGTAATGTCCCAAACAAGCGTTTTCAGCCCGAGTGGAGCACATTTTGACTGTTTTTTTAAAAACATCATTGTACATTGAAATTTCTGCTTGCGTATGCTTTAGAAGCAAGAATTAAGAGGACTACATTCATTATTTCAGCTGAAAAATGCTTAGTTTATGATTTATAGTCAACATTAATGAAATGTCCCCAACAGCGTTTTCAGCCCGAGTGGAGCACATTTTGACTGTTTTTTTAAAAACATCATTGTACATTGAAATTTCTGCTTGCGTATGCTTTAGAAGCAAGAATTAAGAGGACTACATTCATTATTTCAGCTGAAAAATGCTTAGTTTATGATTTATAGTCAACATTAATGTCATGTCCCAAACAAGCGTTTTCAGCCCGAGTGGAGCACATTTTGACTGTTTTTTTAAAAACATCATTGTACATTGAAATTTCTGCTTGCGTATGCTTTAGAAGCAAGAATTAAGAGGACTACATTCATTATTTCAGCTGAAAAATGCTTAGTTTATGATTTATAGTCAACATTAAGGAAATGTTCCAAACAAGCGTTTTCAGCCCGAGTGGAGCACATTTTGACCCTTTTTTTAAAAACATCATTGTACATTGAAATTTCTGCTTGCGTATGCTTTAGAAGCAAGAATTAAGAGGACTACATTCATTATTTCAGCTGAAAAATGCTTAGTTTATGATTTATAGTCAACATTAATGTCATGTCCCAAACAAGCGTTTTCAGCCCGAGTGGAGCACATTTTGACTGTTTTTTTAAAAACATCATTGTACATTGAAATTTCTGCTTGCGTATGCTTTAGAAGCAAGAATTAAGAGGACTACATTCATTATTTCAGCTGAAAAATGCTTAGTTTATGATTTATAGTCAACATTAATGAAATGTTCCAAACAAGCGTTTTCAGCCCGAGTGGAGCACATTTTGACCCTTTTTTTAAAAACATCATTGTACATTGAAATTTCTGCTTGCGTATGCTTTAGAAGCAAGAATTAAGAGGACTACATTCATTATTTCAGCTGAAAAATGCTTAGTTTTTGATTTGTAGTCAACATTAATGAAATGTCCCCAACAGCGTTTTCAGCCCGAGTGGAGCGCATTTTGACTGTTTTTTTTAAAAACATCATTGTACATTGAAATTTCTGCTTGCGTATGCTTTAGAAGCAAGAATTAAGAGGACTACATTCATTATTTCAGCTGAAAAATGCTTAGTTTATGATTTATAGTCAACATTAATGAAATGTCCCCAACAGCGTTTTCAGCCCGAGTGGAGCACATTTTGACTGTTTTTTTAAAAACATCATTGTACATTGAAATTTCTGCTTGCGTATGCTTTAGAAGCGAGAATTAAGAGGACTACATTCATTATTTCAGCTGAAAAATGCTTAGTTTATGATTTATAGTCAACATTAATGAAATGTTCCAAACAAGCGTTTTCAGCCCGAGTGGAGCACATTTTGACCCTTTTTTTAAAAACATCATTGTACATTGAAATTTCTGCTTGCGTATGCTTTAGAAGCAAGAATTAAGAGGACTACATTCATTATTTCAGCTGAAAAATGCTTAGTTTATGATTTATAGTCAACATTAATGTCATGTCCCAAACAAGCGTTTTCAGCCCGAGTGGAGCACATTTTGACTGTTTTTTTAAAACATCATTGTACATTAAAATTTCTGCTTGCTTATGCTTTAGAAGCAAGAATTAAGAGGACTACATTCATTATTTCAGCTGAAAAATGCTTAGTTTATGATTTATAGTCAACATTAATGAAATGTCCCCAACAGCGTTTTCAGCCCGAGTGGAGCACATTTTGACTGTTTTTTTAAAAACATCATTGTACATTGAAATTTCTGCTTGCGTATGCTTTAGAAGCAAGAATTAAGAGGACTACATTCATTATTTCAGCTGAAAAATGCTTAGTTTTTGATTTATAGTCAACATTAATGAAATGTCCCCAACAGCGTTTTCAGCCCGAGTGGAGCACATTTTGACTGTTTTTTTTAAAAACATCATTGTACATTGAAATTTCTGCTTGCGTATGCTTTAGAAGCAAGAATTAAGAGGACTACATTCATTATTTCAGCTGAAAAATGCTTAGTTTATGATTTATAGTCAACATTAATGAAATGTTCCAAACAAGCGTTTTCAGCCCGAGTGGAGCACATTTTGACCGTTTTTTTAAAAAGATCATTGTACTTTGAAATTTCTGCTTGCGTATGCTTTAGAAGCAAGAATTAAGAGGACTACATTCATTATTTCAGCTGAAAAATGCTTAGTTTATGATTTATAGTCAACATTAATGTCATGTCCCAAACAAGCGTTTTCAGCCCGAGTGGAGCACATTTTGACTGTTTTTTTAAAAACATCATTGTACATTGAAATTTCTGCTTGCGTATGCTTTAGAAGCAAGAATTAAGAGGACTACATTCATTATTTCAGCTGAAAAATGCTTAGTTTATGATTTATAGTCAACATTAAGGAAATGTTCCAAACAAGCGTTTTCAGCCCGAGTGGAGCACATTTTGACCCTTTTTTTAAAAACATCATTGTACATTGAAATTTCTGCTTGCGTATGCTTTAGAAGCAAGAATTAAGAGGACTACATTCATTATTTCAGCTGAAAAATGCTTAGTTTATGATTTATAGTCAACATTAATGTCATGTCCCAAACAAGCGTTTTCAGCCCGAGTGGAGCACATTTTGACTGTTTTTTTAAAAACATCATTGTACATTGAAATTTCTGCTTGCGTATGCTTTAGAAGCAAGAATTAAGAGGACTACATTCATTATTTCAGCTGAAAAATGCTTAGTTTATGATTTATAGTCAACATTAATGAAATGTTCCAAACAAGCGTTTTCAGCCCGAGTGGAGCACATTTTGACCCTTTTTTTAAAAACATCATTGTACATTGAAATTTCTGCTTGCGTATGCTTTAGAAGCAAGAATTAAGAGGACTACATTCATTATTTCAGCTGAAAAATGCTTAGTTTATGATTTATAGTCAACATTAATGTCATGTCCCAAACAAGCGTTTTCAGCCCGAGTGGAGCACATTTTGACCGTTTTTTAAAAAACATCATTGTACATTGAAATTTCTGTTTGCGTATGCTTTAGAAGCAAGAATTAAGAGGACTACATTCATTATTTCAGCTGAAAAATGCTTAGTTTATGATTTATAGTCAACATTAATGTAATGTCCCAAACAAGCGTTTTCAGCCCGAGTGGAGCACATTTTGACCGTTTTTTTAAAAACATCATTGTACATTGAAATTTCTGCTTGCGTATGCTTTAGAAGCAAGAATTAAGAGGACTACATTCATTATTTCAGCTGAAAAATGCTTAGTTTATGATTTATAGTCAACATTAATGTCATGTCCCAAACAAGCGTTTTCAGCCCGAGTGGAGCACATTTTGACTGTTTTTTTAAAAACATCATTGTACATTGAAATTTCTGCTTGCGTATGCTTTAGAAGCAAGAATTAAGAGGACTACATTCATTATTTCAGCTGAAAAATGCTTAGTTTATGATTTATAGTCAACATTAATGAAATGTTCCAAACAAGCGTTTTCAGCCCGAGTGGAGCACATTTTGACCCTTTTTTTAAAAACATCATTGTACATTGAAATTTCTGCTTGCGTATGCTTTAGAAGCAAGAATTAAGAGGACTACATTCATTATTTCAGCTGAAAAATGCTTAGTTTTTGATTTGTAGTCAACATTAATGAAATGTCCCCAACAGCGTTTTCAGCCCGAGTGGAGCGCATTTTGACTGTTTTTTTTAAAAACATCATTGTACATTGAAATTTCTGCTTGCGTATGCTTTAGAAGCAAGAATTAAGAGGACTACATTCATTATTTCAGCTGAAAAATGCTTAGTTTATGATTTATAGTCAACATTAATGAAATGTCCCCAACAGCGTTTTCAGCCCGAGTGGAGCGCTTTTTGACTGTTTTTTTTAAAAACATCATTGTACATTGAAATTTCTGCTTGCGTATGCTTTAGAAGCAAGAATTAAGAGGACTACATTCATTATTTCAGCTGAAAAATGCTTAGTTTATGATTTATAGTCAACATTAAGGAAATGTTCCGAACAAGCGTTTTCAGCCCGAGTGGAGCACATTTTGACCGTTTTTTTAAAAACATCATTGTACATTGAAATTTCTGTTTGCGTATGCTTTAGAAGCAAGAATTAAGAGGACTACATTCATTATTTCAGCTGAAAAATGCTTAGTTTATGATTTATAGTCAACATTAATGTAATGTCCCAAACAAGCGTTTTCAGCCCGAGTGGAGCACATTTTGACTGTTTTTTTAAAAACATCATTGTACATTGAAATTTCTGCTTGCGTATGCTTTAGAAGCAAGAATTAAGAGGACTACATTCATTATTTCAGCTGAAAAATGCTTAGTTTATGATTTATAGTCAACATTAATGAAATGTCCCCAACAGCGTTTTCAGCCCGAGTGGAGCACATTTTGACTGTTTTTTTAAAAACATCATTGTACATTGAAATTTCTGCTTGCGTATGCTTTAGAAGCAAGAATTAAGAGGACTACATTCATTATTTCAGCTGAAAAATGCTTAGTTTATGATTTATAGTCAACATTAATGTCATGTCCCAAACAAGCGTTTTCAGCCCGAGTGGAGCACATTTTGACTGTTTTTTTAAAAACATCATTGTACATTGAAATTTCTGCTTGCGTATGCTTTAGAAGCAAGAATTAAGAGGACTACATTCATTATTTCAGCTGAAAAATGCTTAGTTTATGATTTATAGTCAACATTAAGGAAATGTTCCAAACAAGCGTTTTCAGCCCGAGTGGAGCACATTTTGACCCTTTTTTTAAAAACATCATTGTACATTGAAATTTCTGCTTGCGTATGCTTTAGAAGCAAGAATTAAGAGGACTACATTCATTATTTCAGCTGAAAAATGCTTAGTTTATGATTTATAGTCAACATTAATGTCATGTCCCAAACAAGCGTTTTCAGCCCGAGTGGAGCACATTTTGACCCTTTTTTTAAAAACATCATTGTACATTGAAATTTCTGCTTGCGTATGCTTTAGAAGCAAGAATTAAGAGGACTACATTCATTATTTCAGCTGAAAAATGCTTAGTTTTTGATTTGTAGTCAACATTAATGAAATGTCCCCAACAGCGTTTTCAGCCCGAGTGGAGCGCATTTTGACTGTTTTTTTTAAAAACATCATTGTACATTGAAATTTCTGCTTGCGTATGCTTTAGAAGCAAGAATTAAGAGGACTACATTCATTATTTCAGCTGAAAAATGCTTAGTTTATGATTTATAGTCAACATTAATGAAATGTCCCCAACAGCGTTTTCAGCCCGAGTGGAGCGCATTTTGACTGTTTTTTTTAAAAACATCATTGTACATTGAAATTTCTGCTTGCGTATGCTTTAGAAGCAAGAATTAAGAGGACTACATTCATTATTTCAGCTGAAAAATGCTTAGTTTATGATTTATAGTCAACATTAAGGAAATGTTCCGAACAAGCGTTTTCAGCCCGAGTGGAGCACATTTTGACCGTTTTTTTAAAAACATCATTGTACATTGAAATTTCTGTTTGCGTATGCTTTAGAAGCAAGAATTAAGAGGACTACATTCATTATTTCAGCTGAAAAATGCTTAGTTTATGATTTATAGTCAACATTAATGTAATGTCCCAAACAAGCGTTTTCAGCCCGAGTGGAGCACATTTTGACTGTTTTTTTAAAAACATCATTGTACATTGAAATTTCTGCTTGCGTATGCTTTAGAAGCAAGAATTAAGAGGACTACATTCATTATTTCAGCTGAAAAATGCTTAGTTTATGATTTATAGTCAACATTAATGAAATGTCCCCAACAGCGTTTTCAGCCCGAGTGGAGCACATTTTGACTGTTTTTTTAAAAACATCATTGTACATTGAAATTTCTGCTTGCGTATGCTTTAGAAGCAAGAATTAAGAGGACTACATTCATTATTTCAGCTGAAAAATGCTTAGTTTATGATTTATAGTCAACATTAATGTCATGTCCCAAACAAGCGTTTTCAGCCCGAGTGGAGCACATTTTGACTGTTTTTTTAAAAACATCATTGTACATTGAAATTTCTGCTTGCGTATGCTTTAGAAGCAAGAATTAAGAGGACTACATTCATTATTTCAGCTGAAAAATGCTTAGTTTATGATTTATAGTCAACATTAAGGAAATGTTCCAAACAAGCGTTTTCAGCCCGAGTGGAGCACATTTTGACCCTTTTTTTAAAAACATCATTGTACATTGAAATTTCTGCTTGCGTATGCTTTAGAAGCAAGAATTAAGAGGACTACATTCATTATTTCAGCTGAAAAATGCTTAGTTTATGATTTATAGTCAACATTAATGTCATGTCCCAAACAAGCGTTTTCAGCCCGAGTGGAGCACATTTTGACTGTTTTTTTAAAAACATCATTGTACATTGAAATTTCTGCTTGCGTATGCTTTAGAAGCAAGAATTAAGAGGACTACATTCATTATTTCAGCTGAAAAATGCTTAGTTTATGATTTATAGTCAACATTAATGAAATGTTCCAAACAAGCGTTTTCAGCCCGAGTGGAGCACATTTTGACCCTTTTTTTAAAAACATCATTGTACATTGAAATTTCTGCTTGCGTATGCTTTAGAAGCAAGAATTAAGAGGACTACATTCATTATTTCAGCTGAAAAATGCTTAGTTTTTGATTTGTAGTCAACATTAATGAAATGTCCCCAACAGCGTTTTCAGCCCGAGTGGAGCGCATTTTGACTGTTTTTTTTAAAAACATCATTGTACATTGAAATTTCTGCTTGCGTATGCTTTAGAAGCAAGAATTAAGAGGACTACATTCATTATTTCAGCTGAAAAATGCTTAGTTTATGATTTATAGTCAACATTAATGAAATGTCCCCAACAGCGTTTTCAGCCCGAGTGGAGCACATTTTGACTGTTTTTTTAAAAACATCATTGTACATTGAAATTTCTGCTTGCGAATGCTTTAGAATCAAGAATTAAGAGGACTACATTCATTATTTCAGCTGAAAAATGCTTAGTTTTTGATTTGTAGTCAACATTAATGAAATGTCCCCAACAGCGTTTTCAGCCCGAGTGGAGCACATTTTGACTGTTTTTTTTAAAAACATCATTGTACATTGAAATTTCTGCTTGCGTATGCTTTAGAAGCAAGAATTAAGAGGACTACATTCATTATTTCAGCTGAAAAATGCTTAGTTTATGATTTATAGTCAACATTAAGGAAATGTTCCGAACAAGCGTTTTCAGCCCGAGTGGAGCACATTTTGACCGTTTTTTTAAAAACATCATTGTACATTGAAATTTCTGCTTGCGTATGCTTTAGAAGCAAGAATTAAGAGGACTACATTCATTATTTCAGCTGAAAAATGCTTAGTTTATGATTTATAGTCAACATTAATGAAATGTCCCCAACAGCGTTTTCAGCCCGAGTGGAGCGCATTTTGACTGTTTTTTTTAAAAACATCATTGTACATTGAAATTTCTGCTTGCGTATGCTTTAGAAGCAAGAATTAAGAGGACTACATTCATTATTTCAGCTGAAAAATGCTTAGTTTATGATTTATAGTCAACATTAATGAAATGTCCCCAACAGCGTTTTCAGCCCGAGTGGAGCACATTTTGACTGTTTTTTTAAAAACATCATTGTACATTGAAATTTCTGCTTGCGTATGCTTTAGAAGCAAGAATTAAGAGGACTACATTCATTATTTCAGCTGAAAAATGCTTAGTTTATGATTTATAGTCAACATTAATGAAATGTTCCAAACAAGCGTTTTCAGCCCGAGTGGAGCACATTTTGACCGTTTTTTTAAAAACATCATTGTACATTGAAATTTCTGCTTGCGTATGCTTTAGAAGCAAGAATTAAAAAGACTACATTCATTATTTCAGCTGAAAAATGCTTAGTTTATGATTTATAGTCAACATTAATGTCATGTCCCAAACAAGCGTTTTCAGCCCGAGTGGAGCACATTTTGACTGTTTTTTTAAAAACATCATTGTACATTGAAATTTCTGCTTGCGTATGCTTTAGAAGCAAGAATTAAGAGGACTACATTCATTATTTCAGCTGAAAAATGCTTAGTTTATGATTTATAGTCAACATTAATGAAATGTTCCAAACAAGCGTTTTCAGCCCGAGTGGAGCACATTTTGACCCTTTTTTTAAAAACATCATTGTACATTGAAATTTCTGCTTGCGTATGCTTTAGAAGCAAGAATTAAGAGGACTACATTCATTATTTCAGCTGAAAAATGCTTAGTTTTTGATTTGTAGTCAACATTAATGAAATGTCCCCAACAGCGTTTTCAGCCCGAGTGGAGCGCATTTTGACTGTTTTTTTTAAAAACATCATTGTACATTGAAATTTCTGCTTGCGTATGCTTTAGAAGCAAGAATTAAGAGGACTACATTCATTATTTCAGCTGAAAAATGCTTAGTTTATGATTTATAGTCAACATTAATGAAATGTCCCCAACAGCGTTTTCAGCCCGAGTGGAGCACATTTTGACCCTTTTTTTAAAAACATCATTGTACATTGAAATTTCTGCTTGCGTATGCTTTAGAAGCAAGAATTAAGAGGACTACATTCATTATTTCAGCTGAAAAATGCTTAGTTTTTGATTTGTAGTCAACATTAATGAAATGTCCCCAACAGCGTTTTCAGCCCGAGTGGAGCGCATTTTGACTGTTTTTTTTAAAAACATCATTGTACATTGAAATTTCTGCTTGCGTATGCTTTAGAAGCAAGAATTAAGAGGACTACATTCATTATTTCAGCTGAAAAATGCTTAGTTTTTGATTTGTAGTCAACATTAATGAAATGTCCCCAACAGCGTTTTCAGCCCGAGTGGAGCGCATTTTGACTGTTTTTTTTAAAAACATCATTGTACATTGAAATTTCTGCTTGCGTATGCTTTAGAAGCAAGAATTAAGAGGACTACATTCATTATTTCAGCTGAAAAATGCTTAGTTTATGATTTATAGTCAACATTAATGAAATGTCCCCAACAGCGTTTTCAGCCCGAGTGGAGCACATTTTGACTGTTTTTTTAAAAACATCATTGTACATTGAAATTTCTGCTTGCGAATGCTTTAGAAGCAAGAATTAAGAGGACTACATTCATTATTTCAGCTGAAAAATGCTTAGTTTTTGATTTGTAGTCAACATTAATGAAATGTCCCCAACAGCGTTTTCAGCCCGAGTGGAGCACATTTTGACTGTTTTTTTTAAAAACATCATTGTACATTGAAATTTCTGCTTGCGTATGCTTTAGAAGCAAGAATTAAGAGGACTACATTCATTATTTCAGCTAAAAAATGCTTAGTTTATGATTTATAGTCAACATTAAGGAAATGTTCCGAACAAGCGTTTTCAGCCCGAGTGGAGCACATTTTGACCGTTTTTTTAAAAACATCATTGTACATTGAAATTTCTGCTTGCGTATGCTTTAGAAGCAAGAATTAAGAGGACTACATTCATTATTTCAGCTGAAAAATGCTTAGTTTATGATTTATAGTCAACATTAATGAAATGTCCCCAACAGCGTTTTCAGCCCGAGTGGAGCGCATTTTGACTGTTTTTTTTAAAAACATCATTGTACATTGAAATTTCTGCTTGCGTATGCTTTAGAAGCAAGAATTAAGAGGACTACATTCATTATTTCAGCTGAAAAATGCTTAGTTTTTGATTTGTAGTCAACATTAATGAAATGTCCCCAACAGCGTTTTCAGCCCGAGTGGAGCGCATTTTGACTGTTTTTTTTAAAAACATCATTGTACATTGAAATTTCTGCTTGCGTATGCTTTAGAAGCAAGAATTAAGAGGACTACATTCATTATTTCAGCTGAAAAATGCTTAGTTTATGATTTATAGTCAACATTAATGAAATGTCCCCAACAGCGTTTTCAGCCCGAGTGGAGCACATTTTGACTGTTTTTTTAAAAACATCATTGTACATTGAAATTTCTGCTTGCGAATGCTTTAGAATCAAGAATTAAGAGGACTACATTCATTATTTCAGCTGAAAAATGCTTAGTTTTTGATTTGTAGTCAACATTAATGAAATGTCCCCAACAGCGTTTTCAGCCCGAGTGGAGCACATTTTGACTGTTTTTTTTAAAAACATCATTGTACATTGAAATTTCTGCTTGCGTATGCTTTAGAAGCAAGAATTAAGAGGACTACATTCATTATTTCAGCTGAAAAATGCTTAGTTTATGATTTATAGTCAACATTAAGGAAATGTTCCGAACAAGCGTTTTCAGCCCGAGTGGAGCACATTTTGACCGTTTTTTTAAAAACATCATTGTACATTGAAATTTCTGCTTGCGTATGCTTTAGAAGCAAGAATTAAGAGGACTACATTCATTATTTCAGCTGAAAAATGCTTAGTTTATGATTTATAGTCAACATTAATGAAATGTCCCCAACAGCGTTTTCAGCCCGAGTGGAGCGCATTTTGACTGTTTTTTTTAAAAACATCATTGTACATTGAAATTTCTGCTTGCGTATGCTTTAGAAGCAAGAATTAAGAGGACTACATTCATTATTTCAGCTGAAAAATGCTTAGTTTATGATTTATAGTCAACATTAATGAAATGTCCCCAACAGCGTTTTCAGCCCGAGTGGAGCACATTTTGACTGTTTTTTTAAAAACATCATTGTACATTGAAATTTCTGCTTGCGTATGCTTTAGAAGCAAGAATTAAGAGGACTACATTCATTATTTCAGCTGAAAAATGCTTAGTTTATGATTTATAGTCAACATTAATGAAATGTTCCAAACAAGCGTTTTCAGCCCGAGTGGAGCACATTTTGACCGTTTTTTTAAAAACATCATTGTACATTGAAATTTCTGCTTGCGTATGCTTTAGAAGCAAGAATTAAAAAGACTACATTCATTATTTCAGCTGAAAAATGCTTAGTTTATGATTTATAGTCAACATTAATGTCATGTCCCAAACAAGCGTTTTCAGCCCGAGTGGAGCACATTTTGACTGTTTTTTTAAAAACATCATTGTACATTGAAATTTCTGCTTGCGTATGCTTTAGAAGCAAGAATTAAGAGGACTACATTCATTATTTCAGCTGAAAAATGCTTAGTTTTTGATTTGTAGTCAACATTAATGAAATGTCCCCAACAGCGTTTTCAGCCCGAGTGGAGCGCATTTTGACTGTTTTTTTTAAAAACATCATTGTACATTGAAATTTCTGCTTGCGTATGCTTTAGAAGCAAGAATTAAGAGGACTACATTCATTATTTCAGCTGAAAAATGCTTAGTTTATGATTTATAGTCAACATTAATGAAATGTCCCCAACAGCGTTTTCAGCCCGAGTGGAGCACATTTTGACTGTTTTTTTAAAAACATCATTGTACATTGAAATTTCTGCTTGCGAATGCTTTAGAATCAAGAATTAAGAGGACTACATTCATTATTTCAGCTGAAAAATGCTTAGTTTTTGATTTGTAGTCAACATTAATGAAATGTCCCCAACAGCGTTTTCAGCCCGAGTGGAGCACATTTTGACTGTTTTTTTTAAAAACATCATTGTACATTGAAATTTCTGCTTGCGTATGCTTTAGAAGCAAGAATTAAGAGGACTACATTCATTATTTCAGCTGAAAAATGCTTAGTTTATGATTTATAGTCAACATTAAGGAAATGTTCCGAACAAGCGTTTTCAGCCCGAGTGGAGCACATTTTGACCGTTTTTTTAAAAACATCATTGTACATTGAAATTTCTGCTTGCGTATGCTTTAGAAGCAAGAATTAAGAGGACTACATTCATTATTTCAGCTGAAAAATGCTTAGTTTATGATTTATAGTCAACATTAATGAAATGTCCCCAACAGCGTTTTCAGCCCGAGTGGAGCGCATTTTGACTGTTTTTTTTAAAAACATCATTGTACATTGAAATTTCTGCTTGCGTATGCTTTAGAAGCAAGAATTAAGAGGACTACATTCATTATTTCAGCTGAAAAATGCTTAGTTTATGATTTATAGTCAACATTAATGAAATGTCCCCAACAGCGTTTTCAGCCCGAGTGGAGCACATTTTGACTGTTTTTTTAAAAACATCATTGTACATTGAAATTTCTGCTTGCGAATGCTTTAGAAGCAAGAATTAAGAGGACTACATTCATTATTTCAGCTGAAAAATGCTTAGTTTTTGATTTGTAGTCAACATTAATGAAATGTCCCCAACAGCGTTTTCAGCCCGAGTGGAGCACATTTTGACTGTTTTTTTTAAAAACATCATTGTACATTGAAATTTCTGCTTGCGTATGCTTTAGAAGCAAGAATTAAGAGGACTACATTCATTATTTCAGCTAAAAAATGCTTAGTTTATGATTTATAGTCAACATTAAGGAAATGTTCCGAACAAGCGTTTTCAGCCCGAGTGGAGCACATTTTGACCGTTTTTTTAAAAACATCATTGTACATTGAAATTTCTGCTTGCGTATGCTTTAGAAGCAAGAATTAAGAGGACTACATTCATTATTTCAGCTGAAAAATGCTTAGTTTATGATTTATAGTCAACATTAATGAAATGTCCCCAACAGCGTTTTCAGCCCGAGTGGAGCGCATTTTGACTGTTTTTTTTAAAAACATCATTGTACATTGAAATTTCTGCTTGCGTATGCTTTAGAAGCAAGAATTAAGAGGACTACATTCATTATTTCAGCTGAAAAATGCTTAGTTTATGATTTATAGTCAACATTAATGAAATGTCCCCAACAGCGTTTTCAGCCCGAGTGGAGCACATTTTGACTGTTTTTTTAAAAACATCATTGTACATTGAAATTTCTGCTTGCGTATGCTTTAGAAGCAAGAATTAAGAGGACTACATTCATTATTTCAGCTGAAAAATGCTTAGTTTATGATTTATAGTCAACATTAATGAAATGTTCCAAACAAGCGTTTTCAGCCCGAGTGGAGCACATTTTGACCGTTTTTTTAAAAACATCATTGTACATTGAAATTTCTGCTTGCGTATGCTTTAGAAGCAAGAATTAAAAAGACTACATTCATTATTTCAGCTGAAAAATGCTTAATTTATGATTTATAGTCAACATTAATGTCATGTCCCAAACAAGCGTTTTCAGCCCGAGTGGAGCACATTTTGACTGTTTTTTTAAAAACATCATTGTACATTGAAATTTCTGCTTGCGTATGCTTTAGAAGCAAGAATTAAGAGGACTACATTCATTATTTCAGCTGAAAAATGCTTAGTTTATGATTTATAGTCAACATTAATGAAATGTTCCAAACAAGCGTTTTCAGCCCGAGTGGAGCACATTTTGACCCTTTTTTTAAAAACATCATTGTACATTGAAATTTCTGCTTGCGTATGCTTTAGAAGCAAGAATTAAGAGGACTACATTCATTATTTCAGCTGAAAAATGCTTAGTTTTTGATTTGTAGTCAACATTAATGAAATGTCCCCAACAGCGTTTTCAGCCCGAGTGGAGCGCATTTTGACTGTTTTTTTTAAAAACATCATTGTACATTGAAATTTCTGCTTGCGTATGCTTTAGAAGCAAGAATTAAGAGGACTACATTCATTATTTCAGCTGAAAAATGCTTAGTTTATGATTTATAGTCAACATTAATGAAATGTCCCCAACAGCGTTTTCAGCCCGAGTGGAGCACATTTTGACTGTTTTTTTAAAAACATCATTGTACATTGAAATTTCTGCTTGCGTATGCTTTAGAAGCAAGAATTAAGAGGACTACATTCATTATTTCAGCTGAAAAATGCTTAGTTTATGATTTATAGTCAACATTAATGAAATGTTCCAAACAAGCGTTTTCAGCCCGAGTGGAGCACATTTTGACCGTTTTTTTAAAAACATCATTGTACATTGAAATTTCTGCTTGCGTATGCTTTAGAAGCAAGAATTAAAAAGACTACATTCATTATTTCAGCTGAAAAATGCTTAATTTATGATTTATAGTCAACATTAATGTCATGTCCCAAACAAGCGTTTTCAGCCCGAGTGGAGCACATTTTGACTGTTTTTTTAAAAACATCATTGTACATTGAAATTTCTGCTTGCGTATGCTTTAGAAGCAAGAATTAAGAGGACTACATTCATTATTTCAGCTGAAAAATGCTTAGTTTATGATTTATAGTCAACATTAATGAAATGTTCCAAACAAGCGTTTTCAGCCCGAGTGGAGCACATTTTGACCCTTTTTTTAAAAACATCATTGTACATTGAAATTTCTGCTTGCGTATGCTTTAGAAGCAAGAATTAAGAGGACTACATTCATTATTTCAGCTGAAAAATGCTTAGTTTTTGATTTGTAGTCAACATTAATGAAATGTCCCCAACAGCGTTTTCAGCCCGAGTGGAGCGCATTTTGACTGTTTTTTTTAAAAACATCATTGTACATTGAAATTTCTGCTTGCGTATGCTTTAGAAGCAAGAATTAAGAGGACTACATTCATTATTTCAGCTGAAAAATGCTTAGTTTATGATTTATAGTCAACATTAATGAAATGTCCCCAACAGCGTTTTCAGCCCGAGTGGAGCACATTTTGACTGTTTTTTTAAAAACATCATTGTACATTGAAATTTCTGCTTGCGTATGCTTTAGAAGCAAGAATTAAGAGGACTACATTCATTATTTCAGCTGAAAAATGCTTAGTTTATGATTTATAGTCAACATTAATGAAATGTTCCAAACAAGCGTTTTCAGCCCGAGTGGAGCACATTTTGACCGTTTTTTTAAAAACATCATTGTACATTGAAATTTCTGCTTGCGTATGCTTTAGAAGCAAGAATTAAAAAGACTACATTCATTATTTCAGCTGAAAAATGCTTAGTTTATGATTTATAGTCAACATTAATGTCATGTCCCAAACAAGCGTTTTCAGCCCGAGTGGAGCACATTTTGACTGTTTTTTTAAAAACATCATTGTACATTGAAATTTCTGCTTGCGTATGCTTTAGAAGCAAGAATTAAGAGGACTACATTCATTATTTCAGCTGAAAAATGCTTAGTTTATGATTTATAGTCAACATTAATGAAATGTTCCAAACAAGCGTTTTCAGCCCGAGTGGAGCACATTTTGACCCTTTTTTTAAAAACATCATTGTACATTGATATTTCTGCTTGCGTATGCTTTAGAAGCAAGAATTAAGAGGACTACATTCATTATTTCAGCTGAAAAATGCTTAGTTTTTGATTTGTAGTCAACATTAATGAAATGTCCCCAACAGCGTTTTCAGCCCGAGTGGAGCGCATTTTGACTGTTTTTTTTAAAAACATCATTGTACATTGAAATTTCTGCTTGCGTATGCTTTAGAAGCAAGAATTAAGAGGACTACATTCATTATTTCAGCTGAAAAATGCTTAGTTTATGATTTATAGTCAACATTAATGAAATGTCCCCAACAGCGTTTTCAGCCCGAGTGGAGCACATTTTGACCCTTTTTTTAAAAACATCATTGTACATTGAAATTTCTGCTTGCGTATGCTTTAGAAGCAAGAATTAAGAGGACTACATTCATTATTTCAGCTGAAAAATGCTTAGTTTTTGATTTGTAGTCAACATTAATGAAATGTCCCCAACAGCGTTTTCAGCCCGAGTGGAGCGCATTTTGACTGTTTTTTTTAAAAACATCATTGTACATTGAAATTTCTGCTTGCGTATGCTTTAGAAGCAAGAATTAAGAGGACTACATTCATTATTTCAGCTGAAAAATGCTTAGTTTATGATTTATAGTCAACATTAAGGAAATGTTCCGAACAAGCGTTTTCAGCCCGAGTGGAGCACATTTTGACCGTTTTTTAAAAAACATCATTGTACATTGAAATTTCTTTTTGCGTATGCTTTAGAAGCAAGAATTAAGAGGACTACATTCATTATTTCAGCTGAAAAATGCTTAGTTTATGATTTATAGTCAACATTAATGTAATGTCCCAAACAAGCGTTTTCAGCCCGAGTGGAGCACATTTTGACTGTTTTTTTAAAAACATCATTGTACATTGAAATTTCTGCTTGCGTATGCTTTAGAAGCAAGAATTAAGAGGACTACATTCATTATTTCAGCTGAAAAATGCTTAGTTTATGATTTATAGTCAACATTAATGTCATGTCCCAAACAAGCGTTTTCAGCCCGAGTGGAGCACATTTTGACTGTTTTTTTAAAAACATCATTGTACATTGAAATTTCTGCTTGCGTATGCTTTAGAAGCAAGAATTAAGAGGACTACATTCATTATTTCAGCTGAAAAATGCTTAGTTTATGATTTATAGTCAACATTAATGAAATGTTCCAAACAAGCGTTTTCAGCCCGAGTGGAGCACATTTTGACCCATTTTTTAAAAACATCATTGTACATTGAAATTTCTGCTTGCGTATGCTTTAGAAGCAAGAATTAAGAGGACTACATTCATTATTTCAGCTGAAAAATGCTTAGTTTTTGATTTGTAGTCAACATTAATGAAATGTCCCCAACAGCGTTTTCAGCCCGAGTGGAGCACATTTTGACCCTTTTTTTAAAAACATCATTGTACATTGAAATTTCTGCTTGCGTATGCTTTAGAAGCAAGAATTAAGAGGACTACATTCATTATTTCAGCTGAAAAATGCTTAGTTTATGATTTATAGTCAAGATTAATGTCATGTCCCCAACAGCGTTTTGAGCCCGAGTGGAGCACATTTTGACTGTTTTTTTAAAAACATCATTGTACATTGAAATTTCTGCTTGCGTATGCTTTAGAAGCAAGAATTAAGAGGACTACATTCATTATTTCAGCTGAAAAATGCTTAGTTTATGATTTATAGTCAACATTAATGAAATGTTCCAAACAAGCGTTTTCAGCCCGAGTGGAGCACATTTTGTCCCTTTTTTTAAAAACATCATTGTACATTGAAATTTCTGCTTGCGTATGCTTTAGAAGCAAGAATTAAGAGGACTACATTCATTATTTCAGCTGAAAAATGCTTAGTTTTTGATTTGTAGTCAACATTAATGAAATGTCCCCAACAGCGTTTTCAGCCCGAGTGGAGCGCATTTTGACTGTTTTTTTTAAAAACATCATTGTACATTGAAATTTCTGCTTGCGTATGCTTTAGAAGCAAGAATTAAGAGGACTACATTCATTATTTCAGCTGAAAAATGCTTAGTTTATGATTTATAGTCAACATTAAGGAAATGTTCCGAACAAGCATTTTCAGCCCGAGTGGAGCACATTTTGACCGTTTTTTAAAAAACATCATTGTACATTGAAATTTCTTTTTGCGTATGCTTTAGAAGCAAGAATTAAGAGGACTACATTCATTATTTCAGCTGAAAAATGCTTAGTTTATGATTTATAGTCAACATTAATGTAATGTCCCAAACAAGCGTTTTCAGCCCGAGTGGAGCACATTTTGACTGTTTTTTTAAAAACATCATTGTACATTGAAATTTCTGCTTGCGTATGCTTTAGAAGCAAGAATTAAGAGGACTACATTCATTATTTCAGCTGAAAAATGCTTAGTTTATGATTTATAGTCAACATTAATGTCATGTCCCAAACAAGCGTTTTCAGCCCGAGTGGAGCACATTTTGACTGTTTTTTTAAAAACATCATTGTACATTGAAATTTCTGCTTGCGTATGCTTTAGAAGCAAGAATTAAGAGGACTACATTCATTATTTCAGCTGAAAAATGCTTAGTTTATGATTTATAGTCAACATTAATGAAATGTTCCAAACAAGCGTTTTCAGCCCGAGTGGAGCACATTTTGACCCTTTTTTTAAAAACATCATTGTACATTGAAATTTCTGCTTGCGTATGCTTTAGAAGCAAGAATTAAGAGGACTACATTCATTATTTCAGCTGAAAAATGCTTAGTTTTTGATTTGTAGTCAACATTAATGAAATGTCCCCAACAGCGTTTTCAGCCCGAGTGGAGCGCATTTTGACTGTTTTTTTTAAAAACATCATTGTACATTGAAATTTCTGCTTGCGTATGCTTTAGAAGCAAGAATTAAGAGGACTACATTCATTATTTCAGCTGAAAAATGCTTAGTTTATGATTTATAGTTAACATTAATGTCATGTCCCAAACAAGCGTTTTCAGCCCGAGTGGAGCACATTTTGACTGTTTTTTTAAAAACATCATTGTACATTGAAATTTCTGCTTGCGTATGCTTTAGAAGCGAGAATTAAGAGGACTACATTCATTATTTCAGCTGAAAAATGCTTAGTTTATGATTTATAGTCAACATTAATGAAATGTTCCAAACAAGCGTTTTCAGCCCGAGTGGAGCACATTTTGACTGTTTTTTTAAAAACATCATTGTACATTGAAATTTCTGCTTGCGTATGCTTTAGAAGCAAGAATTAAGAGGACTACATTCATTATTTCAGCTGAAAAATGCTTAGTTTATGATTTATAGTCAACATTAATGTCATGTCCCAAACAAGCGTTTTCAGCCCGAGTGGAGCACATTTTGACTGTTTTTTTAAAACATCATTGTACATTAAAATTTCTGCTTGCTTATGCTTTAGAAGCAAGAATTAAGAGGACTACATTCATTATTTCAGCTGAAAAATGCTTAGTTTATGATTTATAGTCAACATTAATGAAATGTCCCCAACAGCGTTTTCAGCCCGAGTGGAGCACATTTTGACTGTTTTTTTAAAAACATCATTGTACATTGAAATTTCTGCTTGCGTATGCTTTAGAAGCAAGAATTAAGAGGACTACATTCATTATTTCAGCTGAAAAATGCTTAGTTTTTGATTTATAGTCAACATTAATGAAATGTCCCCAACAGCGTTTTCAGCCCGAGTGGAGCACATTTTGACTGTTTTTTTTTAAAAACATCATTGTACATTGAAATTTCTGCTTGCGTATGCTTTAGAAGCAAGAATTAAGAGGACTACATTCATTATTTCAGCTGAAAAATGCTTAGTTTATGATTTATAGTCAACATTAATGAAATGTTCCAAACAAGCGTTTTCAGCCCGAGTGGAGCACATTTTGACCGTTTTTTTAAAAAGATCATTGTACTTTGAAATTTCTGCTTGCGTATGCTTTAGAAGCAAGAATTAAGAGGACTACATTCATTATTTCAGCTGAAAAATGCTTAGTTTATGATTTATAGTCAACATTAATGTCATGTCCCAAACAAGCGTTTTCAGCCCGAGTGGAGCACATTTTGACTGTTTTTTTAAAAACATCATTGTACATTGAAGTTTCTGTTTGCGTATGCTTTAGAAGCAAGAATTAAGAGGACTACATTCATTATTTCAGCTGAAAAATGCTTAGTTTATGATTTATAGTCAACATTAATGTAATGTCCCAAACAAGCGTTTTCAGCCCGAGTGGAGCACATTTTGACCGTTTTTTTAAAAACATCATTGTACATTGAAATTTCTGCTTGCGTATGCTTTAGAAGCAAGAATTAAGAGGACTACATTCATTATTTCAGCTGAAAAATGCTTAGTTTATGATTTATAGTCAACATTAATGAAATGTCCCCAACAGCGTTTTCAGCCCGAGTGGAGCGCATTTTGACTGTTTTTTTTAAAAACATCATTGTACATTGAAATTTCTGCTTGCGTATGCTTTAGAAGCAAGAATTAAGAGGACTACATTCATTATTTCAGCTGAAAAATGCTTAGTTTTTGATTTGTAGTCAACATTAATGAAATGTCCCCAACAGCGTTTTCAGCCCGAGTGGAGCACATTTTGACTGTTTTTTTTAAAAACATCATTGTACATTGAAATTTCTGCTTGCGTATGCTTTGGAAGCAAGAATTAAGAGGACTACATTCATTATTTCAGCTGAAAAATGCTTAGTTTATGATTTATAGTCAACAATAATGAAATGTTCCAAACAAGCGTTTTCAGCCCGAGTGGAGCACATTTTGACCGTTTTTTTAAAAAGATCATTGTACTTTGAAATTTCTGCTTGCGTATGCTTTAGAAGCAAGAATTAAGAGGACTACATTCATTATTTCAGCTGAAAAATGCTTAGTTTATGATTTATAGTCAACATTAATGTCATGTCCCAAACAAGCGTTTTCAGCCCGAGTGGAGCACATTTTGACTGTTTTTTTAAAAACATCATTGTACATTGAAATTTCTGCTTGCGTATGCTTTAGAAGCAAGAATTAAGAGGACTACATTCATTATTTCAGCTGAAAAATGCTTAGTTTATGATTTATAGTCAACATTAAGGAAATGTTCCAAACAAGCGTTTTCAGCCCGAGTGGAGCACATTTTGACCCTTTTTTTAAAAACATCATTGTACATTGAAATTTCTGCTTGCGTATGCTTTAGAAGCAAGAATTAAGAGGACTACATTCATTATTTCAGCTGAAAAATGCTTAGTTTATGATTTATAGTCAACATTAATGTCATGTCCCAAACAAGCGTTTTCAGCCCGAGTGGAGCACATTTTGACTGTTTTTTTAAAAACATCATTGTACATTGAAATTTCTGCTTGCGTATGCTTTAGAAGCAAGAATTAAGAGGACTACATTCATTATTTCAGCTGAAAAATGCTTAGTTTATGATTTATAGTCAACATTAATGAAATGTTCCAAACAAGCGTTTTCAGCCCGAGTGGAGCACATTTTGACCCTTTTTTTAAAAACATCATTGTACATTGAAATTTCTGCTTGCGTATGCTTTAGAAGCAAGAATTAAGAGGACTACATTCATTATTTCAGCTGAAAAATGCTTAGTTTATGATTTATAGTCAACATTAATGTCATGTCCCAAACAAGCGTTTTCAGCCCGAGTGGAGCACATTTTGACCGTTTTTTAAAAAACATCATTGTACATTGAAATTTCTGTTTGCGTATGCTTTAGAAGCAAGAATTAAGAGGACTACATTCATTATTTCAGCTGAAAAATGCTTAGTTTATGATTTATAGTCAACATTAATGTAATGTCCCAAACAAGCGTTTTCAGCCCGAGTGGAGCACATTTTGACCGTTTTTTTAAAAACATCATTGTACATTGAAATTTCTGCTTGCGTATGCTTTAGAAGCAAGAATTAAGAGGACTACATTCATTATTTCAGCTGAAAAATGCTTAGTTTATGATTTATAGTCAACATTAATGAAATGTCCCCAACAGCGTTTTCAGCCCGAGTGGAGCGCATTTTGACTGTTTTTTTTAAAAACATCATTGTACATTGAAATTTCTGCTTGCGTATGCTTTAGAAGCAAGAATTAAGAGGACTACATTCATTATTTCAGCTGAAAAATGCTTAGTTTTTGATTTGTAGTCAACATTAATGAAATGTCCCCAACAGCGTTTTCAGCCCGAGTGGAGCACATTTTGACTGTTTTTTTTAAAAACATCATTGTACATTGAAATTTCTGCTTGCGTATGCTTTGGAAGCAAGAATTAAGAGGACTACATTCATTATTTCAGCTGAAAAATGCTTAGTTTATGATTTATAGTCAACAATAATGAAATGTTCCAAACAAGCGTTTTCAGCCCGAGTGGAGCACATTTTGACCCTTTTTTTAAAAACATCATTGTACATTGAAATTTCTGCTTGCGTATGCTTTAGAAGCAAGAATTAAGAGGACTACATTCATTATTTCAGCTGAAAAATGCTTAGTTTATGATTTATAGTCAACATTAATGAAATGTTCCAAACAAGCGTTTTCAGCCCGAGTGGAGCACATTTTGACTGTTTTTTTAAAAACATCATTGTACATTGAAATTTCTGCTTGCGTATGCTTTAGAAGCAAGAATTAAGAGGACTACATTCATTATTTCAGCTGAAAAATGCTTAGTTTATGATTTATAGTCAACATTAATGAAATGTTCCAAACAAGCGTTTTCAGCCCGAGTGGAGCACATTTTGACCCTTTTTTTAAAAACATCATTGTACATTGAAATTTCTGCTTGCGTATGCTTTAGAAGCAAGAATTAAGAGGACTACATTCATTATTTCAGCTGAAAAATGCTTAGTTTATGATTTATAGTCAACATTAATGTCATGTCCCAAACAAGCGTTTTCAGCCCGAGTGGAGCACATTTTGACTGTTTTTTTAAAAACATCATTGTACATTGAAATTTCTGCTTGCGTATGCTTTAGAAGCAAGAATTAAGAGGACTACATTCATTATTTCAGCTGAAAAATGCTTAGTTTATGATTTATAGTCAACATTAATGAAATGTTCCAAACAAGCGTTTTCAGCCCGAGTGGAGCACATTTTGACCCTTTTTTTAAAAACATCATTGTACATTGAAATTTCTGCTTGCGTATGCTTTAGAAGCAAGAATTAAGAGGACTACATTCATTATTTCAGCTGAAAAATGCTTAGTTTTTGATTTGTAGTCAACATTAATGAAATGTCCCCAACAGCGTTTTCAGCCCGAGTGGAGCGCATTTTGACTGTTTTTTTTAAAAACATCATTGTACATTGAAATTTCTGCTTGCGTATGCTTTAGAAGCAAGAATTAAGAGGACTACATTCATTATTTCAGCTGAAAAATGCTTAGTTTATGATTTATAGTCAACATTAAGGAAATGTTCCAAACAAGCGTTTTCAGCCCGAGTGGAGCACATTTTGACCCTTTTTTTAAAAACATCATTGTACATTGAAATTTCTGCTTGCGTATGCTTTAGAAGCAAGAATTAAGAGGACTACATTCATTATTTCAGCTGAAAAATGCTTAGTTTTTGATTTGTAGTCAACATTAATGAAATGTCCCCAACAGCGTTTTCAGCCCGAGTGGAGCGCATTTTGACTGTTTTTTTTAAAAACATCATTGTACATTGAAATTTCTGCTTGCGTATGCTTTAGAAGCAAGAATTAAGAGGACTACATTCATTATTTCAGCTGAAAAATGCTTAGTTTATGATTTATAGTTAACATTAATGTCATGTCCCAAACAAGCGTTTTCAGCCCGAGTGGAGCACATTTTGACTGTTTTTTTAAAAACATCATTGTACATTGAAATTTCTGCTTGCGTATGCTTTAGAAGCGAGAATTAAGAGGACTACATTCATTATTTCAGCTGAAAAATGCTTAGTTTATGATTTATAGTCAACATTAATGAAATGTTCCAAACAAGCGTTTTCAGCCCGAGTGGAGCACATTTTGACTGTTTTTTTAAAAACATCATTGTACATTGAAATTTCTGCTTGCGTATGCTTTAGAAGCAAGAATTAAGAGGACTACATTCATTATTTCAGCTGAAAAATGCTTAGTTTATGATTTATAGTCAACATTAATGTCATGTCCCAAACAAGCGTTTTCAGCCCGAGTGGAGCACATTTTGACTGTTTTTTTAAAACATCATTGTACATTAAAATTTCTGCTTGCTTATGCTTTAGAAGCAAGAATTAAGAGGACTACATTCATTATTTCAGCTGAAAAATGCTTAGTTTATGATTTATAGTCAACATTAATGAAATGTCCCCAACAGCGTTTTCAGCCCGAGTGGAGCACATTTTGACTGTTTTTTTAAAAACATCATTGTACATTGAAATTTCTGCTTGCGTATGCTTTAGAAGCAAGAATTAAGAGGACTACATTCATTATTTCAGCTGAAAAATGCTTAGTTTTTGATTTATAGTCAACATTAATGAAATGTCCCCAACAGCGTTTTCAGCCCGAGTGGAGCACATTTTGACTGTTTTTTTTTAAAAACATCATTGTACATTGAAATTTCTGCTTGCGTATGCTTTAGAAGCAAGAATTAAGAGGACTACATTCATTATTTCAGCTGAAAAATGCTTAGTTTATGATTTATAGTCAACATTAATGAAATGTTCCAAACAAGCGTTTTCAGCCCGAGTGGAGCACATTTTGACCGTTTTTTTAAAAAGATCATTGTACTTTGAAATTTCTGCTTGCGTATGCTTTAGAAGCAAGAATTAAGAGGACTACATTCATTATTTCAGCTGAAAAATGCTTAGTTTATGATTTATAGTCAACATTAATGTCATGTCCCAAACAAGCGTTTTCAGCCCGAGTGGAGCACATTTTGACTGTTTTTTTAAAAACATCATTGTACATTGAAGTTTCTGTTTGCGTATGCTTTAGAAGCAAGAATTAAGAGGACTACATTCATTATTTCAGCTGAAAAATGCTTAGTTTATGATTTATAGTCAACATTAATGTAATGTCCCAAACAAGCGTTTTCAGCCCGAGTGGAGCACATTTTGACCGTTTTTTTAAAAACATCATTGTACATTGAAATTTCTGCTTGCGTATGCTTTAGAAGCAAGAATTAAGAGGACTACATTCATTATTTCAGCTGAAAAATGCTTAGTTTATGATTTATAGTCAACATTAATGAAATGTCCCCAACAGCGTTTTCAGCCCGAGTGGAGCGCATTTTGACTGTTTTTTTTAAAAACATCATTGTACATTGAAATTTCTGCTTGCGTATGCTTTAGAAGCAAGAATTAAGAGGACTACATTCATTATTTCAGCTGAAAAATGCTTAGTTTTTGATTTGTAGTCAACATTAATGAAATGTCCCCAACAGCGTTTTCAGCCCGAGTGGAGCACATTTTGACTGTTTTTTTTAAAAACATCATTGTACATTGAAATTTCTGCTTGCGTATGCTTTGGAAGCAAGAATTAAGAGGACTACATTCATTATTTCAGCTGAAAAATGCTTAGTTTATGATTTATAGTCAACAATAATGAAATGTTCCAAACAAGCGTTTTCAGCCCGAGTGGAGCACATTTTGACCGTTTTTTTAAAAAGATCATTGTACTTTGAAATTTCTGCTTGCGTATGCTTTAGAAGCAAGAATTAAGAGGACTACATTCATTATTTCAGCTGAAAAATGCTTAGTTTATGATTTATAGTCAACATTAATGTCATGTCCCAAACAAGCGTTTTCAGCCCGAGTGGAGCACATTTTGACTGTTTTTTTAAAAACATCATTGTACATTGAAATTTCTGCTTGCGTATGCTTTAGAAGCAAGAATTAAGAGGACTACATTCATTATTTCAGCTGAAAAATGCTTAGTTTATGATTTATAGTCAACATTAAGGAAATGTTCCAAACAAGCGTTTTCAGCCCGAGTGGAGCACATTTTGACCCTTTTTTTAAAAACATCATTGTACATTGAAATTTCTGCTTGCGTATGCTTTAGAAGCAAGAATTAAGAGGACTACATTCATTATTTCAGCTGAAAAATGCTTAGTTTATGATTTATAGTCAACATTAATGTCATGTCCCAAACAAGCGTTTTCAGCCCGAGTGGAGCACATTTTGACTGTTTTTTTAAAAACATCATTGTACATTGAAATTTCTGCTTGCGTATGCTTTAGAAGCAAGAATTAAGAGGACTACATTCATTATTTCAGCTGAAAAATGCTTAGTTTATGATTTATAGTCAACATTAATGAAATGTTCCAAACAAGCGTTTTCAGCCCGAGTGGAGCACATTTTGACCCTTTTTTTAAAAACATCATTGTACATTGAAATTTCTGCTTGCGTATGCTTTAGAAGCAAGAATTAAGAGGACTACATTCATTATTTCAGCTGAAAAATGCTTAGTTTATGATTTATAGTCAACATTAATGTCATGTCCCAAACAAGCGTTTTCAGCCCGAGTGGAGCACATTTTGACCGTTTTTTAAAAAACATCATTGTACATTGAAATTTCTGTTTGCGTATGCTTTAGAAGCAAGAATTAAGAGGACTACATTCATTATTTCAGCTGAAAAATGCTTAGTTTATGATTTATAGTCAACATTAATGTAATGTCCCAAACAAGCGTTTTCAGCCCGAGTGGAGCACATTTTGACCGTTTTTTTAAAAACATCATTGTACATTGAAATTTCTGCTTGCGTATGCTTTAGAAGCAAGAATTAAGAGGACTACATTCATTATTTCAGCTGAAAAATGCTTAGTTTATGATTTATAGTCAACATTAATGAAATGTCCCCAACAGCGTTTTCAGCCCGAGTGGAGCGCATTTTGACTGTTTTTTTTAAAAACATCATTGTACATTGAAATTTCTGCTTGCGTATGCTTTAGAAGCAAGAATTAAGAGGACTACATTCATTATTTCAGCTGAAAAATGCTTAGTTTTTGATTTGTAGTCAACATTAATGAAATGTCCCCAACAGCGTTTTCAGCCCGAGTGGAGCACATTTTGACTGTTTTTTTTAAAAACATCATTGTACATTGAAATTTCTGCTTGCGTATGCTTTGGAAGCAAGAATTAAGAGGACTACATTCATTATTTCAGCTGAAAAATGCTTAGTTTATGATTTATAGTCAACAATAATGAAATGTTCCAAACAAGCGTTTTCAGCCCGAGTGGAGCACATTTTGACCCTTTTTTTAAAAACATCATTGTACATTGAAATTTCTGCTTGCGTATGCTTTAGAAGCAAGAATTAAGAGGACTACATTCATTATTTCAGCTGAAAAATGCTTAGTTTATGATTTATAGTCAACATTAATGAAATGTTCCAAACAAGCGTTTTCAGCCCGAGTGGAGCACATTTTGACTGTTTTTTTAAAAACATCATTGTACATTGAAATTTCTGCTTGCGTATGCTTTAGAAGCAAGAATTAAGAGGACTACATTCATTATTTCAGCTGAAAAATGCTTAGTTTATGATTTATAGTCAACATTAATGAAATGTTCCAAACAAGCGTTTTCAGCCCGAGTGGAGCACATTTTGACCCTTTTTTTAAAAACATCATTGTACATTGAAATTTCTGCTTGCGTATGCTTTAGAAGCAAGAATTAAGAGGACTACATTCATTATTTCAGCTGAAAAATGCTTAGTTTATGATTTATAGTCAACATTAATGTCATGTCCCAAACAAGCGTTTTCAGCCCGAGTGGAGCACATTTTGACTGTTTTTTTAAAAACATCATTGTACATTGAAATTTCTGCTTGCGTATGCTTTAGAAGCAAGAATTAAGAGGACTACATTCATTATTTCAGCTGAAAAATGCTTAGTTTATGATTTATAGTCAACATTAATGAAATGTTCCAAACAAGCGTTTTCAGCCCGAGTGGAGCACATTTTGACCCTTTTTTTAAAAACATCATTGTACATTGAAATTTCTGCTTGCGTATGCTTTAGAAGCAAGAATTAAGAGGACTACATTCATTATTTCAGCTGAAAAATGCTTAGTTTTTGATTTGTAGTCAACATTAATGAAATGTCCCCAACAGCGTTTTCAGCCCGAGTGGAGCGCATTTTGACTGTTTTTTTTAAAAACATCATTGTACATTGAAATTTCTGCTTGCGTATGCTTTAGAAGCAAGAATTAAGAGGACTACATTCATTATTTCAGCTGAAAAATGCTTAGTTTATGATTTATAGTCAACATTAAGGAAATGTTCCGAACAAGCGTTTTCAGCCCGAGTGGAGCACATTTTGACCATTTTTTAAAAAACATCATTGTACATTGAAATTTCTTTTTGCGTATGCTTTAGAAGCAAGAATTAAGAGGACTACATTCATTATTTCAGCTGAAAAATGCTTAGTTTATGATTTATAGTCAACATTAATGTAATGTCCCAAACAAGCGTTTTCAGCCCGAGTGGAGCACATTTTGACTGTTTTTTTAAAAACATCATTGTACATTGAAATTTCTGCTTGCGTATGCTTTAGAAGCAAGAATTAAGAGGACTACATTCATTATTTCAGCTGAAAAATGCTTAGTTTATGATTTATAGTCAACATTAATGTCATGTCCCAAACAAGCGTTTTCAGCCCGAGTGGAGCACATTTTGACTGTTTTTTTAAAAACATCATTGTACATTGAAATTTCTGCTTGCGTATGCTTTAGAAGCAAGAATTAAGAGGACTACATTCATTATTTCAGCTGAAAAATGCTTAGTTTATGATTTATAGTCAACATTAATGAAATGTTCCAAACAAGCGTTTTCAGCCCGAGTGGAGCACATTTTGACCCTTTTTTTAAAAACATCATTGTACATTGAAATTTCTGCTTGTGTATGCTTTAGAAGCAAGAATTAAGAGGACTACATTCATTATTTCAGCTGAAAAATGCTTAGTTTTTGATTTGTAGTCAACATTAATGAAATGTCCCCAACAGCGTTTTCAGCCCGAGTGGAGCGCATTTTGACTGTTTTTTTTAAAAACATCATTGTACATTGAAATTTCTGCTTGCGTATGCTTTAGAAGCAAGAATTAAGAGGACTACATTCATTATTTCAGCTGAAAAATGCTTAGTTTATGATTTATAGTCAACATTAATGAAATGTCCCCAACAGCGTTTTCAGCCCGAGTGGAGCGCATTTTGACTGTTTTTTTTAAAAACATCATTGTACATTGAAATTTCTGCTTGCGTATGCTTTAGAAGCAAGAATTAAGAGGACTACATTCATTATTTCAGCTGAAAAATGCTTAGTTTATGATTTATAGTCAACATTAAGGAAATGTTCCGAACAAGCGTTTTCAGCCCGAGTGGAGCACATTTTGACCGTTTTTTTAAAAACATCATTGTACATTGAAATTTCTGTTTGCGTATGCTTTAGAAGCAAGAATTAAGAGGACTACATTCATTATTTCAGCTGAAAAATGCTTAGTTTATGATTTATAGTCAACATTAATGTAATGTCCCAAACAAGCGTTTTCAGCCCGAGTGGAGCACATTTTGACTGTTTTTTTAAAAACATCATTGTACATTGAAATTTCTGCTTGCGTATGCTTTAGAAGCAAGAATTAAGAGGACTACATTCATTATTTCAGCTGAAAAATGCTTAGTTTATGATTTATAGTCAACATTAATGAAATGTCCCCAACAGCGTTTTCAGCCCGAGTGGAGCACATTTTGACTGTTTTTTTAAAAACATCATTGTACATTGAAATTTCTGCTTGCGTATGCTTTAGAAGCAAGAATTAAGAGGACTACATTCATTATTTCAGCTGAAAAATGCTTAGTTTATGATTTATAGTCAACATTAATGTCATGTCCCAAACAAGCGTTTTCAGCCCGAGTGGAGCACATTTTGACTGTTTTTTTAAAAACATCATTGTACATTGAAATTTCTGCTTGCGTATGCTTTAGAAGCAAGAATTAAGAGGACTACATTCATTATTTCAGCTGAAAAATGCTTAGTTTATGATTTATAGTCAACATTAAGGAAATGTTCCAAACAAGCGTTTTCAGCCCGAGTGGAGCACATTTTGACCCTTTTTTTAAAAACATCATTGTACATTGAAATTTCTGCTTGCGTATGCTTTAGAAGCAAGAATTAAGAGGACTACATTCATTATTTCAGCTGAAAAATGCTTAGTTTATGATTTATAGTCAACATTAATGAAATGTCCCCAACAGCGTTTTCAGCCCGAGTGGAGCACATTTTGACTGTTTTTTTAAAAACATCATTGTACATTGAAATTTCTGCTTGCGTATGCTTTAGAAGCAAGAATTAAGAGGACTACATTCATTATTTCAGCTGAAAAATGCTTAGTTTTTGATTTATAGTCAACATTAATGAAATGTCCCCAACAGCGTTTTCAGCCCGAGTGGAGCACATTTTGACTGTTTTTTTTAAAAACATCATTGTACATTGAAATTTCTGCTTGCGTATGCTTTAGAAGCAAGAATTAAGAGGACTACATTCATTATTTCAGCTGAAAAATGCTTAGTTTATGATTTATAGTCAACATTAATGAAATGTTCCAAACAAGCGTTTTCAGCCCGAGTGGAGCACATTTTGACCGTTTTTTTAAAAAGATCATTGTACTTTGAAATTTCTGCTTGCGTATGCTTTAGAAGCAAGAATTAAGAGGACTACATTCATTATTTCAGCTGAAAAATGCTTAGTTTATGATTTATAGTCAACATTAATGTCATGTCCCAAACAAGCGTTTTCAGCCCGAGTGGAGCACATTTTGACTGTTTTTTTAAAAACATCATTGTACATTGAAATTTCTGCTTGCGTATGCTTTAGAAGCAAGAATTAAGAGGACTACATTCATTATTTCAGCTGAAAAATGCTTAGTTTATGATTTATAGTCAACATTAAGGAAATGTTCCAAACAAGCGTTTTCAGCCCGAGTGGAGCACATTTTGACCCTTTTTTTAAAAACATCATTGTACATTGAAATTTCTGCTTGCGTATGCTTTAGAAGCAAGAATTAAGAGGACTACATTCATTATTTCAGCTGAAAAATGCTTAGTTTATGATTTATAGTCAACATTAATGAAATGTTCCAAACAAGCGTTTTCAGCCCGAGTGGAGCACATTTTGACCCTTTTTTTAAAAACATCATTGTACATTGAAATTTCTGCTTGCGTATGCTTTAGAAGCAAGAATTAAGAGGACTACATTCATTATTTCAGCTGAAAAATGCTTAGTTTATGATTTATAGTTAACATTAATGTCATGTCCCAAACAAGCGTTTTCAGCCCTAGTGGAGCACATTTTGACCGTTTTTTTAAAAACATCATTGTACATTGAAATTTCTGTTTGCGTATGCTTTAGAAGCAAGAATTAAGAGGACTACATTCATTATTTCAGCTGAAAAATGCTTAGTTTATGATTTATAGTCAACATTAATGTCATGTCCCAAACAAGCGTTTTCAGCCCGAGTGGAGCACATTTTGACTGTTTTTTTAAAACATCATTGTACATTAAAATTTCTGCTTGCTTATGCTTTAGAAGCAAGAATTAAGAGGACTACATTCATTATTTCAGCTGAAAAATGCTTAGTTTATGATTTATAGTCAACATTAATGAAATGTCCCCAACAGCGTTTTCAGCCCGAGTGGAGCACATTTTGACTGTTTTTTTAAAAACATCATTGTACATTGAAATTTCTGCTTGCGTATGCTTTAGAAGCAAGAATTAAGAGGACTACATTCATTATTTCAGCTGAAAAATGCTTAGTTTTTGATTTATAGTCAACATTAATGAAATGTCCCCAACAGCGTTTTCAGCCCGAGTGGAGCACATTTTGACTGTTTTTTTTAAAAACATCATTGTACATTGAAATTTCTGCTTGCGTATGCTTTAGAAGCAAGAATTAAGAGGACTACATTCATTATTTCAGCTGAAAAATGCTTAGTTTATGATTTATAGTCAACATTAATGAAATGTTCCAAACAAGCGTTTTCAGCCCGAGTGGAGCACATTTTGACCCTTTTTTTAAAAAGATCATTGTACTTTGAAATTTCTGCTTGCGTATGCTTTAGAAGCAAGAATTAAGAGGACTACATTCATTATTTCAGCTGAAAAATGCTTAGTTTATGATTTATAGTCAACATTAATGTCATGTCCCAAACAAGCGTTTTCAGCCCGAGTGGAGCACATTTTGACTGTTTTTTTAAAAACATCATTGTACATTGAAATTTCTGCTTGCGTATGCTTTAGAAGCAAGAATTAAGAGGACTACATTCATTATTTCAGCTGAAAAATGCTTAGTTTATGATTTATAGTCAACATTAAGGAAATGTTCCAAACAAGCGTTTTCAGCCCGAGTGGAGCACATTTTGACCGTTTTTTTAAAAAGATCATTGTACTTTGAAATTTCTGCTTGCGTATGCTTTAGAAGCAAGAATTAAGAGGACTACATTCATTATTTCAGCTGAAAAATGCTTAGTTTATGATTTATAGTCAACATTAATGTCATGTCCCAAACAAGCGTTTTCAGCCCGAGTGGAGCACATTTTGACTGTTTTTTTAAAAACATCATTGTACATTGAAATTTCTGCTTGCGTATGCTTTAGAAGCAAGAATTAAGAGGACTACATTCATTATTTCAGCTGAAAAATGCTTAGTTTATGATTTATAGTCAACATTAAGGAAATGTTCCAAACAAGCGTTTTCAGCCCGAGTGGAGCACATTTTGACCCTTTTTTTAAAAACATCATTGTACATTGAAATTTCTGCTTGCGTATGCTTTAGAAGCAAGAATTAAGAGGACTACATTCATTATTTCAGCTGAAAAATGCTTAGTTTATGATTTATAGTCAACATTAATGTCATGTCCCAAACAAGCGTTTTCAGCCCGAGTGGAGCACATTTTGACTGTTTTTTTAAAAACATCATTGTACATTGAAATTTCTGCTTGCGTATGCTTTAGAAGCAAGAATTAAGAGGACTACATTCATTATTTCAGCTGAAAAATGCTTAGTTTATGATTTATAGTCAACATTAATGTAATGTCCCAAACAAGCGTTTTCAGCCCGAGTGGAGCACATTTTGACCGTTTTTTTAAAAACATCATTGTACATTGAAATTTCTGCTTGCGTATGCTTTAGAAGCAAGAATTAAGAGGACTACATTCATTATTTCAGCTGAAAAATGCTTAGTTTATGATTTATAGTCAACATTAATGAAATGTCCCCAACAGCGTTTTCAGCCCGAGTGGAGCACATTTTGACTGTTTTTTTAAAAACATCATTGTACATTGAAATTTCTGCTTGCGTATGCTTTAGAAGCAAGAATTAAGAGGACTACATTCATTATTTCAGCTGAAAAATGCTTAGTTTTTGATTTATAGTCAACATTAATGAAATGTCCCCAACAGCGTTTTCAGCCCGAGTGGAGCACATTTTGACTGTTTTTTTTAAAAACATCATTGTACATTGAAATTTCTGCTTGCGTATGCTTTAGAAGCAAGAATTAAGAGGACTACATTCATTATTTCAGCTGAAAAATGCTTAGTTTATGATTTATAGTCAACATTAATGAAATGATTCCAAACAAGCGTTTTCAGCCCGAGTGGAGCACATTTTGACCCTTTTTTTAAAAACATCATTGTACATTGAAATTTCTGCTTGCGTATGCTTTAGAAGCAAGAATTAAGAGGACTACATTCATTATTTCAGCTGAAAAATGCTTAGTTTATGATTTATAGTCAACATTAATGAAATGTTCCAAACAAGCGTTTTCAGCCCGAGTGGAGCACATTTTGACCCTTTTTTTAAAAACATCATTGTACATTGAAATTTCTGCTTGCGTATGCTTTAGAAGCAAGAATTAAGAGGACTACATTCATTATTTCAGCTGAAAAATGCTTAGTTTATGATTTATAGTTAACATTAATGTCATGTCCCAAACAAGCGTTTTCAGCCCGAGTGGAGCACATTTTGACCGTTTTTTTAAAAACATCATTGTACATTGAAATTTCTGTTTGCGTATGCTTTAGAAGCAAGAATTAAGAGGACTACATTCATTATTTCAGCTGAAAAATGCTTAGTTTATGATTTATAGTCAACATTAATGTCATGTCCCAAACAAGCGTTTTCAGCCCGAGTGGAGCACATTTTGACTGTTTTTTTAAAACATCATTGTACATTAAAATTTCTGCTTGCTTATGCTTTAGAAGCAAGAATTAAGAGGACTACATTCATTATTTCAGCTGAAAAATGCTTAGTTTATGATTTATAGTCAACATTAATGAAATGTCCCCAACAGCGTTTTCAGCCCGAGTGGAGCACATTTTGACTGTTTTTTTAAAAACATCATTGTACATTGAAATTTCTGCTTGCGTATGCTTTAGAAGCAAGAATTAAGAGGACTACATTCATTATTTCAGCTGAAAAATGCTTAGTTTTTGATTTATAGTCAACATTAATGAAATGTCCCCAACAGCGTTTTCAGCCCGAGTGGAGCACATTTTGACTGTTTTTTTTAAAAACATCATTGTACATTGAAATTTCTGCTTGCGTATGCTTTAGAAGCAAGAATTAAGAGGACTACATTCATTATTTCAGCTGAAAAATGCTTAGTTTATGATTTATAGTCAACATTAATGAAATGTTCCAAACAAGCGTTTTCAGCCCGAGTGGAGCACATTTTGACCCTTTTTTTAAAAAGATCATTGTACTTTGAAATTTCTGCTTGCGTATGCTTTAGAAGCAAGAATTAAGAGGACTACATTCATTATTTCAGCTGAAAAATGCTTAGTTTATGATTTATAGTCAACATTAATGTCATGTCCCAAACAAGCGTTTTCAGCCCGAGTGGAGCACATTTTGACCGTTTTTTTAAAAACATCATTGTACATTGAAATTTCTGCTTGCGTATGCTTTAGAAGCAAGAATTAAGAGGACTACATTCATTATTTCAGCTGAAAAATGCTTAGTTTATGATTTATAGTCAACATTAAGGAAATGTTCCAAACAAGCGTTTTCAGCCCGAGTGGAGCACATTTTGACCGTTTTTTTAAAAAGATCATTGTACTTTGAAATTTCTGCTTGCGTATGCTTTAGAAGCAAGAATTAAGAGGACTACATTCATTATTTCAGCTGAAAAATGCTTAGTTTATGATTTATAGTCAACATTAATGTCATGTCCCAAACAAGCGTTTTCAGCCCGAGTGGAGCACATTTTGACTGTTTTTTTAAAAACATCATTGTACATTGAAATTTCTGCTTGCGTATGCTTTAGAAGCAAGAATTAAGAGGACTACATTCATTATTTCAGCTGAAAAATGCTTAGTTTATGATTTATAGTCAACATTAAGGAAATGTTCCAAACAAGCGTTTTCAGCCCGAGTGGAGCACATTTTGACCCTTTTTTTAAAAACATCATTGTACATTGAAATTTCTGCTTGCGTATGCTTTAGAAGCAAGAATTAAGAGGACTACATTCATTATTTCAGCTGAAAAATGCTTAGTTTATGATTTATAGTCAACATTAATGTCATGTCCCAAACAAGCGTTTTCAGCCCGAGTGGAGCACATTTTGACTGTTTTTTTAAAAACATCATTGTACATTGAAATTTCTGCTTGCGTATGCTTTAGAAGCAAGAATTAAGAGGACTACATTCATTATTTCAGCTGAAAAATGCTTAGTTTATGATTTATAGTCAACATTAATGTAATGTCCCAAACAAGCGTTTTCAGCCCGAGTGGAGCACATTTTGACCGTTTTTTTAAAAACATCATTGTACATTGAAATTTCTGCTTGCGTATGCTTTAGAAGCAAGAATTAAGAGGACTACATTCATTATTTCAGCTGAAAAATGCTTAGTTTATGATTTATAGTCAACATTAATGAAATGTCCCCAACAGCGTTTTCAGCCCGAGTGGAGCACATTTTGACTGTTTTTTTAAAAACATCATTGTACATTGAAATTTCTGCTTGCGTATGCTTTAGAAGCAAGAATTAAGAGGACTACATTCATTATTTCAGCTGAAAAATGCTTAGTTTTTGATTTATAGTCAACATTAATGAAATGTCCCCAACAGCGTTTTCAGCCCGAGTGGAGCACATTTTGACTGTTTTTTTTAAAAACATCATTGTACATTGAAATTTCTGCTTGCGTATGCTTTAGAAGCAAGAATTAAGAGGACTACATTCATTATTTCAGCTGAAAAATGCTTAGTTTATGATTTATAGTCAACATTAATGAAATGATTCCAAACAAGCGTTTTCAGCCCGAGTGGAGCACATTTTGACCCTTTTTTTAAAAACATCATTGTACATTGAAATTTCTGCTTGCGTATGCTTTAGAAGCAAGAATTAAGAGGACTACATTCATTATTTCAGCTGAAAAATGCTTAGTTTATGATTTATAGTCAACATTAATGAAATGTTCCAAACAAGCGTTTTCAGCCCGAGTGGAGCACATTTTGACCCTTTTTTTAAAAACATCATTGTACATTGAAATTTCTGCTTGCGTATGCTTTAGAAGCAAGAATTAAGAGGACTACATTCATTATTTCAGCTGAAAAATGCTTAGTTTATGATTTATAGTTAACATTAATGTCATGTCCCAAACAAGCGTTTTCAGCCCGAGTGGAGCACATTTTGACCGTTTTTTTAAAAACATCATTGTACATTGAAATTTCTGTTTGCGTATGCTTTAGAAGCAAGAATTAAGAGGACTACATTCATTATTTCAGCTGAAAAATGCTTAGTTTATGATTTATAGTCAACATTAATGTCATGTCCCAAACAAGCGTTTTCAGCCCGAGTGGAGCACATTTTGACTGTTTTTTTAAAACATCATTGTACATTAAAATTTCTGCTTGCTTATGCTTTAGAAGCAAGAATTAAGAGGACTACATTCATTATTTCAGCTGAAAAATGCTTAGTTTATGATTTATAGTCAACATTAATGAAATGTCCCCAACAGCGTTTTCAGCCCGAGTGGAGCACATTTTGACTGTTTTTTTAAAAACATCATTGTACATTGAAATTTCTGCTTGCGTATGCTTTAGAAGCAAGAATTAAGAGGACTACATTCATTATTTCAGCTGAAAAATGCTTAGTTTTTGATTTATAGTCAACATTAATGAAATGTCCCCAACAGCGTTTTCAGCCCGAGTGGAGCACATTTTGACTGTTTTTTTTAAAAACATCATTGTACATTGAAATTTCTGCTTGCGTATGCTTTAGAAGCAAGAATTAAGAGGACTACATTCATTATTTCAGCTGAAAAATGCTTAGTTTATGATTTATAGTCAACATTAATGAAATGTTCCAAACAAGCGTTTTCAGCCCGAGTGGAGCACATTTTGACCCTTTTTTTAAAAAGATCATTGTACTTTGAAATTTCTGCTTGCGTATGCTTTAGAAGCAAGAATTAAGAGGACTACATTCATTATTTCAGCTGAAAAATGCTTAGTTTATGATTTATAGTCAACATTAATGTCATGTCCCAAACAAGCGTTTTCAGCCCGAGTGGAGCACATTTTGACCGTTTTTTTAAAAACATCATTGTACATTGAAATTTCTGCTTGCGTATGCTTTAGAAGCAAGAATTAAGAGGACTACATTCATTATTTCAGCTGAAAAATGCTTAGTTTATGATTTATAGTCAACATTAAGGAAATGTTCCAAACAAGCGTTTTCAGCCCGAGTGGAGCACATTTTGACCGTTTTTTTAAAAAGATCATTGTACTTTGAAATTTCTGCTTGCGTATGCTTTAGAAGCAAGAATTAAGAGGACTACATTCATTATTTCAGCTGAAAAATGCTTAGTTTATGATTTATAGTCAACATTAATGTCATGTCCCAAACAAGCGTTTTCAGCCCGAGTGGAGCACATTTTGACTGTTTTTTTAAAAACATCATTGTACATTGAAATTTCTGCTTGCGTATGCTTTAGAAGCAAGAATTAAGAGGACTACATTCATTATTTCAGCTGAAAAATGCTTAGTTTATGATTTATAGTCAACATTAAGGAAATGTTCCAAACAAGCGTTTTCAGCCCGAGTGGAGCACATTTTGACCCTTTTTTTAAAAACATCATTGTACATTGAAATTTCTGCTTGCGTATGCTTTAGAAGCAAGAATTAAGAGGACTACATTCATTATTTCAGCTGAAAAATGCTTAGTTTATGATTTATAGTTAACATTAATGTCATGTCCCAAACAAGCGTTTTCAGCCCGAGTGGAGCACATTTTGACCGTTTTTTTAAAAACATCATTGTACATTGAAATTTCTGTTTGCGTATGCTTTAGAAGCAAGAATTAAGAGGACTACATTCATTATTTCAGCTGAAAAATGCTTAGTTTATGATTTATAGTCAACATTAATGTCATGTCCCAAACAAGCGTTTTCAGCCCGAGTGGAGCACATTTTGACTGTTTTTTTAAAACATCATTGTACATTAAAATTTCTGCTTGCTTATGCTTTAGAAGCAAGAATTAAGAGGACTACATTCATTATTTCAGCTGAAAAATGCTTAGTTTATGATTTATAGTCAACATTAATGAAATGTCCCCAACAGCGTTTTCAGCCCGAGTGGAGCACATTTTGACTGTTTTTTTAAAAACATCATTGTACATTGAAATTTCTGCTTGCGTATGCTTTAGAAGCAAGAATTAAGAGGACTACATTCATTATTTCAGCTGAAAAATGCTTAGTTTTTGATTTATAGTCAACATTAATGAAATGTCCCCAACAGCGTTTTCAGCCCGAGTGGAGCACATTTTGACTGTTTTTTTTAAAAACATCATTGTACATTGAAATTTCTGCTTGCGTATGCTTTAGAAGCAAGAATTAAGAGGACTACATTCATTATTTCAGCTGAAAAATGCTTAGTTTATGATTTATAGTCAACATTAATGAAATGTTCCAAACAAGCGTTTTCAGCCCGAGTGGAGCACATTTTGACCCTTTTTTTAAAAAGATCATTGTACTTTGAAATTTCTGCTTGCGTATGCTTTAGAAGCAAGAATTAAGAGGACTACATTCATTATTTCAGCTGAAAAATGCTTAGTTTATGATTTATAGTCAACATTAATGTCATGTCCCAAACAAGCGTTTTCAGCCCGAGTGGAGCACATTTTGACTGTTTTTTTAAAAACATCATTGTACATTGAAATTTCTGCTTGCGTATGCTTTAGAAGCAAGAATTAAGAGGACTACATTCATTATTTCAGCTGAAAAATGCTTAGTTTATGATTTATAGTCAACATTAAGGAAATGTTCCAAACAAGCGTTTTCAGCCCGAGTGGAGCACATTTTGACCGTTTTTTTAAAAAGATCTTTGTACTTTGAAATTTCTGCTTGCGTATGCTTTAGAAGCAAGAATTAAGAGGACTACATTCATTATTTCAGCTGAAAAATGCTTAGTTTATGATTTATAGTCAACATTAATGTCATGTCCCAAACAAGCGTTTTCAGCCCGAGTGGAGCACATTTTGACTGTTTTTTTAAAAACATCATTGTACATTGAAATTTCTGCTTGCGTATGCTTTAGAAGCAAGAATTAAGAGGACTACATTCATTATTTCAGCTGAAAAATGCTTAGTTTATGATTTATAGTCAACATTAAGGAAATGTTCCAAACAAGCGTTTTCAGCCCGAGTGGAGCACATTTTGACCCTTTTTTTAAAAACATCATTGTACATTGAAATTTCTGCTTGCGTATGCTTTAGAAGCAAGAATTAAGAGGACTACATTCATTATTTCAGCTGAAAAATGCTTAGTTTATGATTTATAGTCAACATTAATGTCATGTCCCAAACAAGCGTTTTCAGCCCGAGTGGAGCACATTTTGACTGTTTTTTTAAAAACATCATTGTACATTGAAATTTCTGCTTGCGTATGCTTTAGAAGCAAGAATTAAGAGGACTACATTCATTATTTCAGCTGAAAAATGCTTAGTTTATGATTTATAGTCAACATTAATGAAATGTTCCAAACAAGCGTTTTCAGCCCGAGTGGAGCACATTTTGACCCTTTTTTTAAAAACATCATTGTACATTGAAATTTCTGCTTGCGTATGCTTTAGAAGCAAGAATTAAGAGGACTACATTCATTATTTCAGCTGAAAAATGCTTAGTTTATGATTTATAGTCAACATTAATGTCATGTCCCAAACAAGCGTTTTCAGCCCGAGTGGAGCACATTTTGACTGTTTTTTTAAAAACATCATTGTACATTGAAATTTCTGCTTGCGTATGCTTTAGAAGCAAGAATTAAGAGGACTACATTCATTATTTCAGCTGAAAAATGCTTAGTTTTTGATTTGTAGTCAACATTAATGAAATGTCCCCAACAGCGTTTTCAGCCCGAGTGGAGCGCATTTTGACTGTTTTTTTTAAAAACATCATTGTACATTGAAATTTCTGCTTGCGTATGCTTTAGAAGCAAGAATTAAGAGGACTACATTCATTATTTCAGCTGAAAAATGCTTAGTTTATGATTTATAGTCAACATTAAGGAAATGTTCCGAACAAGCGTTTTCAGCCCGAGTGGAGCACATTTTGACCGTTTTTTAAAAAACATCATTGTACATTGAAATTTCTTTTTGCGTATGCTTTAGAAGCAAGAATTAAGAGGACTACATTCATTATTTCAGCTGAAAAATGCTTAGTTTATGATTTATAGTCAACATTAATGTAATGTCCCAAACAAGCGTTTTCAGCCCGAGTGGAGCACATTTTGACTGTTTTTTTAAAAACATCATTGTACATTGAAATTTCTGCTTGCGTATGCTTTAGAAGCAAGAATTAAGAGGACTACATTCATTATTTCAGCTGAAAAATGCTTAGTTTATGATTTATAGTCAACATTAATGTCATGTCCCAAACAAGCGTTTTCAGCCCGAGTGGAGCACATTTTGACTGTTTTTTTAAAAACATCATTGTACATTGAAATTTCTGCTTGCGTATGCTTTAGAAGCAAGAATTAAGAGGACTACATTCATTATTTCAGCTGAAAAATGCTTAGTTTATGATTTATAGTCAACATTAATGAAATGTTCCAAACAAGCGTTTTCAGCCCGAGTGGAGCACATTTTGACCCTTTTTTTAAAAACATCATTGTACATTGATATTTCTGCTTGCGTATGCTTTAGAAGCAAGAATTAAGAGGACTACATTCATTATTTCAGCTGAAAAATGCTTAGTTTTTGATTTGTAGTCAACATTAATGAAATGTCCCCAACAGCGTTTTCAGCCCGAGTGGAGCGCATTTTGACTGTTTTTTTTAAAAACATCATTGTACATTGAAATTTCTGCTTGCGTATGCTTTAGAAGCAAGAATTAAGAGGACTACATTCATTATTTCAGCTGAAAAATGCTTAGTTTATGATTTATAGTCAACATTAAGGAAATGTTCCGAACAAGCGTTTTCAGCCCGAGTGGAGCACATTTTGACCGTTTTTTAAAAAACATCATTGTACATTGAAATTTCTGTTTGCGTATGCTTTAGAAGCAAGAATTAAGAGGACTACATTCATTATTTCAGCTGAAAAATGCTTAGTTTATGATTTATAGTCAACATTAATGTAATGTCCCAAACAAGCGTTTTCAGCCCGAGTGGAGCACATTTTGACCGTTTTTTTAAAAACATCATTGTACATTGAAATTTCTGCTTGCGTATGCTTTAGAAGCAAGAATTAAGAGGACTACATTCATTATTTCAGCTGAAAAATGCTTAGTTTATGATTTATAGTCAACATTAATGAAATGTCCCCAACAGCGTTTTCAGCCCGAGTGGAGCACATTTTGACTGTTTTTTTAAAAACATCATTGTACATTGAAATTTCTGCTTGCGAATGCTTTAGAAGCAAGAATTAAGAGGACTACATTCATTATTTCAGCTGAAAAATGCTTAGTTTTTGATTTGTAGTCAACATTAATGAAATGTCCCCAACAGCGTTTTCAGCCCGAGTGGAGCACATTTTGACTGTTTTTTTAAAAACATCATTGTACATTGAAATTTCTGCTTGCGTATGCTTTAGAAGCAAGAATTAAGAGGACTACATTCATTATTTCAGCTGAAAAATGCTTAGTTTATGATTTATAGTCAACATTAAGGAAATGTTCCAAACAAGCGTTTTCAGCCCGAGTGGAGCACATTTTGACCCTTTTTTTAAAAACATCATTGTACATTGAAATTTCTGCTTGCGTATGCTTTAGAAGCAAGAATTAAGAGGACTACATTCATTATTTCAGCTGAAAAATGCTTAGTTTATGATTTATAGTCAACATTAATGTCATGTCCCAAACAAGCGTTTTCAGCCCGAGTGGAGCACATTTTGACTGTTTTTTTAAAAACATCATTGTACATTGAAATTTCTGCTTGCGTATGCTTTAGAAGCAAGAATTAAGAGGACTACATTCATTATTTCAGCTGAAAAATGCTTAGTTTATGATTTATAGTCAACATTAATGAAATGTTCCAAACAAGCGTTTTCAGCCCGAGTGGAGCACATTTTGACCCTTTTTTTAAAAACATCATTGTACATTGAAATTTCTGCTTGCGTATGCTTTAGAAGCAAGAATTAAGAGGACTACATTCATTATTTCAGCTGAAAAATGCTTAGTTTATGATTTATAGTCAACATTAATGAAATGTTCCAAACAAGCGTTTTCAGCCCGAGTGGAGCACATTTTGACCGTTTTTTAAAAAACATCATTGTACATTGAAATTTCTTTTTGCGTATGCTTTAGAAGCAAGAATTAAGAGGACTACATTCATTATTTCAGCTGAAAAATGCTTAGTTTATGATTTATAGTCAACATTAATGTCATGTCCCAAACAAGCGTTTTCAGCCCGAGTGGAGCACATTTTGACTGTTTTTTTAAAAACATCATTGTACATTGAAATTTCTGCTTGCGTATGCTTTAGAAGCAAGAATTAAGAGGACTACATTCATTATTTCAGCTGAAAAATGCTTAGTTTTTGATTTATAGTCAACATTAATGAAATGTCCCCAACAGCGTTTTCAGCCCGAGTGGAGCACATTTTGACTGTTTTTTTTAAAAACATCATTGTACATTGAAATTTCTGCTTGCGTATGCTTTAGAAGCAAGAATTAAGAGGACTACATTCATTATTTCAGCTGAAAAATGCTTAGTTTATGATTTATAGTCAACATTAATGAAATGTTCCAAACAAGCGTTTTCAGCCCGAGTGGAGCACATTTTGACCCTTTTTTTAAAAACATCATTGTACATTGAAATTTCTGCTTGCGTATGCTTTAGAAGCAAGAATTAAGAGGACTACATTCATTATTTCAGCTGAAAAATGCTTAGTTTTTGATTTGTAGTCAACATTAATGAAATGTCCCCAACAGCGTTTTCAGCCCGAGTGGAGCGCATTTTGACTGTTTTTTTTAAAAACATCATTGTACATTGAAATTTCTGCTTGCGTATGCTTTAGAAGCAAGAATTAAGAGGACTACATTCATTATTTCAGCTGAAAAATGCTTAGTTTATGATTTATAGTCAACATTAAGGAAATGTTCCGAACAAGCGTTTTCAGCCCGAGTGGAGCACATTTTGACCGTTTTTTAAAAAACATCATTGTACATTGAAATTTCTGTTTGCGTATGCTTTAGAAGCAAGAATTAAGAGGACTACATTCATTATTTCAGCTGAAAAATGCTTAGTTTATGATTTATAGTCAACATTAATGTAATGTCCCAAACAAGCGTTTTCAGCCCGAGTGGAGCACATTTTGACCGTTTTTTTAAAAACATCATTGTACATTGAAATTTCTGCTTGCGTATGCTTTAGAAGCAAGAATTAAGAGGACTACATTCATTATTTCAGCTGAAAAATGCTTAGTTTATGATTTATAGTCAACATTAATGAAATGTCCCCAACAGCGTTTTCAGCCCGAGTGGAGCACATTTTGACTGTTTTTTTAAAAACATCATTGTACATTGAAATTTCTGCTTGCGAATGCTTTAGAAGCAAGAATTAAGAGGACTACATTCATTATTTCAGCTGAAAAATGCTTAGTTTTTGATTTGTAGTCAACATTAATGAAATGTCCCCAACAGCGTTTTCAGCCCGAGTGGAGCACATTTTGACTGTTTTTTTAAAAACATCATTGTACATTGAAATTTCTGCTTGCGTATGCTTTAGAAGCAAGAATTAAGAGGACTACATTCATTATTTCAGCTGAAAAATGCTTAGTTTATGATTTATAGTCAACATTAAGGAAATGTTCCAAACAAGCGTTTTCAGCCCGAGTGGAGCACATTTTGACCCTTTTTTTAAAAACATCATTGTACATTGAAATTTCTGCTTGCGTATGCTTTAGAAGCAAGAATTAAGAGGACTACATTCATTATTTCAGCTGAAAAATGCTTAGTTTATGATTTATAGTCAACATTAATGTCATGTCCCAAACAAGCGTTTTCAGCCCGAGTGGAGCACATTTTGACTGTTTTTTTAAAAACATCATTGTACATTGAAATTTCTGCTTGCGTATGCTTTAGAAGCAAGAATTAAGAGGACTACATTCATTATTTCAGCTGAAAAATGCTTAGTTTATGATTTATAGTCAACATTAATGAAATGTTCCAAACAAGCGTTTTCAGCCCGAGTGGAGCACATTTTGACCGTTTTTTTAAAAACATCATTGTACATTGAAATTTCTGCTTGCGTATGCTTTAGAAGCAAGAATTAAGAGGACTACATTCATTATTTCAGCTGAAAAATGCTTAGTTTATGATTTATAGTCAACATTAATGAAATGTCCCCAACAGCGTTTTCAGCCCGAGTGGAGCACATTTTGACTGTTTTTTTAAAAACATCATTGTACATTGAAATTTCTGCTTGCGAATGCTTTAGAAGCAAGAATTAAGAGGACTACATTCATTATTTCAGCTGAAAAATGCTTAGTTTTTGATTTGTAGTCAACATTAATGAAATGTCCCCAACAGCGTTTTCAGCCCGAGTGGAGCACATTTTGACTGTTTTTTTAAAAACGTCATTGTACATTGAAATTTCTGCTTGCGTATGCTTTAGAAGCAAGAATTAAGAGGACTACATTCATTATTTCAGCTGAAAAATGCTTAGTTTATGATTTATAGTCAACATTAAGGAAATGTTCCAAACAAGCGTTTTCAGCCCGAGTGGAGCACATTTTGACCGTTTTTTAAAAAACATCATTGTACATTGAAATTTCTGTTTGCGTATGCTTTAGAAGCAAGAATTAAGAGGACTACATTCATTATTTCAGCTGAAAAATGCTTAGTTTATGATTTATAGTCAACATTAATGTAATGTCCCAAACAAGCGTTTTCAGCCCGAGTGGAGCACATTTTGACCGTTTTTTTAAAAACATCATTGTACATTGAAATTTCTGCTTGCGTATGCTTTAGAAGCAAGAATTAAGAGGACTACATTCATTATTTCAGCTGAAAAATGCTTAGTTTATGATTTATAGTCAACATTAATGAAATGTCCCCAACAGCGTTTTCAGCCCGAGTGGAGCACATTTTGACTGTTTTTTTAAAAACATCATTGTACATTGAAATTTCTGCTTGCGAATGCTTTAGAAGCAAGAATTAAGAGGACTACATTCATTATTTCAGCTGAAAAATGCTTAGTTTTTGATTTGTAGTCAACATTAATGAAATGTCCCCAACAGCGTTTTCAGCCCGAGTGGAGCACATTTTGACTGTTTTTTTAAAAACATCATTGTACATTGAAATTTCTGCTTGCGTATGCTTTAGAAGCAAGAATTAAGAGGACTACATTCATTATTTCAGCTGAAAAATGCTTAGTTTATGATTTATAGTCAACATTAAGGAAATGTTCCAAACAAGCGTTTTCAGCCCAAGTGGAGCACATTTTGACCCTTTTTTTAAAAACATCATTGTACATTGAAATTTCTGCTTGCGTATGCTTTAGAAGCAAGAATTAAGAGGACTACATTCATTATTTCAGCTGAAAAATGCTTAGTTTATGATTTATAGTCAACATTAATGTCATGTCCCAAACAAGCGTTTTCAGCCCGAGTGGAGCACATTTTGACTGTTTTTTTAAAAACATCATTGTACATTGAAATTTCTGCTTGCGTATGCTTTAGAAGCAAGAATTAAGAGGACTACATTCATTATTTCAGCTGAAAAATGCTTAGTTTATGATTTATAGTCAACATTAATGTCATGTCCCAAACAAGCGTTTTCAGCCCGAGTGGAGCACATTTTGACTGTTTTTTTAAAAACATCATTGTACATTGAAATTTCTGCTTGCGAATGCTTTAGAAGCAAGAATTAAGAGGACTACATTCATTATTTCAGCTGAAAAATGCTTAGTTTTTGATTTGTAGTCAACATTAATGAAATGTCCCCAACAGCGTTTTCAGCCCGAGTGGAGCACATTTTGACTGTTTTTTTAAAAACATCATTGTACATTGAAATTTCTGCTTGCGTATGCTTTAGAAGCAAGAATTAAGAGGACTACATTCATTATTTCAGCTGAAAAATGCTTAGTTTATGATTTATAGTCAACATTAATGTCATGTCCCAAACAAGCGTTTTCAGCCCGAGTGGAGCACATTTTGACTGTTTTTTTAAAAACATCATTGTACATTGAAATTTCTGCTTGCGTATGCTTTAGAAGCAAGAATTAAGAGGACTACATTCATTATTTCAGCTGAAAAATGCTTAGTTTATGATTTATAGTCAACATTAATGAAATGTTCCAAACAAGCGTTTTCAGCCCGAGTGGAGCACATTTTGACCCTTTTTTTAAAAACATCATTGTACATTGAAATTTCTGCTTGCGTATGCTTTAGAAGCAAGAATTAAGAGGACTACATTCATTATTTCAGCTGAAAAATGCTTAGTTTTTGATTTGTAGTCAACATTAATGAAATGTCCCCAACAGCGTTTTCAGCCCGAGTGGAGCGCATTTTGACTGTTTTTTTTAAAAACATCATTGTACATTGAAATTTCTGCTTGCGTATGCTTTAGAAGCAAGAATTAAGAGGACTACATTCATTATTTCAGCTGAAAAATGCTTAGTTTATGATTTATAGTCAACATTAAGGAAATGTTCCGAACAAGCGTTTTCAGCCCGAGTGGAGCACATTTTGACCGTTTTTTAAAAAACATCATTGTACATTGAAATTTCTGTTTGCGTATGCTTTAGAAGCAAGAATTAAGAGGACTACATTCATTATTTCAGCTGAAAAATGCTTAGTTTATGATTTATAGTCAACATTAATGTAATGTCCCAAACAAGCGTTTTCAGCCCGAGTGGAGCACATTTTGACCGTTTTTTTAAAAACATCATTGTACATTGAAATTTCTGCTTGCGTATGCTTTAGAAGCAAGAATTAAGAGGACTACATTCATTATTTCAGCTGAAAAATGCTTAGTTTATGATTTATAGTCAACATTAATGAAATGTCCCCAACAGCGTTTTCAGCCCGAGTGGAGCACATTTTGACTGTTTTTTTAAAAACATCATTGTACATTGAAATTTCTGCTTGCGAATGCTTTAGAAGCAAGAATTAAGAGGACTACATTCATTATTTCATTTGAAAAATGCTTAGTTTTTGATTTGTAGTCAACATTAATGAAATGTCCCCAACAGCGTTTTCAGCCCGAGTGGAGCACATTTTGACTGTTTTTTTAAAAACATCATTGTACATTGAAATTTCTGCTTGCGTATGCTTTAGAAGCAAGAATTAAGAGGACTACATTCATTATTTCAGCTGAAAAATGCTTAGTTTATGATTTATAGTCAACATTAAGGAAATGTTCCAAACAAGCGTTTTCAGCCCGAGTGGAGCACATTTTGACCCTTTTTTTAAAAACATCATTGTACATTGAAATTTCTGCTTGCGTATGCTTTAGAAGCAAGAATTAAGAGGACTACATTCATTATTTCAGCTGAAAAATGCTTAGTTTATGATTTATAGTCAACATTAATGTCATGTCCCAAACAAGCGTTTTCAGCCCGAGTGGAGCACATTTTGACTGTTTTTTTAAAAACATCATTGTACATTGAAATTTCTGCTTGCGTATGCTTTAGAAGCAAGAATTAAGAGGACTACATTCATTATTTCAGCTGAAAAATGCTTAGTTTATGATTTATAGTCAACATTAATGAAATGTTCCAAACAAGCGTTTTCAGCCCGAGTGGAGCACATTTTGACCCTTTTTTTAAAAACATCATTGTACATTGAAATTTCTGCTTGCGTATGCTTTAGAAGCAAGAATTAAGAGGACTACATTCATTATTTCAGCTGAAAAATGCTTAGTTTATGATTTATAGTCAACATTAATGAAATGTTCCAAACAAGCGTTTTCAGCCCGAGTGGAGCACATTTTGACCCTTTTTTTAAAAACATCATTGTACATTGAAATTTCTGCTTGCGTATGCTTTAGAAGCAAGAATTAAGAGGACTACATTCATTATTTCAGCTGAAAAATGCTTAGTTTTTGATTTGTAGTCAACATTAATGAAATGTCCCCAACAGCGTTTTCAGCCCGAGTGGAGCGCATTTTGACTGTTTTTTTTAAAAACATCATTGTACATTGAAATTTCTGCTTGCGTATGCTTTAGAAGCAAGAATTAAGAGGACTACATTCATTATTTCAGCTGAAAAATGCTTAGTTTATGATTTATAGTCAACATTAAGGAAATGTTCCGAACAAGCGTTTTCAGCCCGAGTGGAGCACATTTTGACCGTTTTTTAAAAAACATCATTGTACATTGAAATTTCTGTTTGCGTATGCTTTAGAAGCAAGAATTAAGAGGACTACATTCATTATTTCAGCTGAAAAATGCTTAGTTTATGATTTATAGTCAACATTAATGTAATGTCCCAAACAAGCGTTTTCAGCCCGAGTGGAGCACATTTTGACCGTTTTTTTAAAAACATCATTGTACATTGAAATTTCTGCTTGCGTATGCTTTAGAAGCAAGAATTAAGAGGACTACATTCATTATTTCAGCTGAAAAATGCTTAGTTTATGATTTATAGTCAACATTAATGAAATGTCCCCAACAGCGTTTTCAGCCCGAGTGGAGCACATTTTGACTGTTTTTTTAAAAACATCATTGTACATTGAAATTTCTGCTTGCGTATGCTTTAGAAGCAAGAATTAAGAGGACTACATTCATTATTTCAGCTGAAAAATGCTTAGTTTTTGATTTATAGTCAACATTAATGAAATGTCCCCAACAGCGTTTTCAGCCCGAGTGGAGCACATTTTGACTGTTTTTTTTAAAAACATCATTGTACATTGAAATTTCTGCTTGCGTATGCTTTAGAAGCAAGAATTAAGAGGACTACATTCATTATTTCAGCTGAAAAATGCTTAGTTTATGATTTATAGTCAACATTAATGAAATGATTCCAAACAAGCGTTTTCAGCCCGAGTGGAGCACATTTTGACCCTTTTTTTAAAAACATCATTGTACATTGAAATTTCTGCTTGCGTATGCTTTAGAAGCAAGAATTAAGAGGACTACATTCATTATTTCAGCTGAAAAATGCTTAGTTTATGATTTATAGTCAACATTAATGAAATGTTCCAAACAAGCGTTTTCAGCCCGAGTGGAGCACATTTTGACCCTTTTTTTAAAAACATCATTGTACATTGAAATTTCTGCTTGCGTATGCTTTAGAAGCAAGAATTAAGAGGACTACATTCATTATTTCAGCTGAAAAATGCTTAGTTTATGATTTATAGTTAACATTAATGTCATGTCCCAAACAAGCGTTTTCAGCCCGAGTGGAGCACATTTTGACTGTTTTTTTTAAAAACATCATTGTACATTGAAATTTCTGCTTGCGTATGCTTTAGAAGCAAGAATTAAGAGGACTACATTCATTATTTCAGCTGAAAAATGCTTAGTTTATGATTTATAGTCAACATTAATGAAATGTTCCAAACAAGCGTTTTCAGCCCGAGTGGAGCACATTTTGACCGTTTTTTTAAAAAGATCATTGTACTTTGAAATTTCTGCTTGCGTATGCTTTAGAAGCAAGAATTAAGAGGACTACATTCATTATTTCAGCTGAAAAATGCTTAGTTTATGATTTATAGTCAACATTAATGTCATGTCCCAAACAAGCGTTTTCAGCCCGAGTGGAGCACATTTTGACTGTTTTTTTAAAAACATCATTGTACATTGAAATTTCTGCTTGCGTATGCTTTAGAAGCAAGAATTAAGAGGACTACATTCATTATTTCAGCTGAAAAATGCTTAGTTTATGATTTATAGTCAACATTAAGGAAATGTTCCAAACAAGCGTTTTCAGCCCGAGTGGAGCACATTTTGACCCTTTTTTTAAAAACATTATTGTACATTGAAATTTCTGCTTGCGTATGCTTTAGAAGCAAGAATTAAGAGGACTACATTCATTATTTCAGCTGAAAAATGCTTAGTTTTTGATTTGTAGTCAACATTAATGAAATGTCCCCAACAGCGTTTTCAGCCCGAGTGGAGCACATTTTGACTGTTTTTTTTAAAAACATCATTGTACATTGAAATTTCTGCTTGCGTATGCTTTGGAAGCAAGAATTAAGAGGACTACATTCATTATTTCAGCTGAAAAATGCTTAGTTTATGATTTATAGTCAACATTAATGAAATGTTCCAAACAAGCGTTTTCAGCCCGAGTGGAGCACATTTTGACCCTTTTTTTAAAAACATCATTGTACATTGAAATTTCTGCTTGCGTATGCTTTAGAAGCAAGAATTAAGAGGACTACATTCATTATTTCAGCTGAAAAATGCTTAGTTTTTGATTTGTAGTCAACATTAATGAAATGTCCCCAACAGCGTTTTCAGCCCGAGTGGAGCGCATTTTGACTGTTTTTTTTAAAAACATAATTGTACATTGAAATTTCTGCTTGCGTATGCTTTAGAAGCAAGAATTAAGAGGACTACATTCATTATTTCAGCTGAAAAATGCTTAGTTTATGATTTATAGTCAACATTAAGGAAATGTTCCGAACAAGCGTTTTCAGCCCGAGTGGAGCACATTTTGACCGTTTTTTAAAAAACATCATTGTACATTGAAATTCCTGTTTGCGTATGCTTTAGAAGCAAGAATTAAGAGGACTACATTCATTATTTCAGCTGAAAAATGCTTAGTTTATGATTTATAGTCAACATTAATGTAATGTCCCAAACAAGCGTTTTCAGCCCGAGTGGAGCACATTTTGACCGTTTTTTTAAAAACATCATTGTACATTGAAATTTCTGCTTGCGTATGCTTTAGAAGCAAGAATTAAGAGGACTACATTCATTATTTCAGCTGAAAAATGCTTAGTTTATGATTTATAGTCAACATTAATGAAATGTCCCCAACAGCGTTTTCAGCCCGAGTGGAGCACATTTTGACTGTTTTTTTAAAAACATCATTGTACATTGAAATTTCTGCTTGCGTATGCTTTAGAAGCAAGAATTAAGAGGACTACATTCATTATTTCAGCTGAAAAATGCTTAGTTTTTGATTTATAGTCAACATTAATGAAATGTCCCCAACAGCGTTTTCAGCCCGAGTGGAGCACATTTTGACTGTTTTTTTTAAAAACATCATTGTACATTGAAATTTCTGCTTGCGTATGCTTTAGAAGCAAGAATTAAGAGGACTACATTCATTATTTCAGCTGAAAAATGCTTAGTTTATGATTTATAGTCAACATTAATGAAATGATTCCAAACAAGCGTTTTCAGCCCGAGTGGAGCACATTTTGACCCTTTTTTTAAAAACATCATTGTACATTGAAATTTCTGCTTGCGTATGCTTTAGAAGCAAGAATTAAGAGGACTACATTCATTATTTCAGCTGAAAAATGCTTAGTTTATGATTTATAGTCAACATTAATGAAATGTTCCAAACAAGCGTTTTCAGCCCGAGTGGAGCACATTTTGACCCTTTTTTTAAAAACATCATTGTACATTGAAATTTCTGCTTGCGTATGCTTTAGAAGCAAGAATTAAGAGGACTACATTCATTATTTCAGCTGAAAAATGCTTAGTTTATGATTTATAGTTAACATTAATGTCATGTCCCAAACAAGCGTTTTCAGCCCTAGTGGAGCACATTTTGACCGTTTTTTTAAAAACATCATTGTACATTGAAATTTCTGTTTGCGTATGCTTTAGAAGCAAGAATTAAGAGGACTACATTCATTATTTCAGCTGAAAAATGCTTAGTTTATGATTTATAGTCAACATTAATGTCATGTCCCAAACAAGCGTTTTCAGCCCGAGTGGAGCACATTTTGACTGTTTTTTTAAAACATCATTGTACATTAAAATTTCTGCTTGCTTATGCTTTAGAAGCAAGAATTAAGAGGACTACATTCATTATTTCAGCTGAAAAATGCTTAGTTTATGATTTATAGTCAACATTAATGAAATGTCCCCAACAGCGTTTTCAGCCCGAGTGGAGCACATTTTGACTGTTTTTTTAAAAACATCATTGTACATTGAAATTTCTGCTTGCGTATGCTTTAGAAGCAAGAATTAAGAGGACTACATTCATTATTTCAGTTGAAAAATGCTTAGTTTTTGATTTATAGTCAACATTAATGAAATGTCCCCAACAGCGTTTTCAGCCCGAGTGGAGCACATTTTGACTGTTTTTTTTAAAAACATCATTGTACATTGAAATTTCTGCTTGCGTATGCTTTAGAAGCAAGAATTAAGAGGACTACATTCATTATTTCAGCTGAAAAATGCTTAGTTTATGATTTATAGTCAACATTAATGAAATGTTCCAAACAAGCGTTTTCAGCCCGAGTGGAGCACATTTTGACCCTTTTTTTAAAAAGATCATTGTACTTTGAAATTTCTGCTTGCGTATGCTTTAGAAGCAAGAATTAAGAGGACTACATTCATTATTTCAGCTGAAAAATGCTTAGTTTATGATTTATAGTCAACATTAATGTCATGTCCCAAACAAGCGTTTTCAGCCCGAGTGGAGCACATTTTGACTGTTTTTTTAAAAACATCATTGTACATTGAAATTTCTGCTTGCGTATGCTTTAGAAGCAAGAATTAAGAGGACTACATTCATTATTTCAGCTGAAAAATGCTTAGTTTATGATTTATAGTCAACATTAAGGAAATGTTCCAAACAAGCGTTTTCAGCCCGAGTGGAGCACATTTTGACCGTTTTTTTAAAAAGATCATTGTACTTTGAAATTTCTGCTTGCGTATGCTTTAGAAGCAAGAATTAAGAGGACTACATTCATTATTTCAGCTGAAAAATGCTTAGTTTATGATTTATAGTCAACATTAATGTCATGTCCCAAACAAGCGTTTTCAGCCCGAGTGGAGCACATTTTGACTGTTTTTTTAAAAACATCATTGTACATTGAAATTTCTGCTTGCGTATGCTTTAGAAGCAAGAATTAAGAGGACTACATTCATTATTTCAGCTGAAAAATGCTTAGTTTATGATTTATAGTCAACATTAATGTAATGTCCCAAACAAGCGTTTTCAGCCCGAGTGGAGCACATTTTGACCGTTTTTTTAAAAACATCATTGTACATTGAAATTTCTGCTTGCGTATGCTTTAGAAGCAAGAATTAAGAGGACTACATTCATTATTTCAGCTGAAAAATGCTTAGTTTATGATTTATAGTCAACATTAATGAAATGTCCCCAACAGCGTTTTCAGCCCGAGTGGAGCACATTTTGACTGTTTTTTTAAAAACATCATTGTACATTGAAATTTCTGCTTGCGTATGCTTAAGAAGCAAGAATTAAGAGGACTACATTCATTATTTCAGCTGAAAAATGCTTAGTTTTTGATTTATAGTCAACATTAATGAAATGTCCCCAACAGCGTTTTCAGCCCGAGTGGAGCACATTTTGACTGTTTTTTTTAAAAACATCATTGTACATTGAAATTTCTGCTTGCGTATGCTTTAGAAGCAAGAATTAAGAGGACTACATTCATTATTTCAGCTGAAAAATGCTTAGTTTATGATTTATAGTCAACATTAATGAAATGATTCCAAACAAGCGTTTTCAGCCCGAGTGGAGCACATTTTGACCCTTTTTTTAAAAACATCATTGTACATTGAAATTTCTGCTTGCGTATGCTTTAGAAGCAAGAATTAAGAGGACTACATTCATTATTTCAGCTGAAAAATGCTTAGTTTATGATTTATAGTCAACATTAATGAAATGTTCCAAACAAGCGTTTTCAGCCCGAGTGGAGCACATTTTGACCCTTTTTTTAAAAACATCATTGTACATTGAAATTTCTGCTTGCGTATGCTTTAGAAGCAAGAATTAAGAGGACTACATTCATTATTTCAGCTGAAAAATGCTTAGTTTATGATTTATAGTTAACATTAATGTCATGTCCCAAACAAGCGTTTTCAGCCCGAGTGGAGCACATTTTGACCGTTTTTTTAAAAACATCATTGTACATTGAAATTTCTGTTTGCGTATGCTTTAGAAGCAAGAATTAAGAGGACTACATTCATTATTTCAGCTGAAAAATGCTTAGTTTATGATTTATAGTCAACATTAATGTCATGTCCCAAACAAGCGTTTTCAGCCCGAGTGGAGCACATTTTGACTGTTTTTTTAAAACATCATTGTACATTAAAATTTCTGCTTGCTTATGCTTTAGAAGCAAGAATTAAGAGGACTACATTCATTATTTCAGCTGAAAAATGCTTAGTTTATGATTTATAGTCAACATTAATGAAATGTCCCCAACAGCGTTTTCAGCCCGAGTGGAGCACATTTTGACTGTTTTTTTAAAAACATCATTGTACATTGAAATTTCTGCTTGCGTATGCTTTAGAAGCAAGAATTAAGAGGACTACATTCATTATTTCAGCTGAAAAATGCTTAGTTTTTGATTTATAGTCAACATTAATGAAATGTCCCCAACAGCGTTTTCAGCCCGAGTGGAGCACATTTTGACTGTTTTTTTTAAAAACATCATTGTACATTGAAATTTCTGCTTGCGTATGCTTTAGAAGCAAGAATTAAGAGGACTACATTCATTATTTCAGCTGAAAAATGCTTAGTTTATGATTTATAGTCAACATTAATGAAATGTTCCAAACAAGCGTTTTCAGCCCGAGTGGAGCACATTTTGACCCTTTTTTTAAAAAGATCATTGTACTTTGAAATTTCTGCTTGCGTATGCTTTAGAAGCAAGAATTAAGAGGACTACATTCATTATTTCAGCTGAAAAATGCTTAGTTTATGATTTATAGTCAACATTAATGTCATGTCCCAAACAAGCGTTTTCAGCCCGAGTGGAGCACATTTTGACTGTTTTTTTAAAAACATCATTGTACATTGAAATTTCTGCTTGCGTATGCTTTAGAAGCAAGAATTAAGAGGACTACATTCATTATTTCAGCTGAAAAATGCTTAGTTTATGATTTATAGTCAACATTAAGGAAATGTTCCAAACAAGCGTTTTCAGCCCGAGTGGAGCACATTTTGACCGTTTTTTTAAAAAGATCATTGTACTTTGAAATTTCTGCTTGCGTATGCTTTAGAAGCAAGAATTAAGAGGACTACATTCATTATTTCAGCTGAAAAATGCTTAGTTTATGATTTATAGTCAACATTAATGTCATGTCCCAAACAAGCGTTTTCAGCCCGAGTGGAGCACATTTTGACTGTTTTTTTAAAAACATCATTGTACATTGAAATTTCTGCTTGCGTATGCTTTAGAAGCAAGAATTAAGAGGACTACATTCATTATTTCAGCTGAAAAATGCTTAGTTTATGATTTATAGTCAACATTAAGGAAATGTTCCAAACAAGCGTTTTCAGCCCGAGTGGAGCACATTTTGACCCTTTTTTTAAAAACATCATTGTACATTGAAATTTCTGCTTGCGTATGCTTTAGAAGCAAGAATTAAGAGGACTACATTCATTATTTCAGCTGAAAAATGCTTAGTTTATGATTTATAGTCAACATTAATGTCATGTCCCAAACAAGCGTTTTCAGCCCGAGTGGAGCACATTTTGACTGTTTTTTTAAAAACATCATTGTACATTGAAATTTCTGCTTGCGTATGCTTTAGAAGCAAGAATTAAGAGGACTACATTCATTATTTCAGCTGAAAAATGCTTAGTTTATGATTTATAGTCAACATTAATGAAATGTTCCAAACAAGCGTTTTCAGCCCGAGTGGAGCACATTTTGACCCTTTTTTTAAAAACATCATTGTACATTGAAATTTCTGCTTGCGTATGCTTTAGAAGCAAGAATTAAGAGGACTACATTCATTATTTCAGCTGAAAAATGCTTAGTTTTTGATTTGTAGTCAACATTAATGAAATGTCCCCAACAGCGTTTTCAGCCCGAGTGGAGCGCATTTTGACTGTTTTTTTTAAAAACATCATTGTACATTGAAATTTCTGCTTGCGTATGCTTTAGAAGCAAGAATTAAGAGGACTACATTCATTATTTCAGCTGAAAAATGCTTAGTTTATGATTTATAGTCAACATTAAGGAAATGTTCCGAACAAGCATTTTCAGCCCGAGTGGAGCACATTTTGACCGTTTTTTAAAAAACATCATTGTACATTGAAATTTCTGTTTGCGTATGCTTTAGAAGCAAGAATTAAGAGGACTACATTCATTATTTCAGCTGAAAAATGCTTAGTTTATGATTTATAGTCAACATTAATGTAATGTCCCAAACAAGCGTTTTCAGCCCGAGTGGAGCACATTTTGACCGTTTTTTTAAAAACATCATTGTACATTGAAATTTCTGCTTGCGTATGCTTTAGAAGCAAGAATTAAGAGGACTACATTCATTATTTCAGCTGAAAAATGCTTAGTTTATGATTTATAGTCAACATTAATGAAATGTCCCCAACAGCGTTTTCAGCCCGAGTGGAGCACATTTTGACTGTTTTTTTAAAAACATCATTGTACATTGAAATTTCTGCTTGCGAATGCTTTAGAAGCAAGAATTAAGAGGACTACATTCATTATTTCAGCTGAAAAATGCTTAGTTTTTGATTTGTAGTCAACATTAATGAAATGTCCCCAACAGCGTTTTCAGCCCGAGTGGAGCACATTTTGACTGTTTTTTTAAAAACATCATTGTACATTGAAATTTCTGCTTGCGTATGCTTTAGAAGCAAGAATTAAGAGGACTACATTCATTATTTCAGCTGAAAAATGCTTAGTTTATGATTTATAGTCAACATTAAGGAAATGTTCCAAACAAGCGTTTTCAGCCCGAGTGGAGCACATTTTGACCCTTTTTTTAAAAACATCATTGTACATTGAAATTTCTGCTTGCGTATGCTTTAGAAGCAAGAATTAAGAGGACTACATTCATTATTTCAGCTGAAAAATGCTTAGTTTATGATTTATAGTCAACATTAATGTCATGTCCCAAACAAGCGTTTTCAGCCCGAGTGGAGCACATTTTGACTGTTTTTTTAAAAACATCATTGTACATTGAAATTTCTGCTTGCGTATGCTTTAGAAGCAAGAATTAAGAGGACTACATTCATTATTTCAGCTGAAAAATGCTTAGTTTATGATTTATAGTCAACATTAATGAAATGTTCCAAACAAGCGTTTTCAGCCCGAGTGGAGCACATTTTGACCCTTTTTTTAAAAACATCATTGTACATTGAAATTTCTGCTTGCGTATGCTTTAGAAGCAAGAATTAAGAGGACTACATTCATTATTTCAGCTGAAAAATGCTTAGTTTATGATTTATAGTCAACATTAATGAAATGTTCCAAACAAGCGTTTTCAGCCCGAGTGGAGCACATTTTGACCGTTTTTTAAAAAACATCATTGTACATTGAAATTTCTTTTTGCGTATGCTTTAGAAGCAAGAATTAAGAGGACTACATTCATTATTTCAGCTGAAAAATGCTTAGTTTATGATTTATAGTCAACATTAATGTAATGTCCCAAACAAGCGTTTTCAGCCCGAGTGGAGCACATTTTGACTGTTTTTTTAAAAACATCATTGTACATTGAAATTTCTGCTTGCGTATGCTTTAGAAGCAAGAATTAAGAGGACTACATTCATTATTTCAGCTGAAAAATGCTTAGTTTTTGATTTATAGTCAACATTAATGAAATGTCCCCAACAGCGTTTTCAGCCCGAGTGGAGCACATTTTGACTGTTTTTTTTAAAAACATCATTGTACATTGAAATTTCTGCTTGCGTATGCTTTAGAAGCAAGAATTAAGAGGACTACATTCATTATTTCAGCTGAAAAATGCTTAGTTTATGATTTATAGTCAACATTAATGAAATGTTCCAAACAAGCGTTTTCAGCCCGAGTGGAGCACATTTTGACCCTTTTTTTAAAAACATCATTGTACATTGAAATTTCTGCTTGCGTATGCTTTAGAAGCAAGAATTAAGAGGACTACATTCATTATTTCAGCTGAAAAATGCTTAGTTTTTGATTTGTAGTCAACATTAATGAAATGTCCCCAACAGCGTTTTCAGCCCGAGTGGAGCGCATTTTGACTGTTTTTTTTAAAAACATCATTGTACATTGAAATTTCTGCTTGCGTATGCTTTAGAAGCAAGAATTAAGAGGACTACATTCATTATTTCAGCTGAAAAATGCTTAGTTTATGATTTATAGTCAACATTAAGGAAATGTTCCGAACAAGCGTTTTCAGCCCGAGTGGAGCACATTTTGACCGTTTTTTAAAAAACATCATTGTACATTGAAATTTCTGTTTGCGTATGCTTTAGAAGCAAGAATTAAGAGGACTACATTCATTATTTCAGCTGAAAAATGCTTAGTTTATGATTTATAGTCAACATTAATGTAATGTCCCAAACAAGCGTTTTCAGCCCGAGTGGAGCACATTTTGACCGTTTTTTTAAAAACATCATTGTACATTGAAATTTCTGCTTGCGTATGCTTTAGAAGCAAGAATTAAGAGGACTACATTCATTATTTCAGCTGAAAAATGCTTAGTTTATGATTTATAGTCAACATTAATGATATGTCCCCAACAGCGTTTTCAGCCCGAGTGGAGCACATTTTGACTGTTTTTTTAAAAACATCATTGTACATTGAAATTTCTGCTTGCGAATGCTTTAGAAGCAAGAATTAAGAGGACTACATTCATTATTTCAGCTGAAAAATGCTTAGTTTTTGATTTGTAGTCAACATTAATGAAATGTCCCCAACAGCGTTTTCAGCCCGAGTGGAGCACATTTTGACTGTTTTTTTAAAAACATCATTGTACATTGAAATTTCTGCTTGCGTATGCTTTAGAAGCAAGAATTAAGAGGACTACATTCATTATTTCAGCTGAAAAATGCTTAGTTTATGATTTATAGTCAACATTAAGGAAATGTTCCAAACAAGCGTTTTCAGCCCGAGTGGAGCACATTTTGACCCTTTTTTTAAAAACATCATTGTACATTGAAATTTCTGCTTGCGTATGCTTTAGAAGCAAGAATTAAGAGGACTACATTCATTATTTCAGCTGAAAAATGCTGTTTATGATTTATAGTCAACATTAATGTCATGTCCCAAACAAGCGTTTTCAGCCCGAGTGGAGCACATTTTGACTGTTTTTTTAAAAACATCATTGTACATTGAAATTTCTGCTTGCGTATGCTTTAGAAGCAAGAATTAAGAGGACTACATTCATTATTTCAGCTGAAAAATGCTTAGTTTATGATTTATAGTCAACATTAATGAAATGTTCCAAACAAGCGTTTTCAGCCCGAGTGGAGCACATTTTGACCGTTTTTTTAAAAACATCATTGTACATTGAAATTTCTGCTTGCGTATGCTTTAGAAGCAAGAATTAAGAGGACTACATTCATTATTTCAGCTGAAAAATGCTTAGTTTATGATTTATAGTCAACATTAATGAAATGTCCCCAACAGCGTTTTCAGCCCGAGTGGAGCACATTTTGACTGTTTTTTTAAAAACATCATTGTACATTGAAATTTCTGCTTGCGAATGCTTTAGAAGCAAGAATTAAGAGGACTACATTCATTATTTCAGCTGAAAAATGCTTAGTTTTTGATTTGTAGTCAACATTAATGAAATGTCCCCAACAGCGTTTTCAGCCCGAGTGGAGCACATTTTGACTGTTTTTTTAAAAACATCATTGTACATTGAAATTTCTGCTTGCGTATGCTTTAGAAGCAAGAATTAAGAGGACTACATTCATTATTTCAGCTGAAAAATGCTTAGTTTATGATTTATAGTCAACATTAAGGAAATGTTCCAAACAAGCGTTTTCAGCCCGAGTGGAGCACATTTTGACCGTTTTTTAAAAAACATCATTGTACATTGAAATTTCTGTTTGCGTATGCTTTAGAAGCAAGAATTAAGAGGACTACATTCATTATTTCAGCTGAAAAATGCTTAGTTTATGATTTATAGTCAACATTAATGTAATGTCCCAAACAAGCGTTTTCAGCCCGAGTGGAGCACATTTTGACCGTTTTTTTAAAAACATCATTGTACATTGAAATTTCTGCTTGCGTATGCTTTAGAAGCAAGAATTAAGAGGACTACATTCATTATTTCAGCTGAAAAATGCTTAGTTTATGATTTATAGTCAACATTAATGAAATGTCCCCAACAGCGTTTTCAGCCCGAGTGGAGCACATTTTGACTGTTTTTTTAAAAACATCATTGTACATTGAAATTTCTGCTTGCGAATGCTTTAGAAGCAAGAATTAAGAGGACTACATTCATTATTTCAGCTGAAAAATGCTTAGTTTTTGATTTGTAGTCAACATTAATGAAATGTCCCCAACAGCGTTTTCAGCCCGAGTGGAGCACATTTTGACTGTTTTTTTAAAAACATCATTGTACATTGAAATTTCTGCTTGCGTATGCTTTAGAAGCAAGAATTAAGAGGACTACATTCATTATTTCAGCTGAAAAATGCTTAGTTTATGATTTATAGTCAACATTAAGGAAATGTTCCAAACAAGCGTTTTCAGCCCGAGTGGAGCACATTTTGACCCTTTTTTTAAAAACATCATTGTACATTGAAATTTCTGCTTGCGTATGCTTTAGAAGCAAGAATTAAGAGGACTACATTCATTATTTCAGCTGAAAAATGCTTAGTTTATGATTTATAGTCAACATTAATGTCATGTCCCAAACAAGCGTTTTCAGCCCGAGTGGAGCACATTTTGACTGTTTTTTTAAAAACATCATTGTACATTGAAATTTCTGCTTGCGTATGCTTTAGAAGCAAGAATTAAGAGGACTACATTCATTATTTCAGCTGAAAAATGCTTAGTTTATGATTTATAGTCAACATTAATGTCATGTCCCAAACAAGCGTTTTCAGCCCGAGTGGAGCACATTTTGACTGTTTTTTTAAAAACATCATTGTACATTGAAATTTCTGCTTGCGAATGCTTTAGAAGCAAGAATTAAGAGGACTACATTCATTATTTCAGCTGAAAAATGCTTAGTTTTTGATTTGTAGTCAACATTAATGAAATGTCCCCAACAGCGTTTTCAGCCCGAGTGGAGCACATTTTGACTGTTTTTTTAAAAACATCATTGTACATTGAAATTTCTGCTTGCGTATGCTTTAGAAGCAAGAATTAAGAGGACTACATTCATTATTTCAGCTGAAAAATGCTTAGTTTATGATTTATAGTCAACATTAATGTCATGTCCCAAACAAGCGTTTTCAGCCCGAGTGGAGCACATTTTGACTGTTTTTTTAAAAACATCATTGTACATTGAAATTTCTGCTTGCGTATGCTTTAGAAGCAAGAATTAAGAGGACTACATTCATTATTTCAGCTGAAAAATGCTTAGTTTATGATTTATAGTCAACATTAATGTCATGTCCCAAACAAGCGTTTTCAGCCCGAGTGGAGCACATTTTGACTGTTTTTTTTAAAAACATCATTGTACATTGAAATTTCTGCTTGCGTATGCTTTAGAAGCAAGAATTAAGAGGACTACATTCATTATTTCAGCTGAAAAATGCTTAGTTTTTGATTTGTAGTCAACATTAATGAAATGTCCCCAACAGCGTTTTCAGCCCGAGTGGAGCGCATTTTGACTGTTTTTTTTAAAAACATCATTGTACATTGAAATTTCTGCTTGCGTATGCTTTAGAAGCAAGAATTAAGAGGACTACATTCATTATTTCAGCTGAAAAATGCTTAGTTTATGATTTATAGTCAACATTAAGGAAATGTTCCGAACAAGCGTTTTCAGCCCGAGTGGAGCACATTTTGAACGTTTTTTAAAAAACATCATTGTACATTGAAATTTCTGTTTGCGTATGCTTTAGAAGCAAGAATTAAGAGGACTACATTCATTATTTCAGCTGAAAAATGCTTAGTTTATGATTTATAGTCAACATTAATGTAATGTCCCAAACAAGCGTTTTCAGCCCGAGTGGAGCACATTTTGACCGTTTTTTTAAAAACATCATTGTACATTGAAATTTCTGCTTGCGTATGCTTTAGAAGCAAGAATTAAGAGGACTACATTCATTATTTCAGCTGAAAAATGCTTAGTTTATGATTTATAGTCAACATTAATGAAATGTCCCCAACAGCGTTTTCAGCCCGAGTGGAGCACATTTTGACTGTTTTTTTAAAAACATCATTGTACATTGAAATTTCTGCTTGCGAATGCTTTAGAAGCAAGAATTAAGAGGACTACATTCATTATTTCATTTGAAAAATGCTTAGTTTTTGATTTGTAGTCAACATTAATGAAATGTCCCCAACAGCGTTTTCAGCCCGAGTGGAGCACATTTTGACTGTTTTTTTAAAAACATCATTGTACATTGAAATTTCTGCTTGCGTATGCTTTAGAAGCAAGAATTAAGAGGACTACATTCATTATTTCAGCTGAAAAATGCTTAGTTTATGATTTATAGTCAACATTAAGGAAATGTTCCAAACAAGCGTTTTCAGCCCGAGTGGAGCACATTTTGACCCTTTTTTTAAAAACATCATTGTACATTGAAATTTCTTATTGCGTATGCTTTAGAAGCAAGAATTAAGAGGACTACATTCATTATTTCAGCTGAAAAATGCTTAGTTTATGATTTATAGTCAACATTAATGTCATGTCCCAAACAAGCGTTTTCAGCCCGAGTGGAGCACATTTTGACTGTTTTTTTAAAAACATCATTGTACATTGAAATTTCTGCTTGCGTATGCTTTAGAAGCAAGAATTAAGAGGACTACATTCATTATTTCAGCTGAAAAATGCTTAGTTTATGATTTATAGTCAACATTAATGTCATGTCCCAAACAAGCGTTTTCAGCCCGAGTGGAGCACATTTTGACTGTTTTTTTAAAAACATCATTGTACATTGAAATTTCTGCTTGCGTATGCTTTAGAAGCAAGAATTAAGAGGACTACATTCATTATTTCAGCTGAAAAATGCTTAGTTTATGATTTATAGTCAACATTAATGAAATGTTCCAAACAAGCGTTTTCAGCCCGAGTGGAGCACATTTTGACCCTTTTTTTAAAAACATCATTGTACATTGAAATTTCTGCTTGCGTATGCTTTAGAAGCAAGAATTAAGAGGACTACATTCATTATTTCAGCTGAAAAATGCTTAGTTTTTAATTTGTAGTCAACATTAATGAAATGTCCCCAACAGCGTTTTCAGCCCGAGTGGAGCGCATTTTGACTGTTTTTTTTAAAAACATCATTGTACATTGAAATTTCTGCTTGCGTATGCTTTAGAAGCAAGAATTAAGAGGACTACATTCATTATTTCAGCTGAAAAATGCTTGGTTTATGATTTATAGTCAACATTAAGGAAATGTTCCGAACAAGCGTTTTCAGCCCGAGTGGAGCACATTTTGACCGTTTTTTAAAAAACATCATTGTACATTGAAATTTCTTTTTGCGTATGCTTTAGAAGCAAGAATTAAGAGGACTACATTCATTATTTCAGCTGAAAAATGCTTAGTTTATGATTTATAGTCAACATTAATGTAATGTCCCAAACAAGCGTTTTCAGCCCGAGTGGAGCACATTTTGACTGTTTTTTTAAAAACATCATTGTACATTGAAATTTCTGCTTGCGTATGCTTTAGAAGCAAGAATTAAGAGGACTACATTCATTATTTCAGCTGAAAAATGCTTAGTTTATGATTTATAGTCAACATTAATGTCATGTCCCAAACAAGCGTTTTCAGCCCGAGTGGAGCACATTTTGACTGTTTTTTTAAAAACATCATTGTACATTGAAATTTCTGCTTGCGTATGCTTTAGAAGCAAGAATTAAGAGGACTACATTCATTATTTCAGCTGAAAAATGCTTAGTTTATGATTTATAGTCAACATTAAGGAAATGTTCCAAACAAGCGTTTTCAGCCCGAGTGGAGCACATTTTGACCCTTTTTTTAAAAACATCATTGTACATTGAAATTTCTGCTTGCGTATGCTTTAGAAGCAAGAATTAAGAGGACTACATTCATTATTTCAGCTGAAAAATGCTTAGTTTATGATTTATAGTCAACATTAATGAAATGTCCCCAACAGCGTTTTCAGCCCGAGTGGAGCACATTTTGACTGTTTTTTTAAAAACATCATTGTACATTGAAATTTCTGCTTGCGTATGCTTTAGAAGCAAGAATTAAGAGGACTACATTCATTATTTCAGCTGAAAAATGCTTAGTTTATGATTTATAGTCAACATTAAGGAAATGTTCCAAACAAGCGTTTTCAGCCCGAGTGGAGCACATTTTGACCCTTTTTTTAAAAACATCATTGTACATTGAAATTTCTGCTTGCGTATGCTTTAGAAGCAAGAATTAAGAGGACTACATTCATTATTTCAGCTGAAAAATGCTTAGTTTATGATTTATAGTCAACATTAATGTCATGTCCCAAACAAGCGTTTTCAGCCCGAGTGGAGCACATTTTGACTGTTTTTTTAAAAACATCATTGTACATTGAAATTTCTGCTTGCGTATGCTTTAGAAGCAAGAATTAAGAGGACTACATTCATTATTTCAGCTGAAAAATGCTTAGTTTATGATTTATAGTCAACAATAATGTAATGTCCCAAACAAGCGTTTTCAGCCCGAGTGGAGCACATTTTGACCGTTTTTTTAAAAACATCATTGTACATTGAAATTTCTGCTTGCGTATGCTTTAGAAGCAAGAATTAAGAGGACTACATTCATTATTTCAGCTGAAAAATGCTTAGTTTATGATTTATAGTCAACATTAATGAAATGTCCCCAACAGCGTTTTCAGCCCGAGTGGAGCACATTTTGACTGTTTTTTTAAAAACATCATTGTACATTGAAATTTCTGCTTGCGAATGCTTTAGAAGCAAGAATTAAGAGGACTACATTCATTATTTCAGCTGAAAAATGCTTAGTTTTTGATTTGTAGTCAACATTAATGAAATGTCCCCAACAGCGTTTTCAGCCCGAGTGGAGCACATTTTGACCCTTTTTTTAAAAACATCATTGTACATTGAAATTTCTGCTTGCGTATGCTTTAGAAGCAAGAATTAAGAGGACTACATTCATTATTTCAGCTGAAAAATGCTTAGTTTATGATTTATAGTCAACATTAATGTCATGTCCCAAACAAGCGTTTTCAGCCCGAGTGGAGCACATTTTGACCGTTTTTTTAAAAACATCATTGTACATTGAAATTTCTGCTTGCGTATGCTTTAGAAGCAAGAATTAAGAGGACTACATTCATTATTTCAGCTGAAAAATGCTTAGTTTATGATTTATAGTCAACATTAATGATATGTCCCCAACAGCGTTTTCAGCCCGAGTGGAGCACATTTTGACTGTTTTTTTAAAAACATCATTGTACATTGAAATTTCTGCTTGCGAATGCTTTAGAAGCAAGAATTAAGAGGACTACATTCATTATTTCAGCTGAAAAATGCTTAGTTTTTGATTTGTAGTCAACATTAATGAAATGTCCCCAACAGCGTTTTCAGCCCGAGTGGAGCACATTTTGACTGTTTTTTTAAAAACATCATTGTACATTGAAATTTCTGCTTGCGTATGCTTTAGAAGCAAGAATTAAGAGGACTACATTCATTATTTCAGCTGAAAAATGCTTAGTTTATGATTTATAGTCAACATTAAGGAAATGTTCCAAACAAGCGTTTTCAGCCCGAGTGGAGCACATTTTGACCGTTTTTTAAAAAACATCATTGTACATTGAAATTTCTGTTTGCGTATGCTTTAGAAGCAAGAATTAAGAGGACTACATTCATTATTTCAGCTGAAAAATGCTTAGTTTATGATTTATAGTCAACATTAATGTAATGTCCCAAACAAGCGTTTTCAGCCCGAGTGGAGCACATTTTGACCGTTTTTTTAAAAACATCATTGTACATTGAAATTTCTGCTTGCGTATGCTTTAGAAGCAAGAATTAAGAGGACTACATTCATTATTTCAGCTGAAAAATGCTTAGTTTATGATTTATAGTCAACATTAATGAAATGTCCCCAACAGCGTTTTCAGCCCGAGTGGAGCACATTTTGACTGTTTTTTTAAAAACATCATTGTACATTGAAATTTCTGCTTGCGAATGCTTTAGAAGCAAGAATTAAGAGGACTACATTCATTATTTCAGCTGAAAAATGCTTAGTTTTTGATTTGTAGTCAACATTAATGAAATGTCCCCAACAGCGTTTTCAGCCCGAGTGGAGCACATTTTGACTGTTTTTTTAAAAACATCATTGTACATTGAAATTTCTGCTTGCGTATGCTTTAGAAGCAAGAATTAAGAGGACTACATTCATTATTTCAGCTGAAAAATGCTTAGTTTATGATTTATAGTCAACATTAAGGAAATGTTCCAAACAAGCGTTTTCAGCCCGAGTGGAGCACATTTTGACCCTTTTTTTAAAAACATCATTGTACATTGAAATTTCTGCTTGCGTATGCTTTAGAAGCAAGAATTAAGAGGACTACATTCATTATTTCAGCTGAAAAATGCTTAGTTTATGATTTATAGTCAACATTAATGAAATGTCCCCAACAGCGTTTTCAGCCCGAGTGGAGCACATTTTGACTGTTTTTTTAAAAACATCATTGTACATTGAAATTTCTGCTTGCGTATGCTTTAGAAGCAAGAATTAAGAGGACTACATTCATTATTTCAGCTGAAAAATGCTTAGTTTATGATTTATAGTCAACATTAAGGAAATGTTCCAAACAAGCGTTTTCAGCCCGAGTGGAGCACATTTTGACCCTTTTTTTAAAAACATCATTGTACATTGAAATTTCTGCTTGCGTATGCTTTAGAAGCAAGAATTAAGAGGACTACATTCATTATTTCAGCTGAAAAATGCTTAGTTTATGATTTATAGTCAACATTAATGTCATGTCCCAAACAAGCGTTTTCAGCCCGAGTGGAGCACATTTTGACTGTTTTTTTAAAAACATCATTGTACATTGAAATTTCTGCTTGCGTATGCTTTAGAAGCAAGAATTAAGAGGACTACATTCATTATTTCAGCTGAAAAATGCTTAGTTTATGATTTATAGTCAACATTAATGTAATGTCCCAAACAAGCGTTTTCAGCCCGAGTGGAGCACATTTTGACCCTTTTTTTAAAAACATCATTGTACATTGAAATTTCTGCTTGCGTATGCTTTAGAAGCAAGAATTAAGAGGACTACATTCATTATTTCAGCTGAAAAATGCTTAGTTTATGATTTATAGTCAACATTAATGAAATGTCCCCAACAGCGTTTTCAGCCCGAGTGGAGCACATTTTGACTGTTTTTTTAAAAACATCATTGTACATTGAAATTTCTGCTTGCGAATGCTTTAGAAGCAAGAATTAAGAGGACTACATTCATTATTTCAGCTGAAAAATGCTTAGTTTTTGATTTGTAGTCAACATTAATGAAATGTCCCCAACAGCGTTTTCAGCCCGAGTGGAGCACATTTTGACCCTTTTTTTAAAAACATCATTGTACATTGAAATTTCTGCTTGCGTATGCTTTAGAAGCAAGAATTAAGAGGACTACATTCATTATTTCAGCTGAAAAATGCTTAGTTTATGATTTATAGTCAACATTAATGTCATGTCCCAAACAAGCGTTTTCAGCCCGAGTGGAGCACATTTTGACCGTTTTTTTAAAAACATCATTGTACATTGAAATTTCTGCTTGCGTATGCTTTAGAAGCAAGAATTAAGAGGACTACATTCATTATTTCAGCTGAAAAATGCTTAGTTTATGATTTATAGTCAACATTAATGATATGTCCCCAACAGCGTTTTCAGCCCGAGTGGAGCACATTTTGACTGTTTTTTTAAAAACATCATTGTACATTGAAATTTCTGCTTGCGAATGCTTTAGAAGCAAGAATTAAGAGGACTACATTCATTATTTCAGCTGAAAAATGCTTAGTTTTTGATTTGTAGTCAACATTAATGAAATGTCCCCAACAGCGTTTTCAGCCCGAGTGGAGCACATTTTGACTGTTTTTTTAAAAACATCATTGTACATTGAAATTTCTGCTTGCGTATGCTTTAGAAGCAAGAATTAAGAGGACTACATTCATTATTTCAGCTGAAAAATGCTTAGTTTATGATTTATAGTCAACATTAAGGAAATGTTCCAAACAAGCGTTTTCAGCCCGAGTGGAGCACATTTTGACCCTTTTTTTAAAAACATCATTGTACATTGAAATTTCTGCTTGCGTATGCTTTAGAAGCAAGAATTAAGAGGACTACATTCATTATTTCAGCTGAAAAATGCTGTTTATGATTTATAGTCAACATTAATGTCATGTCCCAAACAAGCGTTTTCAGCCCGAGTGGAGCACATTTTGACTGTTTTTTTAAAAACATCATTGTACATTGAAATTTCTGCTTGCGTATGCTTTAGAAGCAAGAATTAAGAGGACTACATTCATTATTTCAGCTGAAAAATGCTTAGTTTATGATTTATAGTCAACATTAATGAAATGTTCCAAACAAGCGTTTTCAGCCCGAGTGGAGCACATTTTGACCGTTTTTTTAAAAACATCATTGTACATTGAAATTTCTGCTTGCGTATGCTTTAGAAGCAAGAATTAAGAGGACTACATTCATTATTTCAGCTGAAAAATGCTTAGTTTATGATTTATAGTCAACATTAATGAAATGTCCCCAACAGCGTTTTCAGCCCGAGTGGAGCACATTTTGACTGTTTTTTTAAAAACATCATTGTACATTGAAATTTCTGCTTGCGAATGCTTTAGAAGCAAGAATTAAGAGGACTACATTCATTATTTCAGCTGAAAAATGCTTAGTTTTTGATTTGTAGTCAACATTAATGAAATGTCCCCAACAGCGTTTTCAGCCCGAGTGGAGCACATTTTGACTGTTTTTTTAAAAACATCATTGTACATTGAAATTTCTGCTTGCGTATGCTTTAGAAGCAAGAATTAAGAGGACTACATTCATTATTTCAGCTGAAAAATGCTTAGTTTATGATTTATAGTCAACATTAAGGAAATGTTCCAAACAAGCGTTTTCAGCCCGAGTGGAGCACATTTTGACCGTTTTTTAAAAAACATCATTGTACATTGAAATTTCTGTTTGCGTATGCTTTAGAAGCAAGAATTAAGAGGACTACATTCATTATTTCAGCTGAAAAATGCTTAGTTTATGATTTATAGTCAACATTAATGTAATGTCCCAAACAAGCGTTTTCAGCCCGAGTGGAGCACATTTTGACCGTTTTTTTAAAAACATCATTGTACATTGAAATTTCTGCTTGCGTATGCTTTAGAAGCAAGAATTAAGAGGACTACATTCATTATTTCAGCTGAAAAATGCTTAGTTTATGATTTATAGTCAACATTAATGAAATGTCCCCAACAGCGTTTTCAGCCCGAGTGGAGCACATTTTGACTGTTTTTTTAAAAACATCATTGTACATTCAAATTTCTGCTTGCGAATGCTTTAGAAGCAAGAATTAAGAGGACTACATTCATTATTTCAGCTGAAAAATGCTTAGTTTTTGATTTGTAGTCAACATTAATGAAATGTCCCCAACAGCGTTTTCAGCCCGAGTGGAGCACATTTTGACTGTTTTTTTAAAAACATCATTGTACATTGAAATTTCTGCTTGCGTATGCTTTAGAAGCAAGAATTAAGAGGACTACATTCATTATTTCAGCTGAAAAATGCTTAGTTTATGATTTATAGTCAACATTAAGGAAATGTTCCAAACAAGCGTTTTCAGCCCGAGTGGAGCACATTTTGACCCTTTTTTTAAAAACATCATTGTACATTGAAATTTCTGCTTGCGTATGCTTTAGAAGCAAGAATTAAGAGGACTACATTCATTATTTCAGCTGAAAAATGCTTAGTTTATGATTTATAGTCAACATTAATGTCATGTCCCAAACAAGCGTTTTCAGCCCGAGTGGAGCACATTTTGACTGTTTTTTTAAAAACATCATTGTACATTGAAATTTCTGCTTGCGTATGCTTTAGAAGCAAGAATTAAGAGGACTACATTCATTATTTCAGCTGAAAAATGCTTAGTTTATGATTTATAGTCAACATTAATGTCATGTCCCAAACAAGCGTTTTCAGCCCGAGTGGAGCACATTTTGACTGTTTTTTTAAAAACATCATTGTACATTGAAATTTCTGCTTGCGAATGCTTTAGAAGCAAGAATTAAGAGGACTACATTCATTATTTCAGCTGAAAAATGCTTAGTTTTTGATTTGTAGTCAACATTAATGAAATGTCCCCAACAGCGTTTTCAGCCCGAGTGGAGCACATTTTGACTGTTTTTTTAAAAACATCATTGTACATTGAAATTTCTGCTTGCGTATGCTTTAGAAGCAAGAATTAAGAGGACTACATTCATTATTTCAGCTGAAAAATGCTTAGTTTATGATTTATAGTCAACATTAATGTCATGTCCCAAACAAGCGTTTTCAGCCCGAGTGGAGCACATTTTGACTGTTTTTTTAAAAACATCATTGTACATTGAAATTTCTGCTTGCGTATGCTTTAGAAGCAAGAATTAAGAGGACTACATTCATTATTTCAGCTGAAAAATGCTTAGTTTATGATTTATAGTCAACATTAATGTCATGTCCCAAACAAGCGTTTTCAGCCCGAGTGGAGCACATTTTGACTGTTTTTTTTAAAAACATCATTGTACATTGAAATTTCTGCTTGCGTATGCTTTAGAAGCAAGAATTAAGAGGACTACATTCATTATTTCAGCTGAAAAATGCTTAGTTTTTGATTTGTAGTCAACATTAATGAAATGTCCCCAACAGCGTTTTCAGCCCGAGTGGAGCGCATTTTGACTGTTTTTTTTAAAAACATCATTGTACATTGAAATTTCTGCTTGCGTATGCTTTAGAAGCAAGAATTAAGAGGACTACATTCATTATTTCAGCTGAAAAATGCTTAGTTTATGATTTATAGTCAACATTAAGGAAATGTTCCGAACAAGCGTTTTCAGCCCGAGTGGAGCACATTTTGACCGTTTTTTAAAAAACATCATTGTACATTGAAATTTCTGTTTGCGTATGCTTTAGAAGCAAGAATTAAGAGGACTACATTCATTATTTCAGCTGAAAAATGCTTAGTTTATGATTTATAGTCAACATTAATGTAATGTCCCAAACAAGCGTTTTCAGCCCGAGTGGAGCACATTTTGACCGTTTTTTTAAAAACATCATTGTACATTGAAATTTCTGCTTGCGTATGCTTTAGAAGCAAGAATTAAGAGGACTACATTCATTATTTCAGCTGAAAAATGCTTAGTTTATGATTTATAGTCAACATTAATGAAATGTCCCCAACAGCGTTTTCAGCCCGAGTGGAGCACATTTTGACTGTTTTTTTAAAAACATCATTGTACATTGAAATTTCTGCTTGCGAATGCTTTAGAAGCAAGAATTAAGAGGACTACATTCATTATTTCATTTGAAAAATGCTTAGTTTTTGATTTGTAGTCAACATTAATGAAATGTCCCCAACAGCGTTTTCAGCCCGAGTGGAGCACATTTTGACTGTTTTTTTAAAAACATCATTGTACATTGAAATTTCTGCTTGCGTATGCTTTAGAAGCAAGAATTAAGAGGACTACATTCATTATTTCAGCTGAAAAATGCTTAGTTTATGATTTATAGTCAACATTAAGGAAATGTTCCAAACAAGCGTTTTCAGCCCGAGTGGAGCACATTTTGACCCTTTTTTTAAAAACATCATTGTACATTGAAATTTCTTATTGCGTATGCTTTAGAAGCAAGAATTAAGAGGACTACATTCATTATTTCAGCTGAAAAATGCTTAGTTTATGATTTATAGTCAACATTAATGTCATGTCCCAAACAAGCGTTTTCAGCCCGAGTGGAGCACATTTTGACTGTTTTTTTAAAAACATCATTGTACATTGAAATTTCTGCTTGCGTATGCTTTAGAAGCAAGAATTAAGAGGACTACATTCATTATTTCAGCTGAAAAATGCTTAGTTTATGATTTATAGTCAACATTAATGTCATGTCCCAAACAAGCGTTTTCAGCCCGAGTGGAGCACATTTTGACTGTTTTTTTAAAAACATCATTGTACATTGAAATTTCTGCTTGCGTATGCTTTAGAAGCAAGAATTAAGAGGACTACATTCATTATTTCAGCTGAAAAATGCTTAGTTTATGATTTATAGTCAACATTAATGAAATGTTCCAAACAAGCGTTTTCAGCCCGAGTGGAGCACATTTTGACCCTTTTTTTAAAAACATCATTGTACATTGAAATTTCTGCTTGCGTATGCTTTAGAAGCAAGAATTAAGAGGACTACATTCATTATTTCAGCTGAAAAATGCTTAGTTTTTAATTTGTAGTCAACATTAATGAAATGTCCCCAACAGCGTTTTCAGCCCGAGTGGAGCGCATTTTGACTGTTTTTTTTAAAAACATCATTGTACATTGAAATTTCTGCTTGCGTATGCTTTAGAAGCAAGAATTAAGAGGACTACATTCATTATTTCAGCTGAAAAATGCTTGGTTTATGATTTATAGTCAACATTAAGGAAATGTTCCGAACAAGCGTTTTCAGCCCGAGTGGAGCACATTTTGACCGTTTTTTAAAAAACATCATTGTACATTGAAATTTCTTTTTGCGTATGCTTTAGAAGCAAGAATTAAGAGGACTACATTCATTATTTCAGCTGAAAAATGCTTAGTTTATGATTTATAGTCAACATTAATGTAATGTCCCAAACAAGCGTTTTCAGCCCGAGTGGAGCACATTTTGACTGTTTTTTTAAAAACATCATTGTACATTGAAATTTCTGCTTGCGTATGCTTTAGAAGCAAGAATTAAGAGGACTACATTCATTATTTCAGCTGAAAAATGCTTAGTTTATGATTTATAGTCAACATTAATGTCATGTCCCAAACAAGCGTTTTCAGCCCGAGTGGAGCACATTTTGACTGTTTTTTTAAAAACATCATTGTACATTGAAATTTCTGCTTGCGTATGCTTTAGAAGCAAGAATTAAGAGGACTACATTCATTATTTCAGCTGAAAAATGCTTAGTTTATGATTTATAGTCAACATTAAGGAAATGTTCCAAACAAGCGTTTTCAGCCCCAGTGGAGCACATTTTGACCCTTTTTTTAAAAACATCATTGTACATTGAAATTTCTGCTTGCGTATGCTTTAGAAGCAAGAATTAAGAGGACTACATTCATTATTTCAGCTGAAAAATGCTTAGTTTATGATTTATAGTCAACATTAATGAAATGTCCCCAACAGCGTTTTCAGCCCGAGTGGAGCACATTTTGACTGTTTTTTTAAAAACATCATTGTACATTGAAATTTCTGCTTGCGTATGCTTTAGAAGCAAGAATTAAGAGGACTACATTCATTATTTCAGCTGAAAAATGCTTAGTTTATGATTTATAGTCAACATTAAGGAAATGTTCCAAACAAGCGTTTTCAGCCCGAGTGGAGCACATTTTGACCCTTTTTTTAAAAACATCATTGTACATTGAAATTTCTGCTTGCGTATGCTTTAGAAGCAAGAATTAAGAGGACTACATTCATTATTTCAGCTGAAAAATGCTTAGTTTATGATTTATAGTCAACATTAATGTCATGTCCCAAACAAGCGTTTTCAGCCCGAGTGGAGCACATTTTGACTGTTTTTTTAAAAACATCATTGTACATTGAAATTTCTGCTTGCGTATGCTTTAGAAGCAAGAATTAAGAGGACTACATTCATTATTTCAGCTGAAAAATGCTTAGTTTATGATTTATAGTCAACATTAATGTAATGTCCCAAACAAGCGTTTTCAGCCCGAGTGGAGCACATTTTGACCCTTTTTTTAAAAACATCATTGTACATTGAAATTTCTGCTTGCGTATGCTTTAGAAGCAAGAATTAAGAGGACTACATTCATTATTTCAGCTGAAAAATGCTTAGTTTATGATTTATAGTCAACATTAATGAAATGTCCCCAACAGCGTTTTCAGCCCGAGTGGAGCACATTTTGACTGTTTTTTTAAAAACATCATTGTACATTGAAATTTCTGCTTGCGAATGCTTTAGAAGCAAGAATTAAGAGGACTACATTCATTATTTCAGCTGAAAAATGCTTAGTTTTTGATTTGTAGTCAACATTAATGAAATGTCCCCAACAGCGTTTTCAGCCCGAGTGGAGCACATTTTGACCCTTTTTTTAAAAACATCATTGTACATTGAAATTTCTGCTTGCGTATGCTTTAGAAGCAAGAATTAAGAGGACTACATTCATTATTTCAGCTGAAAAATGCTTAGTTTATGATTTATAGTCAACATTAATGTCATGTCCCAAACAAGCGTTTTCAGCCCGAGTGGAGCACATTTTGACTGTTTTTTTAAAAACATCATTGTACATTGAAATTTCTGCTTGCGTATGCTTTAGAAGCAAGAATTAAGAGGACTACATTCATTATTTCAGCTGAAAAATGCTTAGTTTATGATTTATAGTCAACATTAATGTAATGTCCCAAACAAGCGTTTTCAGCCCGAGTGGAGCACATTTTGACCCTTTTTTTAAAAACATCATTGTACATTGAAATTTCTGCTTGCGTATGCTTTAGAAGCAAGAATTAAGAGGACTACATTCATTATTTCAGCTGAAAAATGCTTAGTTTATGATTTATAGTCAACATTAAGGAAATGTTCCAAACAAGCGTTTTCAGCCCGAGTGGAGCACATTTTGACCCTTTTTTTAAAAACATCATTGTACATTGAAATTTCTGCTTGCGTATGCTTTAGAAGCAAGAATTAAGAGGACTACATTCATTATTTCAGCTGAAAAATGCTTAGTTTATGATTTATAGTCAACATTAATGAAATGTCCCCAACAGCGTTTTCAGCCCGAGTGGAGCGCATTTTGACTGTTTTTTTTAAAAACATCATTGTACATTGAAATTTCTGCTTGCGTATGCTTTAGAAGCAAGAATTAAGAGGACTACATTCATTATTTCAGCTGAAAAATGCTTAGTTTATGATTTATAGTCAACATTAAGGAAATGTTCCGAACAAGCGTTTTCAGCCCGAGTGGAGCACATTTTGACCGTTTTTTAAAAAACATCATTGTACATTGAAATTTCTGTTTGCGTATGCTTTAGAAGCAAGAATTAAGAGGACTACATTCATTATTTCAGCTGAAAAATGCTTAGTTTATGATTTATAGTCAACATTAATGTCATGTCCCAAACAAGCGTTTTCAGCCCGAGTGGAGCACATTTTGACTGTTTTTTTAAAAACATCATTGTACATTGAAATTTCTGCTTGCGTATGCTTTAGAAGCAAGAATTAAGAGGACTACATTCATTATTTCAGCTGAAAAATGCTTAGTTTATGATTTATAGTCAACATTAATGTCATGTCCCAAACAAGCGTTTTCAGCCCGAGTGGAGCACATTTTGACTGTTTTTTTAAAAACATCATTGTACATTGAAATTTCTGCTTGCGTATGCTTTAGAAGCAAGAATTAAGAGGACTACATTCATTATTTCAGCTGAAAAATGCTTAGTTTATGATTTATAGTCAACATTAATGAAATGTTCCAAACAAGCGTTTTCAGCCCGAGTGGAGCACATTTTGACCCTTTTTTTAAAAACATCATTGTACATTGAAATTTCTGCTTGCGTATGCTTTAGAAGCAAGAATTAAGAGGACTACATTCATTATTTCAGCTGAAAAATGCTTAGTTTATGATTTATAGTCAACATTAAGGAAATGTTCCGAACAAGCGTTTTCAGCCCGAGTGGAGCACATTTTGACCGTTTTTTTAAAAACATCATTGTACATTGAAATTTCTGCTTGCGTATGCTTTAGAAGCAAGAATTAAGAGGACTACATTCATTATTTCAGCTGAAAAATGCTTAGTTTATGATTTATAGTCAACATTAATGTCATGTCCCAAACAAGCGTTTTCAGCCCGAGTGGAGCACATTTTGACTGTTTTTTTAAAAACATCATTGTACATTGAAATTTCTGCTTGCGTATGCTTTAGAAGCAAGAATTAAGAGGACTACATTCATTATTTCAGCTGAAAAATGCTTAGTTTATGATTTATAGTCAACATTAATGAAATGTTCCAAACAAGCGTTTTCAGCCCGAGTGGAGCACATTTTGACCGTTTTTTTAAAAACATCATTGTACATTGAAATTTCTGCTTGCGTATGCTTTAGAAGCAAGAATTAAGAGGACTACATTCATTATTTCAGCTGAAAAATGCTTAGTTTATGATTTATAGTCAACATTAATGTCATGTCCCAAACAAGCGTTTTCAGCCCGAGTGGAGCACATTTTGACCGTTTTTTTAAAAACATCATTGTACATTGAAATTTCTGCTTGCGTATGCTTTAGAAGCAAGAATTAAGAGGACTACATTCATTATTTCAGCTGAAAAATGCTTAGTTTATGATTTATAGTCAACATTAATGAAATGTCCCCAACAGCGTTTTCAGCCCGAGTGGAGCACATTTTGACTGTTTTTTTAAAAACATCATTGTACATTAAAATTTCTGCTTGCGAATGCTTTAGAAGCAAGAATTAAGAGGACTACATTCATTATTTCAGCTGAAAAATGCTTAGTTTTTGATTTGTAGTCAACATTAATGAAATGTCCCCAACAGCGTTTTCAGCCCGAGTGGAGCACATTTTGACTGTTTTTTTAAAAACATCATTGTACATTGAAATTTCTGCTTGCGTATGCTTTAGAAGCAAGAATTAAGAGGACTACATTCATTATTTCAGCTGAAAAATGCTTAGTTTATGATTTATAGTCAACATTAAGGAAATGTTCCAAACAAGCGTTTTCAGCCCGAGTGGAGCACATTTTGACCCTTTTTTTAAAAACATCATTGTACATTGAAATTTCTGCTTGCGTATGCTTTAGAAGCAAGAATTAAGAGGACTACATTCATTATTTCAGCTGAAAAATGCTTAGTTTATGATTTATAGTCAACATTAATGTCATGTCCCAAACAAGCGTTTTCAGCCCGAGTGGAGCACATTTTGACTGTTTTTTTTAAAAACATCATTGTACATTGAAATTTCTGCTTGCGTATGCTTTAGAAGCAAGAATTAAGAGGACTACATTCATTATTTCAGCTGAAAAATGCTTAGTTTATGATTTATAGTCAACATTAATGAAATGTTCCAAACAAGCGTTTTCAGCCCGAGTGGAGCACATTTTGACCGTTTTTTTAAAAACATCATTGTACATTGAAATTTCTGCTTGCGTATGCTTTAGAAGCAAGAATTAAGAGGACTACATTCATTATTTCAGCTGAAAAATGCTTAGTTTATGATTTATAGTCAACATTAATGAAATGTCCCCAACAGCGTTTTCAGCCCGAGTGGAGCACATTTTGACTGTTTTTTTAAAAACATCATTGTACATTGAAATTTCTGCTTGCGAATGCTTTAGAAGCAAGAATTAAGAGGACTACATTCATTATTTCAGCTGAAAAATGCTTAGTTTTTGATTTGTAGTCAACATTAATGAAATGTCCCCAACAGCGTTTTCAGCCCGAGTGGAGCACATTTTGACTGTTTTTTTAAAAACATCATTGTACATTGAAATTTCTGCTTGCGTATGCTTTAGAAGCAAGAATTAAGAGGACTACATTCATTATTTCAGCTGAAAAATGCTTAGTTTATGATTTATAGTCAACATTAAGGAAATGTTCCAAACAAGCGTTTTCAGCCCGAGTGGAGCACATTTTGACCCTTTTTTTAAAAACATCATTGTACATTGAAATTTCTGCTTGCGTATGCTTTAGAAGCAAGAATTAAGAGGACTACATTCATTATTTCAGCTGAAAAATGCTTAGTTTATGATTTATAGTCAACATTAATGTCATGTCCCAAACAAGCGTTTTCAGCCCGAGTGGAGCACATTTTGACTGTTTTTTTAAAAACATCATTGTACATTGAAATTTCTGCTTGCGTATGCTTTAGAAGCAAGAATTAAGAGGACTACATTCATTATTTCAGCTGAAAAATGCTTAGTTTATGATTTATAGTCAACATTAATGAAATGTTCCAAACAAGCGTTTTCAGCCCGAGTGGAGCACATTTTGACCCTTTTTTTAAAAACATCATTGTACATTGAAATTTCTGCTTGCGTATGCTTTAGAAGCAAGAATTAAGAGGACTACATTCATTATTTCAGCTGAAAAATGCTTAGTTTTTGATTTGTAGTCAACATTAATGAAATGTCCCCAACAGCGTTTTCAGCCCGAGTGGAGCGCATTTTGACTGTTTTTTTTAAAAACATCATTGTACATTGAAATTTCTGCTTGCGTATGCTTTAGAAGCAAGAATTAAGAGGACTACATTCATTATTTCAGCTGAAAAATGCTTAGTTTATGATTTATAGTCAACATTAAGGAAATGTTCCGAACAAGCGTTTTCAGCCCGAGTGGAGCACATTTTGACCGTTTTTTTAAAAACATCATTGTACATTGAAATTTCTGCTTGCGTATGCTTTAGAAGCAAGAATTAAGAGGACTACATTCATTATTTCAGCTGAAAAATGCTTAGTTTATGATTTATAGTCAACATTAATGAAATGTCCCCAACAGCGTTTTCAGCCCGAGTGGAGCGCATTTTGACTGTTTTTTTTAAAAACATCATTGTACATTGAAATTTCTGCTTGCGTATGCTTTAGAAGCAAGAATTAAGAGGACTACATTCATTATTTCAGCTGAAAAATGCTTAGTTTATGATTTATAGTCAACATTAAGGAAATGTTCCGAACAAGCGTTTTCAGCCCGAGTGGAGCACATTTTGACCGTTTTTTTAAAAACATCATTGTACATTGAAATTTCTGCTTGCGTATGCTTTAGAAGCAAGAATTAAGAGGACTACATTCATTATTTCAGCTGAAAAATGCTTAGTTTATGATTTATAGTCAACATTAATGTCATGTCCCAAACAAGCGTTTTCAGCCCGAGTGGAGCACATTTTGACCGTTTTTTTAAAAACATCATTGTACATTGAAATTTCTGCTTGCGTATGCTTTAGAAGCAAGAATTAAGAGGACTACATTCATTATTTCAGCTGAAAAATGCTTAGTTTATGATTTATAGTCAACATTAATGAAATGTCCCCAACAGCGTTTTCAGCCCGAGTGGAGCACATTTTGACTGTTTTTTTAAAAACATCATTGTACATTGAAATTTCTGCTTGCGAATGCTTTAGAAGCAAGAATTAAGAGGACTACATTCATTATTTCAGCTGAAAAATGCTTAGTTTTTGATTTGTAGTCAACATTAATGAAATGTCCCCAACAGCGTTTTCAGCCCGAGTGGAGCACATTTTGACTGTTTTTTTAAAAACATCATTGTACATTGAAATTTCTGCTTGCGTATGCTTTAGAAGCAAGAATTAAGAGGACTACATTCATTATTTCAGCTGAAAAATGCTTAGTTTATGATTTATAGTCAACATTAAGGAAATGTTCCAAACAAGCGTTTTCAGCCCGAGTGGAGCACATTTTGACCCTTTTTTTAAAAACATCATTGTACATTGAAATTTCTGCTTGCGTATGCTTTAGAAGCAAGAATTAAGAGGACTACATTCATTATTTCAGCTGAAAAATGCTTAGTTTATGATTTATAGTCAACATTAATGTCATGTCCCAAACAAGCGTTTTCAGCCCGAGTGGAGCACATTTTGACTGTTTTTTTAAAAACATCATTGTACATTGAAATTTCTGCTTGCGTATGCTTTAGAAGCAAGAATTAAGAGGACTACATTCATTATTTCAGCTGAAAAATGCTTAGTTTATGATTTATAGTCAACATTAATGAAATGTTCCAAACAAGCGTTTTCAGCCCGAGTGGAGCACATTTTGACCGTTTTTTTAAAAACATCATTGTACATTGAAATTTCTGCTTGCGTATGCTTTAGAAGCAAGAATTAAGAGGACTACATTCATTATTTCAGCTGAAAAATGCTTAGTTTATGATTTATAGTCAACATTAATGAAATGTCCCCAACAGCGTTTTCAGCCCGAGTGGAGCACATTTTGACTGTTTTTTTAAAAACATCATTGTACATTGAAATTTCTGCTTGCGAATGCTTTAGAAGCAAGAATTAAGAGGACTACATTCATTATTTCAGCTGAAAAATGCTTAGTTTTTGATTTGTAGTCAACATTAATGAAATGTCCCCAACAGCGTTTTCAGCCCGAGTGGAGCACATTTTGACTGTTTTTTTAAAAACATCATTGTACATTGAAATTTCTGCTTGCGTATGCTTTAGAAGCAAGAATTAAGAGGACTACATTCATTATTTCAGCTGAAAAATGCTTAGTTTATGATTTATAGTCAACATTAAGGAAATGTTCCAAACAAGCGTTTTCAGCCCGAGTGGAGCACATTTTGACCCTTTTTTTAAAAACATCATTGTACATTGAAATTTCTGCTTGCGTATGCTTTAGAAGCAAGAATTAAGAGGACTACATTCATTATTTCAGCTGAAAAATGCTTAGTTTATGATTTATAGTCAACATTAATGAAATGTCCCCAACAGCGTTTTCAGCCCGAGTGGAGCACATTTTGACTGTTTTTTTAAAAACATCATTGTACATTGAAATTTCTGCTTGCGAATGCTTTAGAAGCAAGAATTAAGAGGACTACATTCATTATTTCAGCTGAAAAATGCTTAGTTTTTGATTTGTAGTCAACATTAATGAAATGTCCCCAACAGCGTTTTCAGCCCGAGTGGAGCACATTTTGACCCTTTTTTTAAAAACATCATTGTACATTGAAATTTCTGCTTGCGTATGCTTTAGAAGCAAGAATTAAGAGGACTACATTCATTATTTCAGCTGAAAAATGCTTAGTTTATGATTTATAGTCAACATTAATGTCATGTCCCAAACAAGCGTTTTCAGCCCGAGTGGAGCACATTTTGACTGTTTTTTTAAAAACATCATTGTACATTGAAATTTCTGCTTGCGTATGCTTTAGAAGCAAGAATTAAGAGGACTACATTCATTATTTCAGCTGAAAAATGCTTAGTTTATGATTTATAGTCAACATTAATGTAATGTCCCAAACAAGCGTTTTCAGCCCGAGTGGAGCACATTTTGACCCTTTTTTTAAAAACATCATTGTACATTGAAATTTCTGCTTGCGTATGCTTTAGAAGCAAGAATTAAGAGGACTACATTCATTATTTCAGCTGAAAAATGCTTAGTTTATGATTTATAGTCAACATTAAGGAAATGTTCCAAACAAGCGTTTTCAGCCCGAGTGGAGCACATTTTGACCCTTTTTTTAAAAACATCATTGTACATTGAAATTTCTGCTTGCGTATGCTTTAGAAGCAAGAATTAAGAGGACTACATTCATTATTTCAGCTGAAAAATGCTTAGTTTATGATTTATAGTCAACATTAATGAAATGTCCCCAACAGCGTTTTCAGCCCGAGTGGAGCGCATTTTGACTGTTTTTTTTAAAAACATCATTGTACATTGAAATTTCTGCTTGCGTATGCTTTAGAAGCAAGAATTAAGAGGACTACATTCATTATTTCAGCTGAAAAATGCTTAGTTTATGATTTATAGTCAACATTAAGGAAATGTTCCGAACAAGCGTTTTCAGCCCGAGTGGAGCACATTTTGACCGTTTTTTAAAAAACATCATTGTACATTGAAATTTCTGTTTGCGTATGCTTTAGAAGCAAGAATTAAGAGGACTACATTCATTATTTCAGCTGAAAAATGCTTAGTTTATGATTTATAGTCAACATTAATGTCATGTCCCAAACAAGCGTTTTCAGCCCGAGTGGAGCACATTTTGACTGTTTTTTTAAAAACATCATTGTACATTGAAATTTCTGCTTGCGTATGCTTTAGAAGCAAGAATTAAGAGGACTACATTCATTATTTCAGCTGAAAAATGCTTAGTTTATGATTTATAGTCAACATTAATGTCATGTCCCAAACAAGCGTTTTCAGCCCGAGTGGAGCACATTTTGACTGTTTTTTTAAAAACATCATTGTACATTGAAATTTCTGCTTGCGTATGCTTTAGAAGCAAGAATTAAGAGGACTACATTCATTATTTCAGCTGAAAAATGCTTAGTTTATGATTTATAGTCAACATTAATGAAATGTTCCAAACAAGCGTTTTCAGCCCGAGTGGAGCACATTTTGACCCTTTTTTTAAAAACATCATTGTACATTGAAATTTCTGCTTGCGTATGCTTTAGAAGCAAGAATTAAGAGGACTACATTCATTATTTCAGCTGAAAAATGCTTAGTTTATGATTTATAGTCAACATTAAGGAAATGTTCCGAACAAGCGTTTTCAGCCCGAGTGGAGCACATTTTGACCGTTTTTTTAAAAACATCATTGTACATTGAAATTTCTGCTTGCGTATGCTTTAGAAGCAAGAATTAAGAGGACTACATTCATTATTTCAGCTGAAAAATGCTTAGTTTATGATTTATAGTCAACATTAATGTCATGTCCCAAACAAGCGTTTTCAGCCCGAGTGGAGCACATTTTGACTGTTTTTTTAAAAACATCATTGTACATTGAAATTTCTGCTTGCGTATGCTTTAGAAGCAAGAATTAAGAGGACTACATTCATTATTTCAGCTGAAAAATGCTTAGTTTATGATTTATAGTCAACATTAATGAAATGTTCCAAACAAGCGTTTTCAGCCCGAGTGGAGCACATTTTGACCGTTTTTTTAAAAACATCATTGTACATTGAAATTTCTGCTTGCGTATGCTTTAGAAGCAAGAATTAAGAGGACTACATTCATTATTTCAGCTGAAAAATGCTTAGTTTATGATTTATAGTCAACATTAATGTCATGTCCCAAACAAGCGTTTTCAGCCCGAGTGGAGCACATTTTGACCGTTTTTTTAAAAACATCATTGTACATTGAAATTTCTGCTTGCGTATGCTTTAGAAGCAAGAATTAAGAGGACTACATTCATTATTTCAGCTGAAAAATGCTTAGTTTATGATTTATAGTCAACATTAATGAAATGTCCCCAACAGCGTTTTCAGCCCGAGTGGAGCACATTTTGACTGTTTTTTTAAAAACATCATTGTACATTAAAATTTCTGCTTGCGAATGCTTTAGAAGCAAGAATTAAGAGGACTACATTCATTATTTCAGCTGAAAAATGCTTAGTTTTTGATTTGTAGTCAACATTAATGAAATGTCCCCAACAGCGTTTTCAGCCCGAGTGGAGCACATTTTGACTGTTTTTTTAAAAACATCATTGTACATTGAAATTTCTGCTTGCGTATGCTTTAGAAGCAAGAATTAAGAGGACTACATTCATTATTTCAGCTGAAAAATGCTTAGTTTATGATTTATAGTCAACATTAAGGAAATGTTCCAAACAAGCGTTTTCAGCCCGAGTGGAGCACATTTTGACCCTTTTTTTAAAAACATCATTGTACATTGAAATTTCTGCTTGCGTATGCTTTAGAAGCAAGAATTAAGAGGACTACATTCATTATTTCAGCTGAAAAATGCTTAGTTTATGATTTATAGTCAACATTAATGTCATGTCCCAAACAAGCGTTTTCAGCCCGAGTGGAGCACATTTTGACTGTTTTTTTAAAAACATCATTGTACATTGAAATTTCTGCTTGCGTATGCTTTAGAAGCAAGAATTAAGAGGACTACATTCATTATTTCAGCTGAAAAATGCTTAGTTTATGATTTATAGTCAACATTAATGAAATGTTCCAAACAAGCGTTTTCAGCCCGAGTGGAGCACATTTTGACCGTTTTTTTAAAAACATCATTGTACATTGAAATTTCTGCTTGCGTATGCTTTAGAAGCAAGAATTAAGAGGACTACATTCATTATTTCAGCTGAAAAATGCTTAGTTTATGATTTATAGTCAACATTAATGAAATGTCCCCAACAGCGTTTTCAGCCCGAGTGGAGCACATTTTGACTGTTTTTTTAAAAACATCATTGTACATTGAAATTTCTGCTTGCGAATGCTTTAGAAGCAAGAATTAAGAGGACTACATTCATTATTTCAGCTGAAAAATGCTTAGTTTTTGATTTGTAGTCAACATTAATGAAATGTCCCCAACAGCGTTTTCAGCCCGAGTGGAGCACATTTTGACTGTTTTTTTAAAAACATCATTGTACATTGAAATTTCTGCTTGCGTATGCTTTAGAAGCAAGAATTAAGAGGACTACATTCATTATTTCAGCTGAAAAATGCTTAGTTTATGATTTATAGTCAACATTAAGGAAATGTTCCAAACAAGCGTTTTCAGCCCGAGTGGAGCACATTTTGACCCTTTTTTTAAAAACATCATTGTACATTGAAATTTCTGCTTGCGTATGCTTTAGAAGCAAGAATTAAGAGGACTACATTCATTATTTCAGCTGAAAAATGCTTAGTTTATGATTTATAGTCAACATTAATGTCATGTCCCAAACAAGCGTTTTCAGCCCGAGTGGAGCACATTTTGACTGTTTTTTTAAAAACATCATTGTACATTGAAATTTCTGCTTGCGTATGCTTTAGAAGCAAGAATTAAGAGGACTACATTCATTATTTCAGCTGAAAAATGCTTAGTTTATGATTTATAGTCAACATTAATGAAATGTTCCAAACAAGCGTTTTCAGCCCGAGTGGAGCACATTTTGACCCTTTTTTTAAAAACATCATTGTACATTGAAATTTCTGCTTGCGTATGCTTTAGAAGCAAGAATTAAGAGGACTACATTCATTATTTCAGCTGAAAAATGCTTAGTTTTTGATTTGTAGTCAACATTAATGAAATGTCCCCAACAGCGTTTTCAGCCCGAGTGGAGCGCATTTTGACTGTTTTTTTTAAAAACATCATTGTACATTGAAATTTCTGCTTGCGTATGCTTTAGAAGCAAGAATTAAGAGGACTACATTCATTATTTCAGCTGAAAAATGCTTAGTTTATGATTTATAGTCAACATTAAGGAAATGTTCCGAACAAGCGTTTTCAGCCCGAGTGGAGCACATTTTGACCGTTTTTTTAAAAACATCATTGTACATTGAAATTTCTGCTTGCGTATGCTTTAGAAGCAAGAATTAAGAGGACTACATTCATTATTTCAGCTGAAAAATGCTTAGTTTATGATTTATAGTCAACATTAATGAAATGTCCCCAACAGCGTTTTCAGCCCGAGTGGAGCGCATTTTGACTGTTTTTTTTAAAAACATCATTGTACATTGAAATTTCTGCTTGCGTATGCTTTAGAAGCAAGAATTAAGAGGACTACATTCATTATTTCAGCTGAAAAATGCTTAGTTTATGATTTATAGTCAACATTAAGGAAATGTTCCGAACAAGCGTTTTCAGCCCGAGTGGAGCACATTTTGACCGTTTTTTTAAAAACATCATTGTACATTGAAATTTCTGCTTGCGTATGCTTTAGAAGCAAGAATTAAGAGGACTACATTCATTATTTCAGCTGAAAAATGCTTAGTTTATGATTTATAGTCAACATTAATGTCATGTCCCAAACAAGCGTTTTCAGCCCGAGTGGAGCACATTTTGACCGTTTTTTTAAAAACATCATTGTACATTGAAATTTCTGCTTGCGTATGCTTTAGAAGCAAGAATTAAGAGGACTACATTCATTATTTCAGCTGAAAAATGCTTAGTTTATGATTTATAGTCAACATTAATGAAATGTCCCCAACAGCGTTTTCAGCCCGAGTGGAGCACATTTTGACTGTTTTTTTAAAAACATCATTGTACATTAAAATTTCTGCTTGCGAATGCTTTAGAAGCAAGAATTAAGAGGACTACATTCATTATTTCAGCTGAAAAATGCTTAGTTTTTGATTTGTAGTCAACATTAATGAAATGTCCCCAACAGCGTTTTCAGCCCGAGTGGAGCACATTTTGACTGTTTTTTTAAAAACATCATTGTACATTGAAATTTCTGCTTGCGTATGCTTTAGAAGCAAGAATTAAGAGGACTACATTCATTATTTCAGCTGAAAAATGCTTAGTTTATGATTTATAGTCAACATTAAGGAAATGTTCCAAACAAGCGTTTTCAGCCCGAGTGGAGCACATTTTGACCCTTTTTTTAAAAACATCATTGTACATTGAAATTTCTGCTTGCGTATGCTTTAGAAGCAAGAATTAAGAGGACTACATTCATTATTTCAGCTGAAAAATGCTTAGTTTATGATTTATAGTCAACATTAATGTCATGTCCCAAACAAGCGTTTTCAGCCCGAGTGGAGCACATTTTGACTGTTTTTTTAAAAACATCATTGTACATTGAAATTTCTGCTTGCGTATGCTTTAGAAGCAAGAATTAAGAGGACTACATTCATTATTTCAGCTGAAAAATGCTTAGTTTATGATTTATAGTCAACATTAATGAAATGTTCCAAACAAGCGTTTTCAGCCCGAGTGGAGCACATTTTGACCGTTTTTTTAAAAACATCATTGTACATTGAAATTTCTGCTTGCGTATGCTTTAGAAGCAAGAATTAAGAGGACTACATTCATTATTTCAGCTGAAAAATGCTTAGTTTATGATTTATAGTCAACATTAATGAAATGTCCCCAACAGCGTTTTCAGCCCGAGTGGAGCACATTTTGACTGTTTTTTTAAAAACATCATTGTACATTGAAATTTCTGCTTGCGAATGCTTTAGAAGCAAGAATTAAGAGGACTACATTCATTATTTCAGCTGAAAAATGCTTAGTTTTTGATTTGTAGTCAACATTAATGAAATGTCCCCAACAGCGTTTTCAGCCCGAGTGGAGCACATTTTGACTGTTTTTTTAAAAACATCATTGTACATTGAAATTTCTGCTTGCGTATGCTTTAGAAGCAAGAATTAAGAGGACTACATTCATTATTTCAGCTGAAAAATGCTTAGTTTATGATTTATAGTCAACATTAAGGAAATGTTCCAAACAAGCGTTTTCAGCCCGAGTGGAGCACATTTTGACCCTTTTTTTAAAAACATCATTGTACATTGAAATTTCTGCTTGCGTATGCTTTAGAAGCAAGAATTAAGAGGACTACATTCATTATTTCAGCTGAAAAATGCTTAGTTTATGATTTATAGTCAACATTAATGTCATGTCCCAAACAAGCGTTTTCAGCCCGAGTGGAGCACATTTTGACTGTTTTTTTAAAAACATCATTGTAAATTGAAATTTCTGCTTGCGTATGCTTTAGAAGCAAGAATTAAGAGGACTACATTCATTATTTCAGCTGAAAAATGCTTAGTTTATGATTTATAGTCAACATTAATGAAATGTTCCAAACAAGCGTTTTCAGCCCGAGTGGAGCACATTTTGACCCTTTTTTTAAAAACATCATTGTACATTGAAATTTCTGCTTGCGTATGCTTTAGAAGCAAGAATTAAGAGGACTACATTCATTATTTCAGCTGAAAAATGCTTAGTTTTTGATTTGTAGTCAACATTAATGAAATGTCCCCAACAGCGTTTTCAGCCCGAGTGGAGCGCATTTTGACTGTTTTTTTTAAAAACATCATTGTACATTGAAATTTCTGCTTGCGTATGCTTTAGAAGCAAGAATTAAGAGGACTACATTCATTATTTCAGCTGAAAAATGCTTAGTTTATGATTTATAGTCAACATTAAGGAAATGTTCCGAACAAGCGTTTTCAGCCCGAGTGGAGCACATTTTGACCGTTTTTTAAAAAACATCATTGTACATTGAAATTTCTGTTTGCGTATGCTTTAGAAGCAAGAATTAAGAGGACTACATTCATTATTTCAGCTGAAAAATGCTTAGTTTATGATTTATAGTCAACATTAATGTAATGTCCCAAACAAGCGTTTTCAGCCCGAGTGGAGCACATTTTGACCGTTTTTTTAAAAACATCATTGTACATTGAAATTTCTGCTTGCGTATGCTTTAGAAGCAAGAATTAAGAGGACTACATTCATTATTTCAGCTGAAAAATGCTTAGTTTATGATTTATAGTCAACATTAATGAAATGTCCCCAACAGCGTTTTCAGCCCGAGTGGAGCACATTTTGACTGTTTTTTTAAAAACATCATTGTACATTGAAATTTCTGCTTGCGAATGCTTTAGAAGCAAGAATTAAGAGGACTACATTCATTATTTCAGCTGAAAAATGCTTAGTTTTTGATTTGTAGTCAACATTAATGAAATGTCCCCAACAGCGTTTTCAGCCCGAGTGGAGCACATTTTGACTGTTTTTTTAAAAACATCATTGTACATTGAAATTTCTGCTTGCGTATGCTTTAGAAGCAAGAATTAAGAGGACTACATTCATTATTTCAGCTGAAAAATGCTTAGTTTATGATTTATAGTCAACATTAAGGAAATGTTCCAAACAAGCGTTTTCAGCCCGAGTGGAGCACATTTTGACCCTTTTTTTAAAAACATCATTGTACATTGAAATTTCTGCTTGCGTATGCTTTAGAAGCAAGAATTAAGAGGACTACATTCATTATTTCAGCTGAAAAATGCTTAGTTTATGATTTATAGTCAACATTAATGAAATGTTCCAAACAAGCGTTTTCAGCCCGAGTGGAGCACATTTTGACCCTTTTTTTAAAAACATCATTGTACATTGAAATTTCTGCTTGCGTATGCTTTAGAAGCAAGAATTAAGAGGACTACATTCATTATTTCAGCTGAAAAATGCTTAGTTTTTGATTTGTAGTCAACATTAATGAAATGTCCCCAACAGCGTTTTCAGCCCGAGTGGAGCGCATTTTGACTGTTTTTTTTAAAAACATCATTGTACATTGAAATTTCTGCTTGCGTATGCTTTAGAAGCAAGAATTAAGAGGACTACATTCATTATTTCAGCTGAAAAATGCTTAGTTTTTGATTTATAGTCAACATTAATGAAATGTCCCCAACAGCGTTTTCAGCCCGAGTGGAGCACATTTTGACCGTTTTTTTAAAAACATCATTGTACATTGAAATTTCTGCTTGCGTATGCTTTAGAAGCAAGAATTAAGAGGACTACATTCATTATTTCAGCTGAAAAATGCTTAGTTTATGATTTATAGTCAACATTAAGGAAATGTTCCGAACAAGCGTTTTCAGCCCGAGTGGAGCACATTTTGACCGTTTTTTAAAAAACATCATTGTACATTGAAATTTCTGTTTGCGTATGCTTTAGAAGCAAGAATTAAGAGGACTACATTCATTATTTCAGCTGAAAAATGCTTAGTTTATGATTTATAGTCAACATTAATGTAATGTCCCAAACAAGCGTTTTCAGCCCGAGTGGAGCACATTTTGACCGTTTTTTTAAAAACATCATTGTACATTGAAATTTCTGCTTGCGTATGCTTTAGAAGCAAGAATTAAGAGGACTACATTCATTATTTCAGCTGAAAAATGCTTAGTTTATGATTTATAGTCAACATTAATGAAATGTCCCCAACAGCGTTTTCAGCCCGAGTGGAGCACATTTTGACTGTTTTTTTAAAAACATCATTGTACATTGAAATTTCTGCTTGCGAATGCTTTAGAAGCAAGAATTAAGAGGACTACATTCATTATTTCAGCTGAAAAATGCTTAGTTTTTGATTTGTAGTCAACATTAATGAAATGTCCCCAACAGCGTTTTCAGCCCGAGTGGAGCACATTTTGACTGTTTTTTTAAAAACATCATTGTACATTGAAATTTCTGCTTGCGTATGCTTTAGAAGCAAGAATTAAGAGGACTACATTCATTATTTCAGCTGAAAAATGCTTAGTTTATGATTTATAGTCAACATTAATGAAATGTTCCAAACAAGCGTTTTCAGCCCGAGTGGAGCACATTTTGACCGTTTTTTAAAAAACATCATTGTACATTGAAATTTCTTTTTGCGTATGCTTTAGAAGCAAGAATTAAGAGGACTACATTCATTATTTCAGCTGAAAAATGCTTAGTTTATGATTTATAGTCAACATTAATGTAATGTCCCAAACAAGCGTTTTCAGCCCGAGTGGAGCACATTTTGACTGTTTTTTTAAAAACATCATTGTACATTGAAATTTCTGCTTGCGTATGCTTTAGAAGCAAGAATTAGGAGGACTACATTCATTATTTCAGCTGAAAAATGCTTAGTTTTTGATTTATAGTCAACATTAATGAAATGTCCCCAACAGCGTTTTCAGCCCGAGTGGAGCACATTTTGACTGTTTTTTTTAAAAACATCATTGTACATTGAAATTTCTGCTTGCGTATGCTTTAGAAGCAAGAATTAAGAGGACTACATTCATTATTTCAGCTGAAAAATGCTTAGTTTATGATTTATAGTCAACATTAATGAAATGTTCCAAACAAGCGTTTTCAGCCCGAGTGGAGCACATTTTGACCCTTTTTTTAAAAACATCATTGTACATTGAAATTTCTGCTTGCGTATGCTTTAGAAGCAAGAATTAAGAGGACTACATTCATTATTTCAGCTGAAAAATGCTTAGTTTATGATTTATAGTCAACATTAATGTCATGTCCCAAACAAGCGTTTTCAGCCCGAGTGGAGCACATTTTGACTGTTTTTTTAAAAACATCATTGTACATTGAAATTTCTGCTTGCGTATGCTTTAGAAGCAAGAATTAAGAGGACTACATTCATTATTTCAGCTGAAAAATGCTTAGTTTATGATTTATAGTCAACATTAATGAAATGTTCCAAACAAGCGTTTTCAGCCCAAGTGGAGCACATTTTGACTGTTTTTTTAAAAACATCATTGTACATTGAAATTTCTGCTTGCGTATGCTTTAGAAGCAAGAATTAAGAGGACTACATTCATTATTTCAGCTGAAAAATGCTTAGTTTTTGATTTGTAGTCAACATTAATGAAATGTCCCCAACAGCGTTTTCAGCCCGAGTGGAGCGCATTTTGACTGTTTTTTTTAAAAACATCATTGTACATTGAAATTTCTGCTTGCGTATGCTTTAGAAGCAAGAATTAAGAGGACTACATTCATTATTTCAGCTGAAAAATGCTTAGTTTATGATTTATAGTCAACATTAAGGAAATGTTCCGAACAAGCGTTTTCAGCCCGAGTGGAGCACATTTTGACCGTTTTTTAAAAAACATCATTGTACATTGAAATTTCTGTTTGCGTATGCTTTAGAAGCAAGAATTAAGAGGACTACATTCATTATTTCAGCTGAAAAATGCTTAGTTTATGATTTATAGTCAACATTAATGAAATGTCCCCAACAGCGTTTTCAGCCCGAGTGGAGCACATTTTGACTGTTTTTTTAAAAACATCATTGTACATTGAAATTTCTGCTTGCGAATGCTTTAGAAGCAAGAATTAAGAGGACTACATTCATTATTTCAGCTGAAAAATGCTTAGTTTTTGATTTGTAGTCAACATTAATGAAATGTCCCCAACAGCGTTTTCAGCCCGAGTGGAGCACATTTTGACTGTTTTTTTTAAAAACATCATTGTACATTGAAATTTCTGCTTGCGTATGCTTTAGAAGCAAGAATTAAGAGGACTACATTCATTATTTCAGCTGAAAAATGCTTAGTTTATGATTTATAGTCAACATTAAGGAAATGTTCCGAACAAGCGTTTTCAGCCCGAGTGGAGCACATTTTGACCGTTTTTTTAAAAACATCATTGTACATTGAAATTTCTGCTTGCGTATGCTTTAGAAGCAAGAATTAAGAGGACTACATTCATTATTTCAGCTGAAAAATGCTTAGTTTATGATTTATAGTCAACATTAATGAAATGTCCCCAACAGCGTTTTCAGCCCGAGTGGAGCGCATTTTGACTGTTTTTTTTAAAAACATCATTGTACATTGAAATTTCTGCTTGCGTATGCTTTAGAAGCAAGAATTAAGAGGACTACATTCATTATTTCAGCTGAAAAATGCTTAGTTTATGATTTATAGTCAACATTAAGGAAATGTTCCGAACAAGCGTTTTCAGCCCGAGTGGAGCACATTTTGACCGTTTTTTTAAAAACATCATTGTACATTGAAATTTCTGCTTGCGTATGCTTTAGAAGCAAGAATTAAGAGGACTACATTTTTAATTTTAGCTGAAAAATGCTTAGTTTATGATTTATAGTCAACATTAATGAAATGTCCCCAACAGCGTTTTCAGCCCGAGTGGAGCACATTTTGACTGTTTTTTTTAAAAACATCATTGTACATTGAAATTTCTGCTTGCGTATGCTTTAGAAGCAAGAATTAAGAGGACTACATTCATTATTTCAGCTGAAAAATGCTTAGTTTTTGATTTATAGTCAACATTAATGAAATGTTCCAAACAAGCGTTTTCAGCCCGAGTGGAGCACATTTTGACCCTTTTTTTAAAAACATCATTGTACATTGAAATTTCTGCTTGCGTATGCTTTAGAAGCAAGAATTAAGAGGACTACATTCATTATTTCAGCTGAAAAATGCTTAGTTTATGATTTATAGTCAACATTAATGTCATGTCCCAAACAAGCGTTTTCAGCCCGAGTGGAGCACATTTTGACCGTTTTTTTAAAAACATCATTGTACATTGAAATTTCTGCTTGCGTATGCTTTAGAAGCAAGAATTAAAAGGACTACATTCATTATTTCAGCTGAAAAATGCTTAGTTTATGATTTATAGTCAACATTAATGAAATGTCCCCAACAGCGTTTTCAGCCCGAGTGGAGCACATTTTGACCCTTTTTTTAAAAACATCATTGTACATTGAAATGTCTGCTTGCGTATGCTTTAGAAGCAAGAATTAAGAGGACTACATTCATTATTTCAGCTGAAAAATGCTTAGTTTTTGATTTGTAGTCAACATTAATGAAATGTCCCCAACAGCGTTTTCAGCCCGAGTGGAGCACATTTTGACTGTTTTTTAAAAAACATCATTGTACATTGAAATTTCTGCTTGCGTATGCTTTAGAAGCAAGAATTAAGAGGACTACATTCATTATTTCAGCTGAAAAATGCTTAGTTTATGATTTATAGTCAACATTAAGGAAATGTTCCGAACAAGCGTTTTCAGCCCGAGTGGAGCACATTTTGACCGTTTTTTTAAAAACATCATTGTACATTGAAATTTCTGCTTGCGTATGCTTTAGAAGCAAGAATTAAGAGGACTACATTCATTATTTCAGCTGAAAAATGCTTAGTTTATGATTTATAGTCAACATTAATGAAATGTCCCCAACAGTGTTTTCAGCCCGAGTGGAGCACATTTTGACTGTTTTTTTTAAAAACATCATTGTACATTGAAATTTCTGCTTGCGTATGCTTTAGAAGCAAGAATTAAGAGGACTACATTCATTATTTCAGCTGAAAAATGCTTAGTTTATGATTTATAGTCAACATTAATGAAATGTCCCCAACAGCGTTTTCAGCCCGAGTGGAGCACATTTTGACTGTTTTTTTTAAAAACATCATTGTACATTGAAATTTCTGCTTGCGTATGCTTTAGAAGCAAGAATTAAGAGGACTACATTCATTATTTCAGCTGAAAAATGCTTAGTTTATGATTTATAGTCAACATTAATGAAATGTTCCAAACAAGCGTTTTCAGCCCGAGTGGAGCACATTTTGACCCTTTTTTTAAAAACATCATTGTACATTGAAATTTCTGCTTGCGTATGCTTTAGAAGCAAGAATTAAGAGGACTACATTCATTATTTCAGCTGAAAAATGCTTAGTTTATGATTTATAGTCAACATTAATGTAATGTCCCAAACAAGCGTTTTCAGCCCGAGTGGAGCACATTTTGACCGTTTTTTTAAAAACATCATTGTACATTGAAATTTCTGTTTGCGTATGCTTTAGAAGCAAGAATTAAGAGGACTACATTCATTATTTCAGCTGAAAAATGCTTAGTTTATGATTTATAGTCAACATTAATGTATTGTCCCAAACAAGCGTTTTCAGCCCGAGTGGAGCACATTTTGACTGTTTTTTTAAAAACATCATTGTACATTGAAATTTCTGCTTGCGTATGCTTTAGAAGCAAGAATTAAGAGGACTACATTCATTATTTCAGCTGAAAAATGCTTAGTTTATGATTTATAGTCAACATTAATGAAATGTTCCAAACAAGCGTTTTCAGCCCGAGTGGAGCACATTTTGACCGTTTTTTTAAAAACATCATTGTACATTGAAATTTCTGCTTGCGTATGCTTTAGAAGCAAGAATTAAGAGGACTACATTCATTATTTCAGCTGAAAAATGCTTAGTTTATGATTTATAGTCAACATTAATGTCATGTCCCAAACAAGCGTTTTCAGCCCGAGTGGAGCACATTTTGACTGTTTTTTTAAAAACATCATTGTACATTGAAATTTCTGCTTGCGTATGCTTTAGAAGCAAGAATTAAGAGGACTACATTCATTATTTCAGCTGAAAAATGCTTAGTTTATGATTTATAGTCAACATTAAGGAAATGTTCCGAACAAGCGTTTTCAGCCCGAGTGGAGCACATTTTGACCGTTTTTTAAAAAACATCATTGTACATTGAAATTTCTGTTTGCGTATGCTTTAGAAGCAAGAATTAAGAGGACTACATTCATTATTTCAGCTGAAAAATGCTTAGTTTATGATTTATAGTCAACATTAATGTAATGTCCCAAACAAGCGTTTTCAGCCCGAGTGGAGCACATTTTGACTGTTTTTTTAAAAACATCATTGTACATTGAAATTTCTGCTTGCGTATGCTTTAGAAGCAAGAATTAAGAGGACTACATTCATTATTTCAGCTGAAAAATGCTTAGTTTATGATTTATAGTCAACATTAATGAAATGTCCCCAACAGCGTTTTCAGCCCGAGTGGAGCACATTTTGACTGTTTTTTTAAAAACATCATTGTACATTGAAATTTCTGCTTGCGTATGCTTTAGAAGCAAGAATTAAGAGGACTACATTCATTATTTCAGCTGAAAAATGCTTAGTTTTTGATTTGTAGTCAACATTAATGAAATGTCCCCAACAGCGTTTTCAGCCCGAGTGGAGCACATTTTGACTGTTTTTTTTAAAAACATCATTGTACATTGAAATTTCTGCTTGCGTATGCTTTAGAAGCAAGAATTAAGAGGACTACATTCATTATTTCAGCTGAAAAATGCTTAGTTTATGATTTATAGTCAACATTAATGAAATGTCCCCAACAGCGTTTTCAGCCCGAGTGGAGCACATTTTGACTGTTTTTTTTAAAAACATCATTGTACATTGAAATTTCTGCTTGCGTATGCTTTAGAAGCAAGAATTAAGAGGACTACATTCATTATTTCAGCTGAAAAATGCTTAGTTTTTGATTTATAGTCAACATTATTGAAATGTTCCAAACAAGCGTTTTCAGCCCGAGTGGAGCAGATTTTGACCCTTTTTTTAAAAACATCATTGTACATTGAAATTTCTGCTTGCGTATGCTTTAGAAGCAAGAATTAAGAGGACTACATTCATTATTTCAGCTGAAAAATGCTTAGTTTATGATTTATAGTCAACATTAATGTCATGTCCCAAACAAGCGTTTTCAGCCCGAGTGGAGCACATTTTGACCGGTTTTTTTAAAAACATCATTGTACATTGAAATTTCTGCTTGCGTATGCTTTAGAAGCAAGAATTAAGAGGACTACATTCATTATTTCAGCTGAAAAATGCTTAGTTTATGATTTATAGTCAACATTAATGAAATGTCCCCAACAGCGTTTTCAGCCCGAGTGGAGCACATTTTGACTGTTTTTTTAAAAACATCATTGTACATTGAAATTTCTGCTTGCGAATGCTTTAGAAGCAAGAATTAAGAGGACTACATTCATTATTTCAGCTGAAAAATGCTTAGTTTTTGATTTGTAGTCAACATTAATGAAATGTCCCCAACAGCGTTTTCAGCCCGAGTGGAGCACATTTTGACCCTTTTTTTAAAAACATCATTGTACATTGAAATTTCTGCTTGCGTATGCTTTAGAAGCAAGAATTAAGAGGACTACATTCATTATTTCAGCTGAAAAATGCTTAGTTTATGATTTATAGTCAACATTAAGGAAATGTTCCGAACAAGCGTTTTCAGCCCGAGTGGAGCACATTTTGACCGTTTTTTAAAAAACATCATTGTACATTGAAATTTCTGTTTGCGTATGCTTTAGAAGCAAGAATTAAGAGGACTACATTCATTATTTCAGCTGAAAAATGCTTAGTTTATGATTTATAGTCAACATTAATGTAATGTCCCAAACAAGCGTTTTCAGCCCGAGTGGAGCACATTTTGACTGTTTTTTTAAAAACATCATTGTACATTGAAATTTCTGCTTGCGTATGCTTTAGAAGCAAGAATTAAGAGGACTACATTCATTATTTCAGCTGAAAAATGCTTAGTTTATGATTTATAGTCAACATTAATGAAATGTCCCCAACAGCGTTTTCAGCCCGAGTGGAGCACATTTTGACTGTTTTTTTAAAAACATCATTGTACATTGAAATTTCTGCTTGCGTATGCTTTAGAAGCAAGAATTAAGAGGACTACATTCATTATTTCAGCTGAAAAATGCTTAGTTTATGATTTGTAGTCAACATTAATGAAATGTCCCCAACAGCGTTTTCAGCCCGAGTGGAGCACATTTTGACTGTTTTTTTAAAAACATCATTGTACATTGAAATTTCTGCTTGCGTATACTTTAGAAGCAAGAATTAAGAGGACTACATTCATTATTTCAGCTGAAAAATGCTTAGTTTATGATTTATAGTCAACATTAATGAAATGTTCCAAACAAGCGTTTTCAGCCCGAGTGGAGCACATTTTGACCGTTTTTTAAAAAACATCATTGTACATTGAAATTTCTTTTTGCGTATGCTTTAGAAGCAAGAATTAAGAGGACTACATTCATTATTTCAGCTGAAAAATGCTTAGTTTATGATTTATAGTCAACATTAATGTAATGTCCCAAACAAGCGTTTTCAGCCCGAGTGGAGCACATTTTGACTGTTTTTTTAAAAACATCATTGTACATTGAAATTTCTGCTTGCGTATGCTTTAGAAGCAAGAATTAGGAGGACTACATTCATTATTTCAGCTGAAAAATGCTTAGTTTTTGATTTATAGTCAACATTAATGAAATGTCCCCAACAGCGTTTTCAGCCCGAGTGGAGCACATTTTGACTGTTTTTTTTAAAAACATCATTGTACATTGAAATTTCTGCTTGCGTATGCTTTAGAAGCAAGAATTAAGAGGACTACATTCATTATTTCAGCTGAAAAATGCTTAGTTTATGATTTATAGTCAACATTAATGAAATGTTCCAAACAAGCGTTTTCAGCCCGAGTGGAGCACATTTTGACCCTTTTTTTAAAAACATCATTGTACATTGAAATTTCTGCTTGCGTATGCTTTAGAAGCAAGAATTAAGAGGACTACATTCATTATTTCAGCTGAAAAATGCTTAGTTTATGATTTATAGTCAACATTAATGTCATGTCCCAAACAAGCGTTTTCAGCCCGAGTGGAGCACATTTTGACTGTTTTTTTAAAAACATCATTGTACATTGAAATTTCTGCTTGCGTATGCTTTAGAAGCAAGAATTAAGAGGACTACATTGATTATTTCAGCTGAAAAATGCTTAGTTTATGATTTATAGTCAACATTAATGAAATGTTCCAAACAAGCGTTTTCAGCCCAAGTGGAGCACATTTTGACTGTTTTTTTAAAAACATCATTGTACATTGAAATTTCTGCTTGCGTATGCTTTAGAAGCAAGAATTAAGAGGACTACATTCATTATTTCAGCTGAAAAATGCTTAGTTTTTGATTTGTAGTCAACATTAATGAAATGTCCCCAACAGCGTTTTCAGCCCGAGTGGAGCGCATTTTGACTGTTTTTTTTAAAAACATCATTGTACATTGAAATTTCTGCTTGCGTATGCTTTAGAAGCAAGAATTAAGAGGACTACATTCATTATTTCAGCTGAAAAATGCTTAGTTTATGATTTATAGTCAACATTAAGGAAATGTTCCGAACAAGCGTTTTCAGCCCGAGTGGAGCACATTTTGACCGTTTTTTAAAAAACATCATTGTACATTGAAATTTCTGTTTGCGTATGCTTTAGAAGCAAGAATTAAGAGGACTACATTCATTATTTCAGCTGAAAAATGCTTAGTTTATGATTTATAGTCAACATTAATGAAATGTCCCCAACAGCGTTTTCAGCCCGAGTGGAGCACATTTTGACTGTTTTTTTAAAAACATCATTGTACATTGAAATTTCTGCTTGCGAATGCTTTAGAAGCAAGAATTAAGAGGACTACATTCATTATTTCAGCTGAAAAATGCTTAGTTTTTGATTTGTAGTCAACATTAATGAAATGTCCCCAACAGCGTTTTCAGCCCGAGTGGAGCACATTTTGACTGTTTTTTTTAAAAACATCATTGTACATTGAAATTTCTGCTTGCGTATGCTTTAGAAGCAAGAATTAAGAGGACTACATTCATTATTTCAGCTGAAAAATGCTTAGTTTATGATTTATAGTCAACATTAAGGAAATGTTCCGAACAAGCGTTTTCAGCCCGAGTGGAGCACATTTTGACCGTTTTTTTAAAAACATCATTGTACATTGAAATTTCTGCTTGCGTATGCTTTAGAAGCAAGAATTAAGAGGACTACATTCATTATTTCAGCTGAAAAATGCTTAGTTTATGATTTATAGTCAACATTAATGAAATGTCCCCAACAGCGTTTTCAGCCCGAGTGGAGCGCATTTTGACTGTTTTTTTTAAAAACATCATTGTACATTGAAATTTCTGCTTGCGTATGCTTTAGAAGCAAGAATTAAGAGGACTACATTCATTATTTCAGCTGAAAAATGCTTAGTTTATGATTTATAGTCAACATTAAGGAAATGTTCCAAACAAGCGTTTTCAGCCCGAGTGGAGCACATTTTGACCCTTTTTTTAAAAACATCATTGTACATTGAAATTTCTGCTTGCGTATGCTTTAGAAGCAAGAATTAAGAGGACTACATTCATTATTTCAGCTGAAAAATGCTTAGTTTATGATTTATAGTCAACATTAATGTCATGTCCCAAACAAGCGTTTTCAGCCCGAGTGGAGCACATTTTGACCGTTTTTTTAAAAACATCATTGTACATTGAAATTTCTGCTTGCGTATGCTTTAGAAGCAAGAATTAAGAGGACTACATTCATTATTTCAGCTGAAAAATGCTTAGTTTATGATTTATAGTCAACATTAATGTAATGTCCCAAACAAGCGTTTTCAGCCCGAGTGGAGCACATTTTGACTGTTTTTTTAAAACATCATTGTACATTAAAATTTCTGCTTGCTTATGCTTTAGAAGCAAGAAATAAGAGGACTACATTCATTATTTCAGCTGAAAAATGCTTAGTTTATGATTTATAGTCAACATTAATGAAATGTCCCCAACAGTGTTTTCAGCCCGAGTGGAGCACATTTTGACTGTTTTTTTTAAAAACATCATTGTACATTGAAATTTCTGCTTGCGTATGCTTTAGAAGCAAGAATTAAGAGGACTACATTCATTATTTCAGCTGAAAAATGCTTAGTTTATGATTTATAGTCAACATTAATGAAATGTCCCCAACAGCGTTTTCAGCCCGAGTGGAGCACATTTTGACTGTTTTTTTTAAAAACATCATTGTACATTGAAATTTCTGCTTGCGTATGCTTTAGAAGCAAGAATTAAGAGGACTACATTCATTATTTCAGCTGAAAAATGCTTAGTTTATGATTTATAGTCAACATTAATGAAATGTTCCAAACAAGCGTTTTCAGCCCGAGTGGAGCACATTTTGACCCTTTTTTTAAAAACATCATTGTACATTGAAATTTCTGCTTGCGTATGCTTTAGAAGCAAGAATTAAGAGGACTACATTCATTATTTCAGCTGAAAAATGCTTAGTTTATGATTTATAGTCAACATTAATGTAATGTCCCAAACAAGCGTTTTCAGCCCGAGTGGAGCACATTTTGACCGTTTTTTTAAAAACATCATTGTACATTGAAATTTCTGTTTGCGTATGCTTTAGAAGCAAGAATTAAGAGGACTACATTCATTATTTCAGCTGAAAAATGCTTAGTTTATGATTTATAGTCAACATTAATGTATTGTCCCAAACAAGCGTTTTCAGCCCGAGTGGAGCACATTTTGACTGTTTTTTTAAAAACATCATTGTACATTGAAATTTCTGCTTGCGTATGCTTTAGAAGCAAGAATTAAGAGGACTACATTCATTATTTCAGCTGAAAAATGCTTAGTTTATGATTTATAGTCAACATTAATGAAATGTTCCAAACAAGCGTTTTCAGCCCGAGTGGAGCACATTTTGACCGTTTTTTTAAAAACATCATTGTACATTGAAATTTCTGCTTGCGTATGCTTTAGAAGCAAGAATTAAGAGGACTACATTCATTATTTCAGCTGAAAAATGCTTAGTTTATGATTTATAGTCAACATTAATGTCATGTCCCAAACAAGCGTTTTCAGCCCGAGTGGAGCACATTTTGACTGTTTTTTTAAAAACATCATTGTACATTGAAATTTCTGCTTGCGTATGCTTTAGAAGCAAGAATTAAGAGGACTACATTCATTATTTCAGCTGAAAAATGCTTAGTTTATGATTTATAGTCAACATTAAGGAAATGTTCCGAACAAGCGTTTTCAGCCCGAGTGGAGCACATTTTGACCGTTTTTTAAAAAACATCATTGTACATTGAAATTTCTGTTTGCGTATGCTTTAGAAGCAAGAATTAAGAGGACTACATTCATTATTTCAGCTGAAAAATGCTTAGTTTATGATTTATAGTCAACATTAATGTAATGTCCCAAACAAGCGTTTTCAGCCCGAGTGGAGCACATTTTGACTGTTTTTTTAAAAACATCATTGTACATTGAAATTTCTGCTTGCGTATGCTTTAGAAGCAAGAATTAAGAGGACTACATTCATTATTTCAGCTGAAAAATGCTTAGTTTATGATTTATAGTCAACATTAATGAAATGTCCCCAACAGCGTTTTCAGCCCGAGTGGAGCACATTTTGACTGTTTTTTTAAAAACATCATTGTACATTGAAATTTCTGCTTGCGTATGCTTTAGAAGCAAGAATTAAGAGGACTACATTCATTATTTCAGCTGAAAAATGCTTAGTTTTTGATTTGTAGTCAACATTAATGAAATGTCCCCAACAGCGTTTTCAGCCCGAGTGGAGCACATTTTGACTGTTTTTTTTAAAAACATCATTGTACATTGAAATTTCTGCTTGCGTATGCTTTAGAAGCAAGAATTAAGAGGACTACATTCATTATTTCAGCTGAAAAATGCTTAGTTTATGATTTATAGTCAACATTAAGGAAATGTTCCGAACAAGCGTTTTCAGCCCGAGTGGAGCACATTTTGACCGTTTTTTTAAAAACATCATTGTACATTGAAATTTCTGCTTGCGTATGCTTTAGAAGCAAGAATTAAGAGGACTACATTCATTATTTCAGCTGAAAAATGCTTAGTTTATGATTTATAGTCAACATTAATGAAATGTCCCCAACAGCGTTTTCAGCCCGAGTGGAGCACATTTTGACTGTTTTTTTTAAAAACATCATTGTACATTGAAATTTCTGCTTGCGTATGCTTTAGAAGCAAGAATTAAGAGGACTACATTCATTATTTCAGCTGAAAAATGCTTAGTTTTTGATTTATAGTCAACATTATTGAAATGTTCCAAACAAGCGTTTTCAGCCCGAGTGGAGCACATTTTGACCGTTTTTTTAAAAACATCATTGTACATTGAAATTTCTGCTTGCGTATGCTTTAGAAGCAAGAATTAAGAGGACTACATTCATTATTTCAGCTGAAAAATGCTTAGTTTATGATTTATAGTCAACATTAATGAAATGTCCCCAACAGCGTTTTCAGCCCGAGTGGAGCGCATTTTGACTGTTTTTTTTAAAAACATCATTGTACATTGAAATTTCTGCTTGCGTATGCTTTAGAAGCAAGAATTAAGAGGACTACATTCATTATTTCAGCTGAAAAATGCTTAGTTTATGATTTATAGTCAACATTAAGGAAATGTTCCGAACAAGCGTTTTCAGCCCGAGTGGAGCACATTTTGACCGTTTTTTTAAAAACATCATTGTACATTGAAATTTCTGCTTGCGTATGCTTTAGAAGCAAGAATTAAGAGGACTACATTTTTAATTTTAGCTGAAAAATGCTTAGTTTATGATTTATAGTCAACATTAATGAAATGTCCCCAACAGCGTTTTCAGCCCGAGTGGAGCACATTTTGACTGTTTTTTTTAAAAACATCATTGTACATTGAAATTTCTGCTTGCGTATGCTTTAGAAGCAAGAATTAAGAGGACTACATTCATTATTTCAGCTGAAAAATGCTTAGTTTTTGATTTATAGTCAACATTAATGAAATGTTCCAAACAAGCGTTTTCAGCCCGAGTGGAGCACATTTTGACCCTTTTTTTAAAAACATCATTGTACATTGAAATTTCTGCTTGCGTATGCTTTAGAAGCAAGAATTAAGAGGACTACATTCATTATTTCAGCTGAAAAATGCTTAGTTTATGATTTATAGTCAACATTAATGTCATGTCCCAAACAAGCGTTTTCAGCCCGAGTGGAGCACATTTTGACCGTTTTTTTAAAAACATCATTGTACATTGAAATTTCTGCTTGCGTATGCTTTAGAAGCAAGAATTAAAAGGACTACATTCATTATTTCAGCTGAAAAATGCTTAGTTTATGATTTATAGTCAACATTAATGAAATGTCCCCAACAGCGTTTTCAGCCCGAGTGGAGCACATTTTGACTGTTTTTTTAAAAACATCATTGTACATTGAAATGTCTGCTTGCGTATGCTTTAGAAGCAAGAATTAAGAGGACTACATTCATTATTTCAGCTGAAAAATGCTTAGTTTTTGATTTGTAGTCAACATTAATGAAATGTCCCCAACAGCGTTTTCAGCCCGAGTGGAGCACATTTTGACTGTTTTTTTTAAAAACATCATTGTACATTGAAATTTCTGCTTGCGTATGCTTTAGAAGCAAGAATTAAGAGGACTACATTCATTATTTCAGCTGAAAAATGCTTAGTTTATGATTTATAGTCAACATTAAGGAAATGTTCCGAACAAGCGTTTTCAGCCCGAGTGGAGCACATTTTGACCGTTTTTTTAAAAACATCATTGTACATTGAAATTTCTGCTTGCGTATGCTTTAGAAGCAAGAATTAAGAGGACTACATTCATTATTTCAGCTGAAAAATGCTTAGTTTATGATTTATAGTCAACATTAATGAAATGTCCCCAACAGTGTTTTCAGCCCGAGTGGAGCACATTTTGACTGTTTTTTTTAAAAACATCATTGTACATTGAAATTTCTGCTTGCGTATGCTTTAGAAGCAAGAATTAAGAGGACTACATTCATTATTTCAGCTGAAAAATGCTTAGTTTATGATTTATAGTCAACATTAATGAAATGTCCCCAACAGCGTTTTCAGCCCGAGTGGAGCACATTTTGACTGTTTTTTTTAAAAACATCATTGTACATTGAAATTTCTGCTTGCGTATGCTTTAGAAGCAAGAATTAAGAGGACTACATTCATTATTTCAGCTGAAAAATGCTTAGTTTATGATTTATAGTCAACATTAATGAAATGTTCCAAACAAGCGTTTTCAGCCCGAGTGGAGCACATTTTGACCCTTTTTTTAAAAACATCATTGTACATTGAAATTTCTGCTTGCGTATGCTTTAGAAGCAAGAATTAAGAGGACTACATTCATTATTTCAGCTGAAAAATGCTTAGTTTATGATTTATAGTCAACATTAATGTAATGTCCCAAACAAGCGTTTTCAGCCCGAGTGGAGCACATTTTGACCGTTTTTTTAAAAACATCATTGTACATTGAAATTTCTGTTTGCGTATGCTTTAGAAGCAAGAATTAAGAGGACTACATTCATTATTTCAGCTGAAAAATGCTTAGTTTATGATTTATAGTCAACATTAATGTATTGTCCCAAACAAGCGTTTTCAGCCCGAGTGGAGCACATTTTGACTGTTTTTTTAAAAACATCATTGTACATTGAAATTTCTGCTTGCGTATGCTTTAGAAGCAAGAATTAAGAGGACTACATTCATTATTTCAGCTGAAAAATGCTTAGTTTATGATTTATAGTCAACATTAATGAAATGTTCCAAACAAGCGTTTTCAGCCCGAGTGGAGCACATTTTGACCGTTTTTTTAAAAACATCATTGTACATTGAAATTTCTGCTTGCGTATGCTTTAGAAGCAAGAATTAAGAGGACTACATTCATTATTTCAGCTGAAAAATGCTTAGTTTATGATTTATAGTCAACATTAATGTCATGTCCCAAACAAGCGTTTTCAGCCCGAGTGGAGCACATTTTGACTGTTTTTTTAAAAACATCATTGTACATTGAAATTTCTGCTTGCGTATGCTTTAGAAGCAAGAATTAAGAGGACTACATTCATTATTTCAGCTGAAAAATGCTTAGTTTATGATTTATAGTCAACATTAAGGAAATGTTCCGAACAAGCGTTTTCAGCCCGAGTGGAGCACATTTTGAACGTTTTTTAAAAAACATCATTGTACATTGAAATTTCTGTTTGCGTATGCTTTAGAAGCAAGAATTAAGAGGACTACATTCATTATTTCAGCTGAAAAATGCTTAGTTTATGATTTATAGTCAACATTAATGTAATGTCCCAAACAAGCGTTTTCAGCCCGAGTGGAGCACATTTTGACTGTTTTTTTAAAAACATCATTGTACATTGAAATTTCTGCTTGCGTATGCTTTAGAAGCAAGAATTAAGAGGACTACATTCATTATTTCAGCTGAAAAATGCTTAGTTTATGATTTATAGTCAACATTAATGAAATGTCCCCAACAGCGTTTTCAGCCCGAGTGGAGCACATTTTGACTGTTTTTTTAAAAACATCATTGTACATTGAAATTTCTGCTTGCGTATGCTTTAGAAGCAAGAATTAAGAGGACTACATTCATTATTTCAGCTGAAAAATGCTTAGTTTTTGATTTGTAGTCAACATTAATGAAATGTCCCCAACAGCGTTTTCAGCCCGAGTGGAGCACATTTTGACTGTTTTTTTTAAAAACATCATTGTACATTGAAATTTCTGCTTGCGTATGCTTTAGAAGCAAGAATTAAGAGGACTACATTCATTATTTCAGCTGAAAAATGCTTAGTTTATGATTTATAGTCAACATTAATGAAATGTCCCCAACAGCGTTTTCAGCCCGAGTGGAGCACATTTTGACTGTTTTTTTTAAAAACATCATTGTACATTGAAATTTCTGCCTGCGTATGCTTTAGAAGCAAGAATTAAGAGGACTACATTCATTATTTCAGCTGAAAAATGCTTAGTTTTTGATTTATAGTCAACATTATTGAAATGTTCCAAACAAGCGTTTTCAGCCCGAGTGGAGCAGATTTTGACCCTTTTTTTAAAAACATCATTGTACATTGAAATTTCTGCTTGCGTATGCTTTAGAAGCAAGAATTAAGAGGACTACATTCATTATTTCAGCTGAAAAATGCTTAGTTTATGATTTATAGTCAACATTAATGTCATGTCCCAAACAAGCGTTTTCAGCCCGAGTGGAGCACATTTTGACCGTTTTTTTAAAAACATCATTGTACATTGAAATTTCTGCTTGCGTATGCTTTAGAAGCAAGAATTAAGAGGACTACATTCATTATTTCAGCTGAAAAATGCTTAGTTTATGATTTATAGTCAACATTAATGAAATGTCCCCAACAGCGTTTTCAGCCCGAGTGGAGCACATTTTGACTGTTTTTTTAAAAACATCATTGTACATTGAAATTTCTGCTTGCGAATGCTTTAGAAGCAAGAATTAAGAGGACTACATTCATTATTTCAGCTGAAAAATGCTTAGTTTTTGATTTGTAGTCAACATTAATGAAATGTCCCCAACAGCGTTTTCAGCCCGAGTGGAGCACATTTTGACCCTTTTTTTAAAAACATCATTGTACATTGAAATTTCTGCTTGCGTATGCTTTAGAAGCAAGAATTAAGAGGACTACATTCATTATTTCAGCTGAAAAATGCTTAGTTTATGATTTATAGTCAACATTAATGTCATGTCCCAAACAAGCGTTTTCAGCCCGAGTGGAGCATATTTTGACTGTTTTTTTAAAAACATCATTGTACATTGAAATTTCTGCTTGCGTATGCTTTAGAAGCAAGAATTAAGAGGACTACATTCATTATTTCAGCTGAAAAATGCTTAGTTTATGATTTATAGTCAACATTAATGAAATGTTCCAAACAAGCGTTTTCAGCCCGAGTGGAGCACATTTTGACCCTTTTTTTAAAAACATCATTGTACATTGAAATTTCTGCTTGCGTATGCTTTAGAAGCAAGAATTAAGAGGACTACATTCATTATTTCAGCTGAAAAATGCTTAGTTTTTGATTTATAGTCAACATTAATGAAATGTCCCCAACAGCGTTTTCAGCCCGAGTGGAGCACATTTTGACCGTTTTTTTAAAAACATCATTGTACATTGAAATTTCTGCTTGCGTATGCTTTAGAAGCAAGAATTAAGAGGACTACATTCATTATTTCAGCTGAAAAATGCTTAGTTTATGATTTATAGTCAACATTAAGGAAATGTTCCGAACAAGCGTTTTCAGCCCGAGTGGAGCACATTTTGACCGTTTTTTAAAAAACATCATTGTACATTGAAATTTCTGTTTGCGTATGCTTTAGAAGCAAGAATTAAGAGGACTACATTCATTATTTCAGCTGAAAAATGCTTAGTTTATGATTTATAGTCAACATTAATGTAATGTCCCAAACAAGCGTTTTCAGCCCGAGTGGAGCACATTTTGACTGTTTTTTTAAAAACATCATTGTACATTGAAATTTCTGCTTGCGTATGCTTTAGAAGCAAGAATTAAGAGGACTACATTCATTATTTCAGCTGAAAAATGCTTAGTTTATGATTTATAGTCAACATTAATGAAATGTCCCCAACAGCGTTTTCAGCCCGAGTGGAGCACATTTTGACTGTTTTTTTAAAAACATCATTGTACATTGAAATTTCTGCTTGCGTATGCTTTAGAAGCAAGAATTAAGAGGACTACATTCATTATTTCAGCTGAAAAATGCTTAGTTTTTGATTTGTAGTCAACATTAATGAAATGTCCCCAACAGCGTTTTCAGCCCGAGTGGAGCACATTTTGACTGTTTTTTTTAAAAACATCATTGTACATTGAAATTTCTGCTTGCGTATGCTTTAGAAGCAAGAATTAAGAGGACTACATTCATTATTTCAGCTGAAAAATGCTTAGTTTATGATTTATAGTCAACATTAAGGAAATGTTCCGAACAAGCGTTTTCAGCCCGAGTGGAGCACATTTTGACCGTTTTTTTAAAAACATCATTGTACATTGAAATTTCTGCTTGCGTATGCTTTAGAAGCAAGAATTAAGAGGACTACATTCATTATTTCAGCTGAAAAATGCTTAGTTTATGATTTATAGTCAACATTAATGAAATGTCCCCAACAGCGTTTTCAGCCCGAGTGGAGCACATTTTGACTGTTTTTTTTAAAAACATCATTGTACATTGAAATTTCTGCTTGCGTATGCTTTAGAAGCAAGAATTAAGAGGACTACATTCATTATTTCAGCTGAAAAATGCTTAGTTTTTGATTTATAGTCAACATTATTGAAATGTTCCAAACAAGCGTTTTCAGCCCGAGTGGAGCACATTTTGACCGTTTTTTTAAAAACATCATTGTACATTGAAATTTCTGCTTGCGTATGCTTTAGAAGCAAGAATTAAGAGGACTACATTCATTATTTCAGCTGAAAAATGCTTAGTTTATGATTTATAGTCAACATTAATGAAATGTCCCCAACAGCGTTTTCAGCCCGAGTGGAGCGCATTTTGACTGTTTTTTTTAAAAACATCATTGTACATTGAAATTTCTGCTTGCGTATGCTTTAGAAGCAAGAATTAAGAGGACTACATTCATTATTTCAGCTGAAAAATGCTTAGTTTATGATTTATAGTCAACATTAAGGAAATGTTCCGAACAAGCGTTTTCAGCCCGAGTGGAGCACATTTTGACCGTTTTTTTAAAAACATCATTGTACATTGAAATTTCTGCTTGCGTATGCTTTAGAAGCAAGAATTAAGAGGACTACATTTTTAATTTTAGCTGAAAAATGCTTAGTTTATGATTTATAGTCAACATTAATGAAATGTCCCCAACAGCGTTTTCAGCCCGAGTGGAGCACATTTTGACTGTTTTTTTTAAAAACATCATTGTACATTGAAATTTCTGCTTGCGTATGCTTTAGAAGCAAGAATTAAGAGGACTACATTCATTATTTCAGCTGAAAAATGCTTAGTTTTTGATTTATAGTCAACATTAATGAAATGTTCCAAACAAGCGTTTTCAGCCCGAGTGGAGCACATTTTGACCCTTTTTTTAAAAACATCATTGTACATTGAAATTTCTGCTTGCGTATGCTTTAGAAGCAAGAATTAAGAGGACTACATTCATTATTTCAGCTGAAAAATGCTTAGTTTATGATTTATAGTCAACATTAATGTCATGTCCCAAACAAGCGTTTTCAGCCCGAGTGGAGCACATTTTGACCGTTTTTTTAAAAACATCATTGTACATTGAAATTTCTGCTTGCGTATGCTTTAGAAGCAAGAATTAAAAGGACTACATTCATTATTTCAGCTGAAAAATGCTTAGTTTATGATTTATAGTCAACATTAATGAAATGTCCCCAACAGCGTTTTCAGCCCGAGTGGAGCACATTTTGACTGTTTTTTTAAAAACATCATTGTACATTGAAATGTCTGCTTGCGTATGCTTTAGAAGCAAGAATTAAGAGGACTACATTCATTATTTCAGCTGAAAAATGCTTAGTTTTTGATTTGTAGTCAACCTTAATGAAATGTCCCCAACAGCGTTTTCAGCCCGAGTGGAGCACATTTTGACTGTTTTTTTTAAAAACATCATTGTACATTGAAATTTCTGCTTGCGTATGCTTTAGAAGCAAGAATTAAGAGGACTACATTCATTATTTCAGCTGAAAAATGCTTAGTTTATGATTTATAGTCAACATTAAGGAAATGTTCCGAACAAGCGTTTTCAGCCCGAGTGGAGCACATTTTGACCGTTTTTTTAAAAACATCATTGTACATTGAAATTTCTGCTTGCGTATGCTTTAGAAGCAAGAATTAAGAGGACTACATTCATTATTTCAGCTGAAAAATGCTTAGTTTATGATTTATAGTCAACATTAATGAAATGTCCCCAACAGTGTTTTCAGCCCGAGTGGAGCACATTTTGACTGTTTTTTTTAAAAACATCATTGTACATTGAAATTTCTGCTTGCGTATGCTTTAGAAGCAAGAATTAAGAGGACTACATTCATTATTTCAGCTGAAAAATGCTTAGTTTATGATTTATAGTCAACATTAATGAAATGTCCCCAACAGCGTTTTCAGCCCGAGTGGAGCACATTTTGACTGTTTTTTTTAAAAACATCATTGTACATTGAAATTTCTGCTTGCGTATGCTTTAGAAGCAAGAATTAAGAGGACTACATTCATTATTTCAGCTGAAAAATGCTTAGTTTATGATTTATAGTCAACATTAATGAAATGTTCCAAACAAGCGTTTTCAGCCCGAGTGGAGCACATTTTGACCCTTTTTTTAAAAACATCATTGTACATTGAAATTTCTGCTTGCGTATGCTTTAGAAGCAAGAATTAAGAGGACTACATTCATTATTTCAGCTGAAAAATGCTTAGTTTATGATTTATAGTCAACATTAATGTAATGTCCCAAACAAGCGTTTTCAGCCCGAGTGGAGCACATTTTGACCGTTTTTTTAAAAACATCATTGTACATTGAAATTTCTGTTTGCGTATGCTTTAGAAGCAAGAATTAAGAGGACTACATTCATTATTTCAGCTGAAAAATGCTTAGTTTATGATTTATAGTCAACATTAATGTATTGTCCCAAACAAGCGTTTTCAGCCCGAGTGGAGCACATTTTGACTGTTTTTTTAAAAACATCATTGTACATTGAAATTTCTGCTTGCGTATGCTTTAGAAGCAAGAATTAAGAGGACTACATTCATTATTTCAGCTGAAAAATGCTTAGTTTATGATTTATAGTCAACATTAATGAAATGTTCCAAACAAGCGTTTTCAGCCCGAGTGGAGCACATTTTGACCGTTTTTTTAAAAACATCATTGTACATTGAAATTTCTGCTTGCGTATGCTTTAGAAGCAAGAATTAAGAGGACTACATTCATTATTTCAGCTGAAAAATGCTTAGTTTATGATTTATAGTCAACATTAATGTCATGTCCCAAACAAGCGTTTTCAGCCCGAGTGGAGCACATTTTGACTGTTTTTTTAAAAACATCATTGTACATTGAAATTTCTGCTTGCGTATGCTTTAGAAGCAAGAATTAAGAGGACTACATTCATTATTTCAGCTGAAAAATGCTTAGTTTATGATTTATAGTCAACATTAAGGAAATGTTCCGAACAAGCGTTTTCAGCCCGAGTGGAGCACATTTTGACCGTTTTTTAAAAAACATCATTGTACATTGAAATTTCTGTTTGCGTATGCTTTAGAAGCAAGAATTAAGAGGACTACATTCATTATTTCAGCTGAAAAATGCTTAGTTTATGATTTATAGTCAACATTAATGTAATGTCCCAAACAAGCGTTTTCAGCCCGAGTGGAGCACATTTTGACTGTTTTTTTAAAAACATCATTGTACATTGAAATTTCTGCTTGCGTATGCTTTAGAAGCAAGAATTAAGAGGACTACATTCATTATTTCAGCTGAAAAATGCTTAGTTTATGATTTATAGTCAACATTAATGAAATGTCCCCAACAGCGTTTTCAGCCCGAGTGGAGCACATTTTGACTGTTTTTTTAAAAACATCATTGTACATTGAAATTTCTGCTTGCGTATGCTTTAGAAGCAAGAATTAAGAGGACTACATTCATTATTTCAGCTGAAAAATGCTTAGTTTTTGATTTGTAGTCAACATTAATGAAATGTCCCCAACAGCGTTTTCAGCCCGAGTGGAGCACATTTTGACTGTTTTTTTTAAAAACATCATTGTACATTGAAATTTCTGCTTGCGTATGCTTTAGAAGCAAGAATTAAGAGGACTACATTCATTATTTCAGCTGAAAAATGCTTAGTTTATGATTTATAGTCAACATTAATGAAATGTTCCAAACAAGCGTTTTCAGCCCGAGTGGAGCACATTTTGACCGTTTTTTTAAAAACATCATTGTACATTGAAATTTCTGCTTGCGTATGCTTTAGAAGCAAGAATTAAGAGGACTACATTCATTATTTCAGCTGAAAAATGCTTAGTTTATGATTTATAGTCAACATTAATGTCATGTCCCAAACAAGCGTTTTCAGCCCGAGTGGAGCACATTTTGACTGTTTTTTTAAAAACATCATTGTACATTGAAATTTCTGCTTGCGTATGCTTTAGAAGCAAGAATTAAGAGGACTACATTCATTATTTCAGCTGAAAAATGCTTAGTTTATGATTTATAGTCAACATTAAGGAAATGTTCCGAACAAGCGTTTTCAGCCCGAGTGGAGCACATTTTGACCGTTTTTTAAAAAACATCATTGTACATTGAAATTTCTGTTTGCGTATGCTTTAGAAGCAAGAATTAAGAGGACTACATTCATTATTTCAGCTGAAAAATGCTTAGTTTATGATTTATAGTCAACATTAATGTAATGTCCCAAACAAGCGTTTTCAGCCCGAGTGGAGCACATTTTGACTGTTTTTTTAAAAACATCATTGTACATTGAAATTTCTGCTTGCGTATGCTTTAGAAGCAAGAATTAAGAGGACTACATTCATTATTTCAGCTGAAAAATGCTTAGTTTATGATTTATAGTCAACATTAATGAAATGTCCCCAACAGCGTTTTCAGCCCGAGTGGAGCACATTTTGACTGTTTTTTTAAAAACATCATTGTACATTGAAATTTCTGCTTGCGTATGCTTTAGAAGCAAGAATTAAGAGGACTACATTCATTATTTCAGCTGAAAAATGCTTAGTTTTTGATTTGTAGTCAACATTAATGAAATGTCCCCAACAGCGTTTTCAGCCCGAGTGGAGCACATTTTGACTGTTTTTTTTAAAAACATCATTGTACATTGAAATTTCTGCTTGCGTATGCTTTAGAAGCAAGAATTAAGAGGACTACATTCATTATTTCAGCTGAAAAATGCTTAGTTTATGATTTATAGTCAACATTAATGAAATGTCCCCAACAGCGTTTTCAGCCCGAGTGGAGCACATTTTGACTGTTTTTTTTAAAAACATCATTGTACATTGAAATTTCTGCTTGCGTATGCTTTAGAAGCAAGAATTAAGAGGACTACATTCATTATTTCAGCTGAAAAATGCTTAGTTTTTGATTTATAGTCAACATTATTGAAATGTTCCAAACAAGCGTTTTCAGCCCGAGTGGAGCAGATTTTTACCCTTTTTTTAAAAACATCATTGTACATTGAAATTTCTGCTTGCGTATGCTTTAGAAGCAAGAATTAAGAGGACTACATTCATTATTTCAGCTGAAAAATGCATAGTTTATGATTTATAGTCAACATTAATGTCATGTCCCAAACAAGCGTTTTCAGCCCGAGTGGAGCACATTTTGACCGTTTTTTTAAAAACATCATTGTACATTGAAATTTCTGCTTGCGTATGCTTTAGAAGCAAGAATTAAGAGGACTACATTCATTATTTCAGCTGAAAAATGCTTAGTTTATGATTTATAGTCAACATTAATGAAATGTCCCCAACAGCGTTTTCAGCCCGAGTGGAGCACATTTTGACTGTTTTTTTAAAAACATCATTGTACATTGAAATTTCTGCTTGCGAATGCTTTAGAAGCAAGAATTAAGAGGACTACATTCATTATTTCAGCTGAAAAATGCTTAGTTTTTGATTTGTAGTCAACATTAATGAAATGTCCCCAACAGCGTTTTCAGCCCGAGTGGAGCACATTTTGACCCTTTTTTTAAAAACATCATTGTACATTGAAATTTCTGCTTGCGTATGCTTTAGAAGCAAGAATTAAGAGGACTACATTCATTATTTCAGCTGAAAAATGCTTAGTTTATGATTTATAGTCAACATTAATGTCATGTCCCAAACAAGCGTTTTCAGCCCGAGTGGAGCATATTTTGACTGTTTTTTTAAAAACATCATTGTACATTGAAATTTCTGCTTGCGTATGCTTTAGAAGCAAGAATTAAGAGGACTACATTCATTATTTCAGCTGAAAAATGCTTAGTTTATGATTTATAGTCAACATTAATGAAATGTTCCAAACAAGCGTTTTCAGCCCGAGTGGAGCACATTTTGACCCTTTTTTTAAAAACATCATTGTACATTGAAATTTCTGCTTGCGTATGCTTTAGAAGCAAGAATTAAGAGGACTACATTCATTATTTCAGCTGAAAAATGCTTAGTTTTTGATTTATAGTCAACATTAATGAAATGTCCCCAACAGCGTTTTCAGCCCGAGTGGAGCACATTTTGACCGTTTTTTTAAAAACATCATTGTACATTGAAATTTCTGCTTGCGTATGCTTTAGAAGCAAGAATTAAGAGGACTACATTCATTATTTCAGCTGAAAAATGCTTAGTTTATGATTTATAGTCAACATTAAGGAAATGTTCCGAACAAGCGTTTTCAGCCCGAGTGGAGCACATTTTGACCGTTTTTTAAAAAACATCATTGTACATTGAAATTTCTGTTTGCGTATGCTTTAGAAGCAAGAATTAAGAGGACTACATTCATTATTTCAGCTGAAAAATGCTTAGTTTATGATTTATAGTCAACATTAATGTAATGTCCCAAACAAGCGTTTTCAGCCCGAGTGGAGCACATTTTGACCGTTTTTTTAAAAACATCATTGTACATTGAAATTTCTGCTTGCGTATGCTTTAGAAGCAAGAATTAAGAGGACTACATTCATTATTTCAGCTGAAAAATGCTTAGTTTATGATTTATAGTCAAAATTAATGAAATGTCCCCAACAGCGTTTTCAGCCCGAGTGGAGCACATTTTGACTGTTTTTTTAAAAACATCATTGTACATTGAAATTTCTGCTTGCGAATGCTTTAGAAGCAAGAATTAAGAGGACTACATTCATTATTTCAGCTGAAAAATGCTTAGTTTTTGATTTGTAGTCAACATTAATGAAATGTCCCCAACAGCGTTTTCAGCCCGAGTGGAGCACATTTTGACTGTTTTTTTAAAAACATCATTGTACATTGAAATTTCTGCTTGCGTATGCTTTAGAAGCAAGAATTAAGAGGACTACATTCATTATTTCAGCTGAAAAATGCTTAGTTTATGATTTATAGTCAACATTAATGAAATGTTCCAAACAAGCGTTTTCAGCCCGAGTGGAGCACATTTTGACCCTTTTTTTAAAAACATCATTGTACATTGAAATTTCTGCTTGCGTATGCTTTAGAAGCAAGAATTAAGAGGACTACATTCATTATTTCAGCTGAAAAATGCTTAGTTTTTGATTTGTAGTCAACATTAATGAAATGTCCCCAACAGCGTTTTCAGCCCGAGTGGAGCACATTTTGACTGTTTTTTTTAAAAACATCATTGTACATTGAAATTTCTGCTTGCGTATGCTTTAGAAGCAAGAATTAAGAGGACTACATTCATTATTTCAGCTGAAAAATGCTTAGTTTATGATTTATAGTCAACATTAATGTAATGTCCCAAACAAGCGTTTTCAGCCCGAGTGGAGCACATTTTGACTGTTTTTTTAAAAACATCATTGTACATTGAAATTTCTGCTTGCGTATGCTTTAGAAGCAAGAATTAGGAGGACTACATTCATTATTTCAGCTGAAAAATGCTTAGTTTTTGATTTATAGTCAACATTAATGAAATGTCCCCAACAGCGTTTTCAGCCCGAGTGGAGCACATTTTGACTGTTTTTTTTAAAAACATCATTGTACATTGAAATTTCTGCTTGCGTATGCTTTAGAAGCAAGAATTAAGAGGACTACATTCATTATTTCAGCTGAAAAATGCTTAGTTTATGATTTATAGTCAACATTAATGAAATGTTCCAAACAAGCGTTTTAAGCCCGAGTGGAGCACATTTTGACCCTTTTTTTAAAAACATCATTGTACATTGAAATTTCTGCTTGCGTATGCTTTAGAAGCAAGAATTAAGAGGACTACATTCATTATTTCAGCTGAAAAATGCTTAGTTTATGATTTATAGTCAACATTAATGTCATGTCCCAAACAAGCGTTTTCAGCCCGAGTGGAGCACATTTTGACTGTTTTTTTAAAAACATCATTGTACATTGAAATTTCTGCTTGCGTATGCTTTAGAAGCAAGAATTAAGAGGACTACATTCATTATTTCAGCTGAAAAATGCTTAGTTTATGATTTATAGTCAACATTAATGAAATGTTCCAAACAAGCGTTTTCAGCCCAAGTGGAGCACATTTTGACTGTTTTTTTAAAAACATCATTGTACATTGAAATTTCTGCTTGCGTATGCTTTAGAAGCAAGAATTAAGAGGACTACATTCATTATTTCAGCTGAAAAATGCTTAGTTTTTGATTTGTAGTCAACATTAATGAAATGTCCCCAACAGCGTTTTCAGCCCGAGTGGAGCGCATTTTGACTGTTTTTTTTAAAAACATCATTGTACATTGAAATTTCTGCTTGCGTATGCTTTAGAAGCAAGAATTAAGAGGACTACATTCATTATTTCAGCTGAAAAATGCTTAGTTTATGATTTATAGTCAACATTAAGGAAATGTTCCGAACAAGCGTTTTCAGCCCGAGTGGAGCACATTTTGACCGTTTTTTAAAAAACATCATTGTACATTGAAATTTCTGTTTGCGTATGCTTTAGAAGCAAGAATTAAGAGGACTACATTCATTATTTCAGCTGAAAAATGCTTAGTTTATGATTTATAGTCAACATTAATGAAATGTCCCCAACAGCGTTTTCAGCCCGAGTGGAGCACATTTTGACTGTTTTTTTAAAAACATCATTGTACATTGAAATTTCTGCTTGCGAATGCTTTAGAAGCAAGAATTAAGAGGACTACATTCATTATTTCAGCTGAAAAATGCTTAGTTTTTGATTTGTAGTCAACATTAATGAAATGTCCCCAACAGCGTTTTCAGCCCGAGTGGAGCACATTTTGACTGTTTTTTTTAAAAACATCATTGTACATTGAAATTTCTGCTTGCGTATGCTTTAGAAGCAAGAATTAAGAGGACTACATTCATTATTTCAGCTGAAAAATGCTTAGTTTATGATTTATAGTCAACATTAAGGAAATGTTCCGAACAAGCGTTTTCAGCCCGAGTGGAGCACATTTTGACCGTTTTTTTAAAAACATCATTGTACATTGAAATTTCTGCTTGCGTATGCTTTAGAAGCAAGAATTAAGAGGACTACATTCATTATTTCAGCTGAAAAATGCTTAGTTTATGATTTATAGTCAACATTAATGAAATGTCCCCAACAGCGTTTTCAGCCCGAGTGGAGCGCATTTTGACTGTTTTTTTTAAAAACATCATTGTACATTGAAATTTCTGCTTGCGTATGCTTTAGAAGCAAGAATTAAGAGGACTACATTCATTATTTCAGCTGAAAAATGCTTAGTTTATGATTTATAGTCAACATTAAGGAAATGTTCCGAACAAGCGTTTTCAGCCCGAGTGGAGCACATTTTGACCGTTTTTTTAAAAACATCATTGTACATTGAAATTTCTGCTTGCGTATGCTTTAGAAGCAAGAATTAAGAGGACTACATTTTTAATTTTAGCTGAAAAATGCTTAGTTTATGATTTATAGTCAACATTAATGAAATGTCCCCAACAGCGTTTTCAGCCCGAGTGGAGCACATTTTGACTGTTTTTTTTAAAAACATCATTGTACATTGAAATTTCTGCTTGCGTATGCTTTAGAAGCAAGAATTAAGAGGACTACATTCATTATTTCAGCTGAAAAATGCTTAGTTTTTGATTTATAGTCAACATTAATGAAATGTTCCAAACAAGCGTTTTCAGCCCGAGTGGAGCACATTTTGACCCTTTTTTTAAAAACATCATTGTACATTGAAATTTCTGCTTGCGTATGCTTTAGAAGCAAGAATTAAGAGGACTACATTCATTATTTCAGCTGAAAAATGCTTAGTTTATGATTTATAGTCAACATTAATGTCATGTCCCAAACAAGCGTTTTCAGCCCGAGTGGAGCACATTTTGACCGTTTTTTTAAAAACATCATTGTACATTGAAATTTCTGCTTGCGTATGCTTTAGAAGCAAGAATTAAAAGGACTACATTCATTATTTCAGCTGAAAAATGCTTAGTTTATGATTTATAGTCAACATTAATGAAATGTCCCCAACAGCGTTTTCAGCCCGAGTGGAGCACATTTTGACTGTTTTTTTAAAAACATCATTGTACATTGAAATGTCTGCTTGCGTATGCTTTAGAAGCAAGAATTAAGAGGACTACATTCATTATTTCAGCTGAAAAATGCTTAGTTTTTGATTTGTAGTCAACATTAATGAAATGTCCCCAACAGCGTTTTCAGCCCGAGTGGAGCACATTTTGACTGTTTTTTTTAAAAACATCATTGTACATTGAAATTTCTGCTTGCGTATGCTTTAGAAGCAAGAATTAAGAGGACTACATTCATTATTTCAGCTGAAAAATGCTTAGTTTATGATTTATAGTCAACATTAAGGAAATGTTCCGAACAAGCGTTTTCAGCCCGAGTGGAGCACATTTTGACCGTTTTTTTAAAAACATCATTGTACATTGAAATTTCTGCTTGCGTATGCTTTAGAAGCAAGAATTAAGAGGACTACATTCATTATTTCAGCTGAAAAATGCTTAGTTTATGATTTATAGTCAACATTAATGAAATGTCCCCAACAGTGTTTTCAGCCCGAGTGGAGCACATTTTGACTGTTTTTTTTAAAAACATCATTGTACATTGAAATTTCTGCTTGCGTATGCTTTAGAAGCAAGAATTAAGAGGACTACATTCATTATTTCAGCTGAAAAATGCTTAGTTTATGATTTATAGTCAACATTAATGAAATGTCCCCAACAGCGTTTTCAGCCCGAGTGGAGCACATTTTGACTGTTTTTTTTAAAAACATCATTGTACATTGAAATTTCTGTTTGCGTATGCTTTAGAAGCAAGAATTAAGAGGACTACATTCATTATTTCAGCTGAAAAATGCTTAGTTTATGATTTATAGTCAACATTAATGAAATGTTCCAAACAAGCGTTTTCAGCCCGAGTGGAGCACATTTTGACCCTTTTTTTAAAAACATCATTGTACATTGAAATTTCTGCTTGCGTATGCTTTAGAAGCAAGAATTAAGAGGACTACATTCATTATTTCAGCTGAAAAATGCTTAGTTTATGATTTATAGTCAACATTAATGTAATGTCCCAAACAAGCGTTTTCAGCCCGAGTGGAGCACATTTTGACCGTTTTTTTAAAAACATCATTGTACATTGAAATTTCTGTTTGCGTATGCTTTAGAAGCAAGAATTAAGAGGACTACATTCATTATTTCAGCTGAAAAATGCTTAGTTTATGATTTATAGTCAACATTAATGTATTGTCCCAAACAAGCGTTTTCAGCCCGAGTGGAGCACATTTTGACTGTTTTTTTAAAAACATCATCGTACATTGAAATTTCTGCTTGCGTATGCTTTAGAAGCAAGAATTAAGAGGACTACATTCATTATTTCAGCTGAAAAATGCTTAGTTTATGATTTATAGTCAACATTAATGAAATGTTCCAAACAAGCGTTTTCAGCCCGAGTGGAGCACATTTTGACCGTTTTTTTAAAAACATCATTGTACATTGAAATTTCTGCTTGCGTATGCTTTAGAAGCAAGAATTAAGAGGACTACATTCATTATTTCAGCTGAAAAATGCTTAGTTTATGATTTATAGTCAACATTAATGTCATGTCCCAAACAAGCGTTTTCAGCCCGAGTGGAGCACATTTTGACTGTTTTTTTAAAAACATCATTGTACATTGAAATTTCTGCTTGCGTATGCTTTAGAAGCAAGAATTAAGAGGACTACATTCATTATTTCAGCTGAAAAATGCTTAGTTTATGATTTATAGTCAACATTAAGGAAATGTTCCGAACAAGCGTTTTCAGCCCGAGTGGAGCACATTTTGACCGTTTTTTAAAAAACATCATTGTACATTGAAATTTCTGTTTGCGTATGCTTTAGAAGCAAGAATTAAGAGGACTACATTCATTATTTCAGCTGAAAAATGCTTAGTTTATGATTTATAGTCAACATTAATGTAATGTCCCAAACAAGCGTTTTCAGCCCGAGTGGAGCACATTTTGACTGTTTTTTTAAAAACATCATTGTACATTGAAATTTCTGCTTGCGTATGCTTTAGAAGCAAGAATTAAGAGGACTACATTCATTATTTCAGCTGAAAAATGCTTAGTTTATGATTTATAGTCAACATTAATGAAATGTCCCCAACAGCGTTTTCAGCCCGAGTGGAGCACATTTTGACTGTTTTTTTAAAAACATCATTGTACATTGAAATTTCTGCTTGCGTATGCTTTAGAAGCAAGAATTAAGAGGACTACATTCATTATTTCAGCTGAAAAATGCTTAGTTTTTGATTTGTAGTCAACATTAATGAAATGTCCCCAACAGCGTTTTCAGCCCGAGTGGAGCACATTTTGACTGTTTTTTTTAAAAACATCATTGTACATTGAAATTTCTGCTTGCGTATGCTTTAGAAGCAAGAATTAAGAGGACTACATTCATTATTTCAGCTGAAAAATGCTTAGTTTATGATTTATAGTCAACATTAAGGAAATGTTCCGAACAAGCGTTTTCAGCCCGAGTGGAGCACATTTTGACCGTTTTTTTAAAAACATCATTGTACATTGAAATTTCTGCTTGCGTATGCTTTAGAAGCAAGAATTAAGAGGACTACATTCATTATTTCAGCTGAAAAATGCTTAGTTTATGATTTATAGTCAACATTAATGAAATGTCCCCAACAGCGTTTTCAGCCCGAGTGGAGCACATTTTGACTGTTTTTTTTAAAAACATCATTGTACATTGAAATTTCTGCTTGCGTATGCTTTAGAAGCAAGAATTAAGAGGACTACATTCATTATTTCAGCTGAAAAATGCTTAGTTTTTGATTTATAGTCAACATTATTGAAATGTTCCAAACAAGCGTTTTCAGCCCGAGTGGAGCAGATTTTGACCCTTTTTTTAAAAACATCATTGTACATTGAAATTTCTGCTTGCGTATGCTTTAGAAGCAAGAATTAAGAGGACTACATTCATTATTTCAGCTGAAAAATGCTTAGTTTATGATTTATAGTCAACATTAATGTCATGTCCCAAACAAGCGTTTTCAGCCCGAGTGGAGCACATTTTGACCGTTTTTTTAAAAACATCATTGTACATTGAAATTTCTGCTTGCGTATGCTTTAGAAGCAAGAATTAAGAGGACTACATTCATTATTTCAGCTGAAAAATGCTTAGTTTATGATTTATAGTCAACATTAATGAAATGTCCCCAACAGCGTTTTCAGCCCGAGTGGAGCACATTTTGACTGTTTTTTTAAAAACATCATTGTACATTGAAATTTCTGCTTGCGTATGCTTTAGAAGCAAGAATTAAGAGGACTACATTCATTATTTCAGCTGAAAAATGCTTAGTTTTTGATTTGTATTCAACATTAATGAAATGTCCCCAACAGCGTTTTCAGCCCGAGTGGAGCACATTTTGACTGTTTTTTTTAAAAACATCATTGTACATTGAAATTTCTGCTTGCGTATGCTTTAGAAGCAAGAATTAAGAGGACTACATTCATTATTTCAGCTGAAAAATGCTTAGTTTATGATTTATAGTCAACATTAAGGAAATGTTCCGAACAAGCGTTTTCAGCCCGAGTGGAGCACATTTTGACCGTTTTTTTAAAAACATCATTGTACATTGAAATTTCTGCTTGCGTATGCTTTAGAAGCAAGAATTAAGAGGACTACATTCATTATTTCAGCTGAAAAATGCTTAGTTTATGATTTATAGTCAACATTAATGAAATGTCCCCAACAGCGTTTTCAGCCCGAGTGGAGCGCATTTTGACTGTTTTTTTTTAAAACATCATTGTACATTGAAATTTCTGCTTGCGTATGCTTTAGAAGCAAGAATTAAGAGGACTACATTCATTATTTCAGCTGAAAAATGCTTAGTTTATGATTTATAGTCAACATTAAGGAAATGTTCCGAACAAGCGTTTTCAGCCCGAGTGGAGCACATTTTGACCGTTTTTTTAAAAACATCATTGTACATTGAAATTTCTGTTTGCGTATGCTTTAGAAGCAAGAATTAAGAGGACTACATTCATTATTTCAGCTGAAAAATGCTTAGTTTATGATTTATAGTCAACATTACGGAAATGTTCCAAACAAGCGTTTTCAGCCCGAGTGGAGCACATTTTGACCCTTTTTTTAAAAACATCATTGTACATTGAAATTTCTGCTTGCGTATGCTTTAGAAGCAAGAATTAAGAGGACTACATTCATTATTTCAGCTGAAAAATGCTTAGTTTATGATTTATAGTCAACATTAATGAAATGTTCCAAACAAGCGTTTTCAGCCCGAGTGGAGCACATTTTGACCGTTTTTTTAAAAACATCATTGTACATTGAAATTTCTGCTTGCGTATGCTTTAGAAGCAAGAATTAAGAGGACTACATTCATTATTTCAGCTGAAAAATGCTTAGTTTATGATTTATAGTCAACATTAATGTCATGTCCCAAACAAGCGTTTTCAGCCCGAGTGGAGCACATTTTGACTGTTTTTTTAAAAACATCATTGTACATTGAAATTTCTGCTTGCGTATGCTTTAGAAGCAAGAATTAAGAGGACTACATTCATTATTTCAGCTGAAAAATGCTTAGTTTATGATTTATAGTCAACATTAAGGAAATGTCCCCAACAGCGTTTTCAGCCCGAGTGGAGCACATTTTGACTGTTTTTTTAAAAACATCATTGTACATTGAAATTTCTGCTTGCGTATGCTTTAGAAGCAAGAATTAAGAGGACTACATTCATTATTTCAGCTGAAAAATGCTTAGTTTTTGATTTGTAGTCAACATTAATGAAATGTCCCCAACAGCGTTTTCAGCCCGAGTGGAGCACATTTTGACTGTTTTTTTTAAAAACATCATTGTACATTGAAATTTCTGCTTGCGTATGCTTTAGAAGCAAGAATTAAGAGGACTACATTCATTATTTCAGCTGAAAAATGCTTAGTTTATGATTTATAGTCAACATTAAGGAAATGTTCCGAACAAGCGTTTTCAGCCCGAGTGGAGCACATTTTGACCGTTTTTTTAAAAACATCATTGTACATTGAAATTTCTGCTTGCGTATGCTTTAGAAGCAAGAATTAAGAGGACTACATTCATTATTTCAGCTGAAAAATGCTTAGTTTATGATTTATAGTCAACATTAATGAAATGTCCCCAACAGCGTTTTCAGCCCGAGTGGAGCACATTTTGACTGTTTTTTTTAAAAACATCATTGTACATTGAAATTTCTGCTTGCGTATGCTTTAGAAGCAAGAATTAAGAGGACTACATTCATTATTTCAGCTGAAAAATGCTTAGTTTTTGATTTATAGTCAACATTATTGAAATGTTCCAAACAAGCGTTTTCAGCCCGAGTGGAGCACATTTTGACCCTTTTTTTAAAAACATCATTGTACATTGAAATTTCTGCTTGCGTATGCTTTAGAAGCAAGAATTAAGAGGACTACATTCATTATTTCAGCTGAAAAATGCTTAGTTTATGATTTATAGTCAACATTAATGTCATGTCCCAAACAAGCGTTTTCAGCCCGAGTGGAGCACATTTTGACCGTTTTTTTAAAAACATCATTGTACATTGAAATTTCTGCTTGCGTATGCTTTAGAAGCAAGAATTAAGAGGACTACATTCATTATTTCAGCTGAAAAATGCTTAGTTTATGATTTATAGTCAACATTAATGAAATGTTCCAAACAAGCGTTTTCAGCCCGAGTGGAGCACATTTTGACCCTTTTTTTAAAAACATCATTGTACATTGAAATTTCTGCTTGCGTATGCTTTAGAAGCAAGAATTAAGAGGACTACATTCATTATTTCAGCTGAAAAATGCTTAGTTTTTGATTTGTAGTCAACATTAATGAAATGTCCCCAACAGCGTTTTCAGCCCGAGTGGAGCACATTTTGACTGTTTTTTTTAAAAACATCATTGTACATTGAAATTTCTGCTTGCGTATGCTTTAGAAGCAAGAATTAAGAGGACTACATTCATTATTTCAGCTGAAAAATGCTTAGTTTATGATTTATAGTCAACATTAAGGAAATGTTCCGAACAAGCGTTTTCAGCCCGAGTGGAGCACATTTTGACCGTTTTTTTAAAAACATCATTGTACATTGAAATTTCTGCTTGCGTATGCTTTAGAAGCAAGAATTAAGAGGACTACATTCATTATTTCAGCTGAAAAATGCTTAGTTTATGATTTATAGTCAACATTAATGAAATGTCCCCAACAGCGTTTTCAGCCCGAGTGGAGCGCATTTTGACTTTTTTTTTAAAACATCATTGTACATTGAAATTTCTGCTTGCGTATGCTTTAGAAGCAAGAATTAAGAGGACTACATTCATTATTTCAGCTGAAAAATGCTTAGTTTATGATTTATAGTCAACATTAAGGAAATGTTCCGAACAAGCGTTTTCAGCCCGAGTGGAGCACATTTTGACCGTTTTTTTAAAAACATCATTGTACATTGAAATTTCTGTTTGCGTATGCTTTAGAAGCAAGAATTAAGAGGACTACATTCATTATTTCAGCTGAAAAATGCTTAGTTTATGATTTATAGTCAACATTACGGAAATGTTCCAAACAAGCGTTTTCAGCCCGAGTGGAGCACATTTTGACCCTTTTTTTAAAAACATCATTGTACATTGAAATTTCTGCTTGCGTATGCTTTAGAAGCAAGAATTAAGAGGACTACATTCATTATTTCAGCTGAAAAATGCTTAGTTTATGATTTATAGTCAACATTAAGGAAATGTTCCGAACAAGCGTTTTCAGCCCGAGTGGAGCACATTTTGACCGTTTTTTTAAAAACATCATTGTACATTGAAATTTCTGCTTGCGTATGCTTTAGAAGCAAGAATTAAGAGGACTACATTCATTATTTCAGCTGAAAAATGCTTAGTTTATGATTTATAGTCAACATTAAGGAAATGTTCCGAACAAGCGTTTTCAGCCCGAGTGGAGCACATTTTGACCGTTTTTTTAAAAACATCATTGTACATTGAAATTTCTGTTTGCGTATGCTTTAGAAGCAAGAATTAAGAGGACTACATTCATTATTTCAGCTGAAAAATGCTTAGTTTATGATTTATAGTCAACATTACGGAAATGTTCCAAACAAGCGTTTTCAGCCCGAGTGGAGCACATTTTGACCCTTTTTTTAAAAACATCATTGTACATTGAAATTTCTGCTTGCGTATGCTTTAGAAGCAAGAATTAAGAGGACTACATTCATTATTTCAGCTGAAAAATGCTTAGTTTATGATTTATAGTCAACATTAATGAAATGTTCCAAACAAGCGTTTTCAGCCCGAGTGGAGCACATTTTGACCGTTTTTTTAAAAACATCATTGTACATTGAAATTTCTGCTTGCGTATGCTTTAGAAGCAAGAATTAAGAGGACTACATTCATTATTTCAGCTGAAAAATGCTTAGTTTATGATTTATAGTCAACATTAAGGAAATGTTCCGAACAAGCGTTTTCAGCCCGAGTGGAGCACATTTTGACCGTTTTTTTAAAAACATCATTGTACATTGAAATTTCTGCTTGCGTATGCTTTAGAAGCAAGAATTAAGAGGACTACATTCATTATTTCAGCTGAAAAATGCTTAGTTTATGATTTATAGTCAACATTAAGGAAATGTTCCGAACAAGCGTTTTCAGCCCGAGTGGAGCACATTTTGACCGTTTTTTTAAAAACATCATTGTACATTGAAATTTCTGTTTGCGTATGCTTTAGAAGCAAGAATTAAGAGGACTACATTCATTATTTCAGCTGAAAAATGCTTAGTTTATGATTTATAGTCAACATTACGGAAATGTTCCAAACAAGCGTTTTCAGCCCGAGTGGAGCACATTTTGACCGTTTTTTTAAAAACATCATTGTACATTGAAATTTCTGCTTGCGTATGCTTTAGAAGCAAGAATTAAGAGGACTACATTCATTATTTCAGCTGAAAAATGCTTAGTTTATGATTTATAGTCAACATTAATGAAATGTTCCAAACAAGCGTTTTCAGCCCGAGTGGAGCACATTTTGACCGTTTTTTTAAAAACATCATTGTACATTGAAATTTCTGCTTGCGTATGCTTTAGAAGCAAGAATTAAGAGGACTACATTCATTATTTCAGCTGAAAAATGCTTAGTTTATGATTTATAGTCAACATTAATGTCATGTCCCAAACAAGCGTTTTCAGCCCGAGTGGAGCACATTTTGACTGTTTTTTTAAAAACATCATTGTACATTGAAATTTCTGCTTGCGTATGCTTTAGAAGCAAGAATTAAGAGGACTACATTCATTATTTCAGCTGAAAAATGCTTAGTTTATGATTTATAGTCAACATTAAGGAAATGTCCCCAACAGCGTTTTCAGCCCGAGTGGAGCACATTTTGACTGTTTTTTTAAAAACATCATTGTACATTGAAATTTCTGCTTGCGTATGCTTTAGAAGCAAGAATTAAGAGGACTACATTCATTATTTCAGCTGAAAAATGCTTAGTTTTTGATTTGTAGTCAACATTAATGAAATGTCCCCAACAGCGTTTTCAGCCCGAGTGGAGCGCATTTTGACTGTTTTTTTTAAAAACATCATTGTACATTGAAATTTCTGCTTGCGTATGCTTTAGAAGCAAGAATTAAGAGGACTACATTCATTATTTCAGCTGAAAAATGCTTAGTTTATGATTTATAGTCAACATTAAGGAAATGTTCCGAACAAGCGTTTTCAGCCCGAGTGGAGCACATTTTGACCGTTTTTTAAAAAACATCATTGTACATTGAAATTTCTGTTTGCGTATGCTTTAGAAGCAAGAATTAAGAGGACTACATTCATTATTTCAGCTGAAAAATGCTTAGTTTATGATTTATAGTCAACATTAATGAAATGTCCCCAACAGCGTTTTCAGCCCGAGTGGAGCACATTTTGACTGTTTTTTTAAAAACATCATTGTACATTGAAATTTCTGCTTGCGAATGCTTTAGAAGCAAGAATTAAGAGGACTACATTCATTATTTCAGCTGAAAAATGCTTAGTTTTTGATTTGTAGTCAACATTAATGAAATGTCCCCAACAGCGTTTTCAGCCCGAGTGGAGCACATTTTGACTGTTTTTTTTAAAAACATCATTGTACATTGAAATTTCTGCTTGCGTATGCTTTAGAAGCAAGAATTAAGAGGACTACATTCATTATTTCAGCTGAAAAATGCTTAGTTTATGATTTATAGTCAACATTAAGGAAATGTTCCGAACAAGCGTTTTCAGCCCGAGTGGAGCACATTTTGACCGTTTTTTTAAAAACATCATTGTACATTGAAATTTCTGCTTGCGTATGCTTTAGAAGCAAGAATTAAGAGGACTACATTCATTATTTCAGCTGAAAAATGCTTAGTTTATGATTTATAGTCAACATTAATGAAATGTCCCCAACAGCGTTTTCAGCCCGAGTGGAGCGCATTTTGACTGTTTTTTTTAAAAACATCATTGTACATTGAAATTTCTGCTTGCGTATGCTTTAGAAGCAAGAATTAAGAGGACTACATTCATTATTTCAGCTGAAAAATGCTTAGTTTATGATTTATAGTCAACATTAAGGAAATGTTCCGAACAAGCGTTTTCAGCCCGAGTGGAGCACATTTTGACCGTTTTTTTAAAAACATCATTGTACATTGAAATTTCTGCTTGCGTATGCTTTAGAAGCAAGAATTAAGAGGACTACATTTTTAATTTTAGCTGAAAAATGCTTAGTTTATGATTTATAGTCAACATTAATGAAATGTCCCCAACAGCGTTTTCAGCCCGAGTGGAGCACATTTTGACTGTTTTTTTTAAAAACATCATTGTACATTGAAATTTCTGCTTGCGTATGCTTTAGAAGCAAGAATTAAGAGGACTACATTCATTATTTCAGCTGAAAAATGCTTAGTTTTTGATTTATAGTCAACATTAATGAAATGTTCCAAACAAGCGTTTTCAGCCCGAGTGGAGCACATTTTGACCCTTTTTTTAAAAACATCATTGTACATTGAAATTTCTGCTTGCGTATGCTTTAGAAGCAAGAATTAAGAGGACTACATTCATTATTTCAGCTGAAAAATGCTTAGTTTATGATTTATAGTCAACATTAATGTCATGTCCCAAACAAGCGTTTTCAGCCCGAGTGGAGCACATTTTGACCGTTTTTTTAAAAACATCATTGTACATTGAAATTTCTGCTTGCGTATGCTTTAGAAGCAAGAATTAAAAGGACTACATTCATTATTTCAGCTGAAAAATGCTTAGTTTATGATTTATAGTCAACATTAATGAAATGTCCCCAACAGCGTTTTCAGCCCGAGTGGAGCACATTTTGACTGTTTTTTTAAAAACATCATTGTACATTGAAATGTCTGCTTGCGTATGCTTTAGAAGCAAGAATTAAGAGGACTACATTCATTATTTCAGCTGAAAAATGCTTAGTTTTTGATTTGTAGTCAACATTAATGAAATGTCCCCAACAGCGTTTTCAGCCCGAGTGGAGCACATTTTGACTGTTTTTTTTAAAAACATCATTGTACATTGAAATTTCTGCTTGCGTATGCTTTAGAAGCAAGAATTAAGAGGACTACATTCATTATTTCAGCTGAAAAATGCTTAGTTTATGATTTATAGTCAACATTAAGGAAATGTTCCGAACAAGCGTTTTCAGCCCGAGTGGAGCACATTTTGACCGTTTTTTTAAAAACATCATTGTACATTGAAATTTCTGCTTGCGTATGCTTTAGAAGCAAGAATTAAGAGGACTACATTCATTATTTCAGCTGAAAAATGCTTAGTTTATGATTTATAGTCAACATTAATGAAATGTCCCCAACAGTGTTTTCAGCCCGAGTGGAGCACATTTTGACTGTTTTTTTTAAAAACATCATTGTACATTGAAATTTCTGCTTGCGTATGCTTTAGAAGCAAGAATTAAGAGGACTACATTCATTATTTCAGCTGAAAAATGCTTAGTTTATGATTTATAGTCAACATTAATGAAATGTCCCCAACAGCGTTTTCAGCCCGAGTGGAGCACATTTTGACTGTTTTTTTTAAAAACATCATTGTACATTGAAATTTCTGCTTGCGTATGCTTTAGAAGCAAGAATTAAGAGGACTACATTCATTATTTCAGCTGAAAAATGCTTAGTTTATGATTTATAGTCAACATTAATGAAATGTTCCAAACAAGCGTTTTCAGCCCGAGTGGAGCACATTTTGACCCTTTTTTTAAAAACATCATTGTACATTGAAATTTCTGCTTGCGTATGCTTTAGAAGCAAGAATTAAGAGGACTACATTCATTATTTCAGCTGAAAAATGCTTAGTTTATGATTTATAGTCAACATTAATGTAATGTCCCAAACAAGCGTTTTCAGCCCGAGTGGAGCACATTTTGACCGTTTTTTTAAAAACATCATTGTACATTGAAATTTCTGTTTGCGTATGCTTTAGAAGCAAGAATTAAGAGGACTACATTCATTATTTCAGCTGAAAAATGCTTAGTTTATGATTTATAGTCAACATTAATGTATTGTCCCAAACAAGCGTTTTCAGCCCGAGTGGAGCACATTTTGACTGTTTTTTTAAAAACATCATCGTACATTGAAATTTCTGCTTGCGTATGCTTTAGAAGCAAGAATTAAGAGGACTACATTCATTATTTCAGCTGAAAAATGCTTAGTTTATGATTTATAGTCAACATTAATGAAATGTTCCAAACAAGCGTTTTCAGCCCGAGTGGAGCACATTTTGACCGTTTTTTTAAAAACATCATTGTACATTGAAATTTCTGCTTGCGTATGCTTTAGAAGCAAGAATTAAGAGGACTACATTCATTATTTCAGCTGAAAAATGCTTAGTTTATGATTTATAGTCAACATTAATGTCATGTCCCAAACAAGCGTTTTCAGCCCGAGTGGAGCACATTTTGACTGTTTTTTTAAAAACATCATTGTACATTGAAATTTCTGCTTGCGTATGCTTTAGAAGCAAGAATTAAGAGGACTACATTCATTATTTCAGCTGAAAAATGCTTAGTTTATGATTTATAGTCAACATTAAGGAAATGTTCCGAACAAGCGTTTTCAGCCCGAGTGGAGCACATTTTGACCGTTTTTTAAAAAACATCATTGTACATTGAAATTTCTGTTTGCGTATGCTTTAGAAGCAAGAATTAAGAGGACTACATTCATTATTTCAGCTGAAAAATGCTTAGTTTATGATTTATAGTCAACATTAATGTAATGTCCCAAACAAGCGTTTTCAGCCCGAGTGGAGCACATTTTGACTGTTTTTTTAAAAACATCATTGTACATTGAAATTTCTGCTTGCGTATGCTTTAGAAGCAAGAATTAAGAGGACTACATTCATTATTTCAGCTGAAAAATGCTTAGTTTATGATTTATAGTCAACATTAATGAAATGTCCCCAACAGCGTTTTCAGCCCGAGTGGAGCACATTTTGACTGTTTTTTTAAAAACATCATTGTACATTGAAATTTCTGCTTGCGTATGCTTTAGAAGCAAGAATTAAGAGGACTACATTCATTATTTCAGCTGAAAAATGCTTAGTTTTTGATTTGTAGTCAACATTAATGAAATGTCCCCAACAGCGTTTTCAGCCCGAGTGGAGCACATTTTGACTGTTTTTTTTAAAAACATCATTGTACATTGAAATTTCTGCTTGCGTATGCTTTAGAAGCAAGAATTAAGAGGACTACATTCATTATTTCAGCTGAAAAATGCTTAGTTTATGATTTATAGTCAACATTAAGGAAATGTTCCGAACAAGCGTTTTCAGCCCGAGTGGAGCACATTTTGACCGTTTTTTTAAAAACATCATTGTACATTGAAATTTCTGCTTGCGTATGCTTTAGAAGCAAGAATTAAGAGGACTACATTCATTATTTCAGCTGAAAAATGCTTAGTTTATGATTTATAGTCAACATTAATGAAATGTCCCCAACAGCGTTTTCAGCCCGAGTGGAGCACATTTTGACTGTTTTTTTTAAAAACATCATTGTACATTGAAATTTCTGCTTGCGTATGCTTTAGAAGCAAGAATTAAGAGGACTACATTCATTATTTCAGCTGAAAAATGCTTAGTTTTTGATTTATAGTCAACATTATTGAAATGTTCCAAACAAGCGTTTTCAGCCCGAGTGGAGCAGATTTTGACCCTTTTTTTAAAAACATCATTGTACATTGAAATTTCTGCTTGCGTATGCTTTAGAAGCAAGAATTAAGAGGACTACATTCATTATTTCAGCTGAAAAATGCTTAGTTTATGATTTATAGTCAACATTAATGTCATGTCCCAAACAAGCGTTTTCAGCCCGAGTGGAGCACATTTTGACCGTTTTTTTAAAAACATCATTGTACATTGAAATTTCTGCTTGCGTATGCTTTAGAAGCAAGAATTAAGAGGACTACATTCATTATTTCAGCTGAAAAATGCTTAGTTTATGATTTATAGTCAACATTAATGAAATGTCCCCAACAGCGTTTTCAGCCCGAGTGGAGCACATTTTGACTGTTTTTTTAAAAACATCATTGTACATTGAAATTTCTGCTTGCGTATGCTTTAGAAGCAAGAATTAAGAGGACTACATTCATTATTTCAGCTGAAAAATGCTTAGTTTTTGATTTGTATTCAACATTAATGAAATGTCCCCAACAGCGTTTTCAGCCCGAGTGGAGCACATTTTGACTGTTTTTTTTAAAAACATCATTGTACATTGAAATTTCTGCTTGCGTATGCTTTAGAAGCAAGAATTAAGAGGACTACATTCATTATTTCAGCTGAAAAATGCTTAGTTTATGATTTATAGTCAACATTAAGGAAATGTTCCGAACAAGCGTTTTCAGCCCGAGTGGAGCACATTTTGACCGTTTTTTTAAAAACATCATTGTACATTGAAATTTCTGCTTGCGTATGCTTTAGAAGCAAGAATTAAGAGGACTACATTCATTATTTCAGCTGAAAAATGCTTAGTTTATGATTTATAGTCAACATTAATGAAATGTCCCCAACAGCGTTTTCAGCCCGAGTGGAGCGCATTTTGACTGTTTTTTTTTAAAACATCATTGTACATTGAAATTTCTGCTTGCGTATGCTTTAGAAGCAAGAATTAAGAGGACTACATTCATTATTTCAGCTGAAAAATGCTTAGTTTATGATTTATAGTCAACATTAAGGAAATGTTCCGAACAAGCGTTTTCAGCCCGAGTGGAGCACATTTTGACCGTTTTTTTAAAAACATCATTGTACATTGAAATTTCTGTTTGCGTATGCTTTAGAAGCAAGAATTAAGAGGACTACATTCATTATTTCAGCTGAAAAATGCTTAGTTTATGATTTATAGTCAACATTACGGAAATGTTCCAAACAAGCGTTTTCAGCCCGAGTGGAGCACATTTTGACCCTTTTTTTAAAAACATCATTGTACATTGAAATTTCTGCTTGCGTATGCTTTAGAAGCAAGAATTAAGAGGACTACATTCATTATTTCAGCTGAAAAATGCTTAGTTTATGATTTATAGTCAACATTAATGAAATGTTCCAAACAAGCGTTTTCAGCCCGAGTGGAGCACATTTTGACCGTTTTTTTAAAAACATCATTGTACATTGAAATTTCTGCTTGCGTATGCTTTAGAAGCAAGAATTAAGAGGACTACATTCATTATTTCAGCTGAAAAATGCTTAGTTTATGATTTATAGTCAACATTAATGTCATGTCCCAAACAAGCGTTTTCAGCCCGAGTGGAGCACATTTTGACTGTTTTTTTAAAAACATCATTGTACATTGAAATTTCTGCTTGCGTATGCTTTAGAAGCAAGAATTAAGAGGACTACATTCATTATTTCAGCTGAAAAATGCTTAGTTTATGATTTATAGTCAACATTAAGGAAATGTCCCCAACAGCGTTTTCAGCCCGAGTGGAGCACATTTTGACTGTTTTTTTAAAAACATCATTGTACATTGAAATTTCTGCTTGCGTATGCTTTAGAAGCAAGAATTAAGAGGACTACATTCATTATTTCAGCTGAAAAATGCTTAGTTTTTGATTTGTAGTCAACATTAATGAAATGTCCCCAACAGCGTTTTCAGCCCGAGTGGAGCACATTTTGACTGTTTTTTTTAAAAACATCATTGTACATTGAAATTTCTGCTTGCGTATGCTTTAGAAGCAAGAATTAAGAGGACTACATTCATTATTTCAGCTGAAAAATGCTTAGTTTATGATTTATAGTCAACATTAAGGAAATGTTCCGAACAAGCGTTTTCAGCCCGAGTGGAGCACATTTTGACCGTTTTTTTAAAAACATCATTGTACATTGAAATTTCTGCTTGCGTATGCTTTAGAAGCAAGAATTAAGAGGACTACATTCATTATTTCAGCTGAAAAATGCTTAGTTTATGATTTATAGTCAACATTAATGAAATGTCCCCAACAGCGTTTTCAGCCCGAGTGGAGCACATTTTGACTGTTTTTTTTAAAAACATCATTGTACATTGAAATTTCTGCTTGCGTATGCTTTAGAAGCAAGAATTAAGAGGACTACATTCATTATTTCAGCTGAAAAATGCTTAGTTTTTGATTTATAGTCAACATTATTGAAATGTTCCAAACAAGCGTTTTCAGCCCGAGTGGAGCACATTTTGACCCTTTTTTTAAAAACATCATTGTACATTGAAATTTCTGCTTGCGTATGCTTTAGAAGCAAGAATTAAGAGGACTACATTCATTATTTCAGCTGAAAAATGCTTAGTTTATGATTTATAGTCAACATTAATGTCATGTCCCAAACAAGCGTTTTCAGCCCGAGTGGAGCACATTTTGACCGTTTTTTTAAAAACATCATTGTACATTGAAATTTCTGCTTGCGTATGCTTTAGAAGCAAGAATTAAGAGGACTACATTCATTATTTCAGCTGAAAAATGCTTAGTTTATGATTTATAGTCAACATTAATGAAATGTTCCAAACAAGCGTTTTCAGCCCGAGTGGAGCACATTTTGACCCTTTTTTTAAAAACATCATTGTACATTGAAATTTCTGCTTGCGTATGCTTTAGAAGCAAGAATTAAGAGGACTACATTCATTATTTCAGCTGAAAAATGCTTAGTTTTTGATTTGTAGTCAACATTAATGAAATGTCCCCAACAGCGTTTTCAGCCCGAGTGGAGCACATTTTGACTGTTTTTTTTAAAAACATCATTGTACATTGAAATTTCTGCTTGCGTATGCTTTAGAAGCAAGAATTAAGAGGACTACATTCATTATTTCAGCTGAAAAATGCTTAGTTTATGATTTATAGTCAACATTAAGGAAATGTTCCGAACAAGCGTTTTCAGCCCGAGTGGAGCACATTTTGACCGTTTTTTTAAAAACATCATTGTACATTGAAATTTCTGCTTGCGTATGCTTTAGAAGCAAGAATTAAGAGGACTACATTCATTATTTCAGCTGAAAAATGCTTAGTTTATGATTTATAGTCAACATTAATGAAATGTCCCCAACAGCGTTTTCAGCCCGAGTGGAGCGCATTTTGACTTTTTTTTTAAAACATCATTGTACATTGAAATTTCTGCTTGCGTATGCTTTAGAAGCAAGAATTAAGAGGACTACATTCATTATTTCAGCTGAAAAATGCTTAGTTTATGATTTATAGTCAACATTAAGGAAATGTTCCGAACAAGCGTTTTCAGCCCGAGTGGAGCACATTTTGACCGTTTTTTTAAAAACATCATTGTACATTGAAATTTCTGTTTGCGTATGCTTTAGAAGCAAGAATTAAGAGGACTACATTCATTATTTCAGCTGAAAAATGCTTAGTTTATGATTTATAGTCAACATTACGGAAATGTTCCAAACAAGCGTTTTCAGCCCGAGTGGAGCACATTTTGACCCTTTTTTTAAAAACATCATTGTACATTGAAATTTCTGCTTGCGTATGCTTTAGAAGCAAGAATTAAGAGGACTACATTCATTATTTCAGCTGAAAAATGCTTAGTTTATGATTTATAGTCAACATTAAGGAAATGTTCCGAACAAGCGTTTTCAGCCCGAGTGGAGCACATTTTGACCGTTTTTTTAAAAACATCATTGTACATTGAAATTTCTGCTTGCGTATGCTTTAGAAGCAAGAATTAAGAGGACTACATTCATTATTTCAGCTGAAAAATGCTTAGTTTATGATTTATAGTCAACATTAAGGAAATGTTCCGAACAAGCGTTTTCAGCCCGAGTGGAGCACATTTTGACCGTTTTTTTAAAAACATCATTGTACATTGAAATTTCTGTTTGCGTATGCTTTAGAAGCAAGAATTAAGAGGACTACATTCATTATTTCAGCTGAAAAATGCTTAGTTTATGATTTATAGTCAACATTACGGAAATGTTCCAAACAAGCGTTTTCAGCCCGAGTGGAGCACATTTTGACCCTTTTTTTAAAAACATCATTGTACATTGAAATTTCTGCTTGCGTATGCTTTAGAAGCAAGAATTAAGAGGACTACATTCATTATTTCAGCTGAAAAATGCTTAGTTTATGATTTATAGTCAACATTAATGAAATGTTCCAAACAAGCGTTTTCAGCCCGAGTGGAGCACATTTTGACCGTTTTTTTAAAAACATCATTGTACATTGAAATTTCTGCTTGCGTATGCTTTAGAAGCAAGAATTAAGAGGACTACATTCATTATTTCAGCTGAAAAATGCTTAGTTTATGATTTATAGTCAACATTAAGGAAATGTTCCGAACAAGCGTTTTCAGCCCGAGTGGAGCACATTTTGACCGTTTTTTTAAAAACATCATTGTACATTGAAATTTCTGCTTGCGTATGCTTTAGAAGCAAGAATTAAGAGGACTACATTCATTATTTCAGCTGAAAAATGCTTAGTTTATGATTTATAGTCAACATTAAGGAAATGTTCCGAACAAGCGTTTTCAGCCCGAGTGGAGCACATTTTGACCGTTTTTTTAAAAACATCATTGTACATTGAAATTTCTGTTTGCGTATGCTTTAGAAGCAAGAATTAAGAGGACTACATTCATTATTTCAGCTGAAAAATGCTTAGTTTATGATTTATAGTCAACATTACGGAAATGTTCCAAACAAGCGTTTTCAGCCCGAGTGGAGCACATTTTGACCCTTTTTTTAAAAACATCATTGTACATTGAAATTTCTGCTTGCGTATGCTTTAGAAGCAAGAATTAAGAGGACTACATTCATTATTTCAGCTGAAAAATGCTTAGTTTATGATTTATAGTCAACATTAATGAAATGTTCCAAACAAGCGTTTTCAGCCCGAGTGGAGCACATTTTGACCGTTTTTTTAAAAACATCATTGTACATTGAAATTTCTGCTTGCGTATGCTTTAGAAGCAAGAATTAAGAGGACTACATTCATTATTTCAGCTGAAAAATGCTTAGTTTATGATTTATAGTCAACATTAATGTCATGTCCCAAACAAGCGTTTTCAGCCCGAGTGGAGCACATTTTGACTGTTTTTTTAAAAACATCATTGTACATTGAAATTTCTGCTTGCGTATGCTTTAGAAGCAAGAATTAAGAGGACTACATTCATTATTTCAGCTGAAAAATGCTTAGTTTATGATTTATAGTCAACATTAAGGAAATGTCCCCAACAGCGTTTTCAGCCCGAGTGGAGCACATTTTGACTGTTTTTTTAAAAACATCATTGTACATTGAAATTTCTGCTTGCGTATGCTTTAGAAGCAAGAATTAAGAGGACTACATTCATTATTTCAGCTGAAAAATGCTTAGTTTTTGATTTGTAGTCAACATTAATGAAATGTCCCCAACAGCGTTTTCAGCCCGAGTGGAGCACATTTTGACTGTTTTTTTTAAAAACATCATTGTACATTGAAATTTCTGCTTGCGTATGCTTTAGAAGCAAGAATTAAGAGGACTACATTCATTATTTCAGCTGAAAAATGCTTAGTTTATGATTTATAGTCAACATTAAGGAAATGTTCCGAACAAGCGTTTTCAGCCCGAGTGGAGCACATTTTGACCGTTTTTTTAAAAACATCATTGTACATTGAAATTTCTGCTTGCGTATGCTTTAGAAGCAAGAATTAAGAGGACTACATTCATTATTTCAGCTGAAAAATGCTTAGTTTATGATTTATAGTCAACATTAATGAAATGTCCCCAACAGCGTTTTCAGCCCGAGTGGAGCACATTTTGACTGTTTTTTTTAAAAACATCATTGTACATTGAAATTTCTGCTTGCGTATGCTTTAGAAGCAAGAATTAAGAGGACTACATTCATTATTTCAGCTGAAAAATGCTTAGTTTTTGATTTATAGTCAACATTATTGAAATGTTCCAAACAAGCGTTTTCAGCCCGAGTGGAGCACATTTTGACCCTTTTTTTAAAAACATCATTGTACATTGAAATTTCTGCTTGCGTATGCTTTAGAAGCAAGAATTAAGAGGACTACATTCATTATTTCAGCTGAAAAATGCTTAGTTTATGATTTATAGTCAACATTAATGTCATGTCCCAAACAAGCGTTTTCAGCCCGAGTGGAGCACATTTTGACCGTTTTTTTAAAAACATCATTGTACATTGAAATTTCTGCTTGCGTATGCTTTAGAAGCAAGAATTAAGAGGACTACATTCATTATTTCAGCTGAAAAATGCTTAGTTTATGATTTATAGTCAACATTAATGAAATGTTCCAAACAAGCGTTTTCAGCCCGAGTGGAGCACATTTTGACCCTTTTTTTAAAAACATCATTGTACATTGAAATTTCTGCTTGCGTATGCTTTAGAAGCAAGAATTAAGAGGACTACATTCATTATTTCAGCTGAAAAATGCTTAGTTTTTGATTTGTAGTCAACATTAATGAAATGTCCCCAACAGCGTTTTCAGCCCGAGTGGAGCACATTTTGACTGTTTTTTTTAAAAACATCATTGTACATTGAAATTTCTGCTTGCGTATGCTTTAGAAGCAAGAATTAAGAGGACTACATTCATTATTTCAGCTGAAAAATGCTTAGTTTATGATTTATAGTCAACATTAAGGAAATGTTCCGAACAAGCGTTTTCAGCCCGAGTGGAGCACATTTTGACCGTTTTTTTAAAAACATCATTGTACATTGAAATTTCTGCTTGCGTATGCTTTAGAAGCAAGAATTAAGAGGACTACATTCATTATTTCAGCTGAAAAATGCTTAGTTTATGATTTATAGTCAACATTAATGAAATGTCCCCAACAGCGTTTTCAGCCCGAGTGGAGCGCATTTTGACTGTTTTTTTTTAAAACATCATTGTACATTGAAATTTCTGCTTGCGTATGCTTTAGAAGCAAGAATTAAGAGGACTACATTCATTATTTCAGCTGAAAAATGCTTAGTTTATGATTTATAGTCAACATTAAGGAAATGTTCCGAACAAGCGTTTTCAGCCCGAGTGGAGCACATTTTGACCGTTTTTTTAAAAACATCATTGTACATTGAAATTTCTGTTTGCGTATGCTTTAGAAGCAAGAATTAAGAGGACTACATTCATTATTTCAGCTGAAAAATGCTTAGTTTATGATTTATAGTCAACATTACGGAAATGTTCCAAACAAGCGTTTTCAGCCCGAGTGGAGCACATTTTGACCCTTTTTTTAAAAACATCATTGTACATTGAAATTTCTGCTTGCGTATGCTTTAGAAGCAAGAATTAAGAGGACTACATTCATTATTTCAGCTGAAAAATGCTTAGTTTATGATTTATAGTCAACATTAATGTCATGTCCCAAACAAGCGTTTTCAGCCCGAGTGGAGCACATTTTGACCGTTTTTTAAAAAACATCATTGTACATTGAAATTTCTTTTTGCGTATGCTTTAGAAGCAAGAATTAAGAGGACTACATTCATTATTTCAGCTGAAAAATGCTTAGTTTATGATTTATAGTCAACATTACGGAAATGTTCCAAACAAGCGTTTTCAGCCCGAGTGGAGCACATTTTGACCCTTTTTTTAAAAACATCATTGTACATTGAAATTTCTGCTTGCGTATGCTTTAGAAGCAAGAATTAAGAGGACTACATTCATTATTTCAGCTGAAAAATGCTTAGTTTATGATTTATAGTCAACATTAATGAAATGTTCCAAACAAGCGTTTTCAGCCCGAGTGGAGCACATTTTGACCCTTTTTTTAAAAACATCATTGTACATTGAAATTTCTGCTTGCGTATGCTTTAGAAGCAAGAATTAAGAGGACTACATTCATTATTTCAGCTGAAAAATGCTTAGTTTATGATTTATAGTCAACATTAATGTAATGTCCCAAACAAGCGTTTTCAGCCCGAGTGGAGCACATTTTGACCGTTTTTTTAAAAACATCATTGTACATTGAAATTTCTGTTTGCGTATGCTTTAGAAGCAAGAATTAAGAGGACTACATTCATTATTTCAGCTGAAAAATGCTTAGTTTATGATTTATAGTCAACATTAATGTATTGTCCCAAACAAGCGTTTTCAGCCCGAGTGGAGCACATTTTGACTGTTTTTTTAAAAACATCATTGTACATTGAAATTTCTGCTTGCGTATGCTTTAGAAGCAAGAATTAAGAGGACTACATTCATTATTTCAGCTGAAAAATGCTTAGTTTATGATTTATAGTCAACATTAATGAAATGTTCCAAACAAGCGTTTTCAGCCCGAGTGGAGCACATTTTGACCGTTTTTTTAAAAACATCATTGTACATTGAAATTTCTGCTTGCGTATGCTTTAGAAGCAAGAATTAAGAGGACTACATTCATTATTTCAGCTGAAAAATGCTTAGTTTATGATTTATAGTCAACATTAATGTCATGTCCCAAACAAGCGTTTTCAGCCCGAGTGGAGCACATTTTGACTGTTTTTTTAAAAACATCATTGTACATTGAAATTTCTGCTTGCGTATGCTTTAGAAGCAAGAATTAAGAGGACTACATTCATTATTTCAGCTGAAAAATGCTTAGTTTATGATTTATAGTCAACATTAAGGAAATGTTCCGAACAAGCGTTTTCAGCCCGAGTGGAGCACATTTTGACCGTTTTTTAAAAAACATCATTGTACATTGAAATTTCTGTTTGCGTATGCTTTAGAAGCAAGAATTAAGAGGACTACATTCATTATTTCAGCTGAAAAATGCTTAGTTTATGATTTATAGTCAACATTAATGTAATGTCCCAAACAAGCGTTTTCAGCCCGAGTGGAGCACATTTTGACTGTTTTTTTAAAAACATCATTGTACATTGAAATTTCTGCTTGCGTATGCTTTAGAAGCAAGAATTAAGAGGACTACATTCATTATTTCAGCTGAAAAATGCTTAGTTTATGATTTATAGTCAACATTAATGAAATGTCCCCAACAGCGTTTTCAGCCCGAGTGGAGCACATTTTGACTGTTTTTTTAAAAACATCATTGTACATTGAAATTTCTGCTTGCGTATGCTTTAGAAGCAAGAATTAAGAGGACTACATTCATTATTTCAGCTGAAAAATGCTTAGTTTATGATTTATAGTCAACATTAATGAAATGTTCCAAACAAGCGTTTTCAGCCCGAGTGGAGCACATTTTGACCGTTTTTTTAAAAACATCATTGTACATTGAAATTTCTGCTTGCGTATGCTTTAGAAGCAAGAATTAAGAGGACTACATTCATTATTTCAGCTGAAAAATGCTTAGTTTATGATTTATAGTCAACATTAATGTCATGTCCCAAACAAGCGTTTTCAGCCCGAGTGGAGCACATTTTGACTGTTTTTTTAAAAACATCATTGTACATTGAAATTTCTGCTTGCGTATGCTTTAGAAGCAAGAATTAAGAGGACTACATTCATTATTTCAGCTGAAAAATGCTTAGTTTATGATTTATAGTCAACATTAAGGAAATGTCCCCAACAGCGTTTTCAGCCCGAGTGGAGCACATTTTGACTGTTTTTTTAAAAACATCATTGTACATTGAAATTTCTGCTTGCGTATGCTTTAGAAGCAAGAATTAAGAGGACTACATTCATTATTTCAGCTGAAAAATGCTTAGTTTTTGATTTGTAGTCAACATTAATGAAATGTCCCCAACAGCGTTTTCAGCCCGAGTGGAGCACATTTTGACTGTTTTTTTTAAAAACATCATTGTACATTGAAATTTCTGCTTGCGTATGCTTTAGAAGCAAGAATTAAGAGGACTACATTCATTATTTCAGCTGAAAAATGCTTAGTTTATGATTTATAGTCAACATTAAGGAAATGTTCCGAACAAGCGTTTTCAGCCCGAGTGGAGCACATTTTGACCGTTTTTTTAAAAACATCATTGTACATTGAAATTTCTGCTTGCGTATGCTTTAGAAGCAAGAATTAAGAGGACTACATTCATTATTTCAGCTGAAAAATGCTTAGTTTATGATTTATAGTCAACATTAATGAAATGTCCCCAACAGCGTTTTCAGCCCGAGTGGAGCACATTTTGACTGTTTTTTTTAAAAACATCATTGTACATTGAAATTTCTGCTTGCGTATGCTTTAGAAGCAAGAATTAAGAGGACTACATTCATTATTTCAGCTGAAAAATGCTTAGTTTTTGATTTATAGTCAACATTATTGAAATGTTCCAAACAAGCGTTTTCAGCCCGAGTGGAGCACATTTTGACCCTTTTTTTAAAAACATCATTGTACATTGAAATTTCTGCTTGCGTATGCTTTAGAAGCAAGAATTAAGAGGACTACATTCATTATTTCAGCTGAAAAATGCTTAGTTTATGATTTATAGTCAACATTAATGTCATGTCCCAAACAAGCGTTTTCAGCCCGAGTGGAGCACATTTTGACCGTTTTTTTAAAAACATCATTGTACATTGAAATTTCTGCTTGCGTATGCTTTAGAAGCAAGAATTAAGAGGACTACATTCATTATTTCAGCTGAAAAATGCTTAGTTTATGATTTATAGTCAACATTAATGAAATGTTCCAAACAAGCGTTTTCAGCCCGAGTGGAGCACATTTTGACCCTTTTTTTAAAAACATCATTGTACATTGAAATTTCTGCTTGCGTATGCTTTAGAAGCAAGAATTAAGAGGACTACATTCATTATTTCAGCTGAAAAATGCTTAGTTTTTGATTTGTAGTCAACATTAATGAAATGTCCCCAACAGCGTTTTCAGCCCGAGTGGAGCACATTTTGACTGTTTTTTTTAAAAACATCATTGTACATTGAAATTTCTGCTTGCGTATGCTTTAGAAGCAAGAATTAAGAGGACTACATTCATTATTTCAGCTGAAAAATGCTTAGTTTATGATTTATAGTCAACATTAAGGAAATGTTCCGAACAAGCGTTTTCAGCCCGAGTGGAGCACATTTTGACCGTTTTTTTAAAAACATCATTGTACATTGAAATTTCTGCTTGCGTATGCTTTAGAAGCAAGAATTAAGAGGACTACATTCATTATTTCAGCTGAAAAATGCTTAGTTTATGATTTATAGTCAACATTAATGAAATGTCCCCAACAGCGTTTTCAGCCCGAGTGGAGCGCATTTTGACTTTTTTTTTAAAACATCATTGTACATTGAAATTTCTGCTTGCGTATGCTTTAGAAGCAAGAATTAAGAGGACTACATTCATTATTTCAGCTGAAAAATGCTTAGTTTATGATTTATAGTCAACATTAAGGAAATGTTCCGAACAAGCGTTTTCAGCCCGAGTGGAGCACATTTTGACCGTTTTTTTAAAAACATCATTGTACATTGAAATTTCTGTTTGCGTATGCTTTAGAAGCAAGAATTAAGAGGACTACATTCATTATTTCAGCTGAAAAATGCTTAGTTTATGATTTATAGTCAACATTACGGAAATGTTCCAAACAAGCGTTTTCAGCCCGAGTGGAGCACATTTTGACCCTTTTTTTAAAAACATCATTGTACATTGAAATTTCTGCTTGCGTATGCTTTAGAAGCAAGAATTAAGAGGACTACATTCATTATTTCAGCTGAAAAATGCTTAGTTTATGATTTATAGTCAACATTAAGGAAATGTTCCGAACAAGCGTTTTCAGCCCGAGTGGAGCACATTTTGACCGTTTTTTTAAAAACATCATTGTACATTGAAATTTCTGCTTGCGTATGCTTTAGAAGCAAGAATTAAGAGGACTACATTCATTATTTCAGCTGAAAAATGCTTAGTTTATGATTTATAGTCAACATTAAGGAAATGTTCCGAACAAGCGTTTTCAGCCCGAGTGGAGCACATTTTGACCGTTTTTTTAAAAACATCATTGTACATTGAAATTTCTGTTTGCGTATGCTTTAGAAGCAAGAATTAAGAGGACTACATTCATTATTTCAGCTGAAAAATGCTTAGTTTATGATTTATAGTCAACATTACGGAAATGTTCCAAACAAGCGTTTTCAGCCCGAGTGGAGCACATTTTGACCCTTTTTTTAAAAACATCATTGTACATTGAAATTTCTGCTTGCGTATGCTTTAGAAGCAAGAATTAAGAGGACTACATTCATTATTTCAGCTGAAAAATGCTTAGTTTATGATTTATAGTCAACATTAATGAAATGTTCCAAACAAGCGTTTTCAGCCCGAGTGGAGCACATTTTGACCGTTTTTTTAAAAACATCATTGTACATTGAAATTTCTGCTTGCGTATGCTTTAGAAGCAAGAATTAAGAGGACTACATTCATTATTTCAGCTGAAAAATGCTTAGTTTATGATTTATAGTCAACATTAATGTCATGTCCCAAACAAGCGTTTTCAGCCCGAGTGGAGCACATTTTGACTGTTTTTTTAAAAACATCATTGTACATTGAAATTTCTGCTTGCGTATGCTTTAGAAGCAAGAATTAAGAGGACTACATTCATTATTTCAGCTGAAAAATGCTTAGTTTATGATTTATAGTCAACATTAAGGAAATGTCCCCAACAGCGTTTTCAGCCCGAGTGGAGCACATTTTGACTGTTTTTTTAAAAACATCATTGTACATTGAAATTTCTGCTTGCGTATGCTTTAGAAGCAAGAATTAAGAGGACTACATTCATTATTTCAGCTGAAAAATGCTTAGTTTTTGATTTGTAGTCAACATTAATGAAATGTCCCCAACAGCGTTTTCAGCCCGAGTGGAGCACATTTTGACTGTTTTTTTTAAAAACATCATTGTACATTGAAATTTCTGCTTGCGTATGCTTTAGAAGCAAGAATTAAGAGGACTACATTCATTATTTCAGCTGAAAAATGCTTAGTTTATGATTTATAGTCAACATTAAGGAAATGTTCCGAACAAGCGTTTTCAGCCCGAGTGGAGCACATTTTGACCGTTTTTTTAAAAACATCATTGTACATTGAAATTTCTGCTTGCGTATGCTTTAGAAGCAAGAATTAAGAGGACTACATTCATTATTTCAGCTGAAAAATGCTTAGTTTATGATTTATAGTCAACATTAATGAAATGTCCCCAACAGCGTTTTCAGCCCGAGTGGAGCACATTTTGACTGTTTTTTTTAAAAACATCATTGTACATTGAAATTTCTGCTTGCGTATGCTTTAGAAGCAAGAATTAAGAGGACTACATTCATTATTTCAGCTGAAAAATGCTTAGTTTTTGATTTATAGTCAACATTATTGAAATGTTCCAAACAAGCGTTTTCAGCCCGAGTGGAGCACATTTTGACCCTTTTTTTAAAAACATCATTGTACATTGAAATTTCTGCTTGCGTATGCTTTAGAAGCAAGAATTAAGAGGACTACATTCATTATTTCAGCTGAAAAATGCTTAGTTTATGATTTATAGTCAACATTAATGTCATGTCCCAAACAAGCGTTTTCAGCCCGAGTGGAGCACATTTTGACCGTTTTTTTAAAAACATCATTGTACATTGAAATTTCTGCTTGCGTATGCTTTAGAAGCAAGAATTAAGAGGACTACATTCATTATTTCAGCTGAAAAATGCTTAGTTTATGATTTATAGTCAACATTAATGAAATGTTCCAAACAAGCGTTTTCAGCCCGAGTGGAGCACATTTTGACCCTTTTTTTAAAAACATCATTGTACATTGAAATTTCTGCTTGCGTATGCTTTAGAAGCAAGAATTAAGAGGACTACATTCATTATTTCAGCTGAAAAATGCTTAGTTTTTGATTTGTAGTCAACATTAATGAAATGTCCCCAACAGCGTTTTCAGCCCGAGTGGAGCACATTTTGACTGTTTTTTTTAAAAACATCATTGTACATTGAAATTTCTGCTTGCGTATGCTTTAGAAGCAAGAATTAAGAGGACTACATTCATTATTTCAGCTGAAAAATGCTTAGTTTATGATTTATAGTCAACATTAAGGAAATGTTCCGAACAAGCGTTTTCAGCCCGAGTGGAGCACATTTTGACCGTTTTTTTAAAAACATCATTGTACATTGAAATTTCTGCTTGCGTATGCTTTAGAAGCAAGAATTAAGAGGACTACATTCATTATTTCAGCTGAAAAATGCTTAGTTTATGATTTATAGTCAACATTAATGAAATGTCCCCAACAGCGTTTTCAGCCCGAGTGGAGCGCATTTTGACTGTTTTTTTTTAAAACATCATTGTACATTGAAATTTCTGCTTGCGTATGCTTTAGAAGCAAGAATTAAGAGGACTACATTCATTATTTCAGCTGAAAAATGCTTAGTTTATGATTTATAGTCAACATTAAGGAAATGTTCCGAACAAGCGTTTTCAGCCCGAGTGGAGCACATTTTGACCGTTTTTTTAAAAACATCATTGTACATTGAAATTTCTGTTTGCGTATGCTTTAGAAGCAAGAATTAAGAGGACTACATTCATTATTTCAGCTGAAAAATGCTTAGTTTATGATTTATAGTCAACATTACGGAAATGTTCCAAACAAGCGTTTTCAGCCCGAGTGGAGCACATTTTGACCCTTTTTTTAAAAACATCATTGTACATTGAAATTTCTGCTTGCGTATGCTTTAGAAGCAAGAATTAAGAGGACTACATTCATTATTTCAGCTGAAAAATGCTTAGTTTATGATTTATAGTCAACATTAATGTCATGTCCCAAACAAGCGTTTTCAGCCCGAGTGGAGCACATTTTGACCGTTTTTTAAAAAACATCATTGTACATTGAAATTTCTTTTTGCGTATGCTTTAGAAGCAAGAATTAAGAGGACTACATTCATTATTTCAGCTGAAAAATGCTTAGTTTATGATTTATAGTCAACATTACGGAAATGTTCCAAACAAGCGTTTTCAGCCCGAGTGGAGCACATTTTGACCCTTTTTTTAAAAACATCATTGTACATTGAAATTTCTGCTTGCGTATGCTTTAGAAGCAAGAATTAAGAGGACTACATTCATTATTTCAGCTGAAAAATGCTTAGTTTATGATTTATAGTCAACATTAATGAAATGTTCCAAACAAGCGTTTTCAGCCCGAGTGGAGCACATTTTGACCCTTTTTTTAAAAACATCATTGTACATTGAAATTTCTGCTTGCGTATGCTTTAGAAGCAAGAATTAAGAGGACTACATTCATTATTTCAGCTGAAAAATGCTTAGTTTATGATTTATAGTCAACATTAATGTAATGTCCCAAACAAGCGTTTTCAGCCCGAGTGGAGCACATTTTGACCGTTTTTTTAAAAACATCATTGTACATTGAAATTTCTGTTTGCGTATGCTTTAGAAGCAAGAATTAAGAGGACTACATTCATTATTTCAGCTGAAAAATGCTTAGTTTATGATTTATAGTCAACATTAATGTATTGTCCCAAACAAGCGTTTTCAGCCCGAGTGGAGCACATTTTGACTGTTTTTTTAAAAACATCATTGTACATTGAAATTTCTGCTTGCGTATGCTTTAGAAGCAAGAATTAAGAGGACTACATTCATTATTTCAGCTGAAAAATGCTTAGTTTATGATTTATAGTCAACATTAATGAAATGTTCCAAACAAGCGTTTTCAGCCCGAGTGGAGCACATTTTGACCGTTTTTTTAAAAACATCATTGTACATTGAAATTTCTGCTTGCGTATGCTTTAGAAGCAAGAATTAAGAGGACTACATTCATTATTTCAGCTGAAAAATGCTTAGTTTATGATTTATAGTCAACATTAATGTCATGTCCCAAACAAGCGTTTTCAGCCCGAGTGGAGCACATTTTGACTGTTTTTTTAAAAACATCATTGTACATTGAAATTTCTGCTTGCGTATGCTTTAGAAGCAAGAATTAAGAGGACTACATTCATTATTTCAGCTGAAAAATGCTTAGTTTATGATTTATAGTCAACATTAAGGAAATGTTCCGAACAAGCGTTTTCAGCCCGAGTGGAGCACATTTTGACCGTTTTTTAAAAAACATCATTGTACATTGAAATTTCTGTTTGCGTATGCTTTAGAAGCAAGAATTAAGAGGACTACATTCATTATTTCAGCTGAAAAATGCTTAGTTTATGATTTATAGTCAACATTACGGAAATGTTCCAAACAAGCGTTTTCAGCCCGAGTGGAGCACATTTTGACCCTTTTTTTAAAAACATCATTGTACATTGAAATTTCTGCTTGCGTATGCTTTAGAAGCAAGAATTAAGAGGACTACATTCATTATTTCAGCTGAAAAATGCTTAGTTTATGATTTATAGTCAACATTAAGGAAATGTTCCGAACAAGCGTTTTCAGCCCGAGTGGAGCACATTTTGACCGTTTTTTTAAAAACATCATTGTACATTGAAATTTCTGCTTGCGTATGCTTTAGAAGCAAGAATTAAGAGGACTACATTCATTATTTCAGCTGAAAAATGCTTAGTTTATGATTTATAGTCAACATTAAGGAAATGTTCCGAACAAGCGTTTTCAGCCCGAGTGGAGCACATTTTGACCGTTTTTTTAAAAACATCATTGTACATTGAAATTTCTGTTTGCGTATGCTTTAGAAGCAAGAATTAAGAGGACTACATTCATTATTTCAGCTGAAAAATGCTTAGTTTATGATTTATAGTCAACATTACGGAAATGTTCCAAACAAGCGTTTTCAGCCCGAGTGGAGCACATTTTGACCCTTTTTTTAAAAACATCATTGTACATTGAAATTTCTGCTTGCGTATGCTTTAGAAGCAAGAATTAAGAGGACTACATTCATTATTTCAGCTGAAAAATGCTTAGTTTATGATTTATAGTCAACATTAATGAAATGTCCCCAACAGCGTTTTCAGCCCGAGTGGAGCGCATTTTGACTGTTTTTTTTTAAAACATCATTGTACATTGAAATTTCTGCTTGCGTATGCTTTAGAAGCAAGAATTAAGAGGACTACATTCATTATTTCAGCTGAAAAATGCTTAGTTTATGATTTATAGTCAACATTAAGGAAATGTTCCGAACAAGCGTTTTCAGCCCGAGTGGAGCACATTTTGACCGTTTTTTTAAAAACATCATTGTACATTGAAATTTCTGTTTGCGTATGCTTTAGAAGCAAGAATTAAGAGGACTACATTCATTATTTCAGCTGAAAAATGCTTAGTTTATGATTTATAGTCAACATTACGGAAATGTTCCAAACAAGCGTTTTCAGCCCGAGTGGAGCACATTTTGACCCTTTTTTTAAAAACATCATTGTACATTGAAATTTCTGCTTGCGTATGCTTTAGAAGCAAGAATTAAGAGGACTACATTCATTATTTCAGCTGAAAAATGCTTAGTTTATGATTTATAGTCAACATTAATGTCATGTCCCAAACAAGCGTTTTCAGCCCGAGTGGAGCACATTTTGACCGTTTTTTAAAAAACATCATTGTACATTGAAATTTCTTTTTGCGTATGCTTTAGAAGCAAGAATTAAGAGGACTACATTCATTATTTCAGCTGAAAAATGCTTAGTTTATGATTTATAGTCAACATTACGGAAATGTTCCAAACAAGCGTTTTCAGCCCGAGTGGAGCACATTTTGACCCTTTTTTTAAAAACATCATTGTACATTGAAATTTCTGCTTGCGTATGCTTTAGAAGCAAGAATTAAGAGGACTACATTCATTATTTCAGCTGAAAAATGCTTAGTTTATGATTTATAGTCAACATTAATGAAATGTTCCAAACAAGCGTTTTCAGCCCGAGTGGAGCACATTTTGACCCTTTTTTTAAAAACATCATTGTACATTGAAATTTCTGCTTGCGTATGCTTTAGAAGCAAGAATTAAGAGGACTACATTCATTATTTCAGCTGAAAAATGCTTAGTTTATGATTTATAGTCAACATTAATGTAATGTCCCAAACAAGCGTTTTCAGCCCGAGTGGAGCACATTTTGACCGTTTTTTTAAAAACATCATTGTACATTGAAATTTCTGTTTGCGTATGCTTTAGAAGCAAGAATTAAGAGGACTACATTCATTATTTCAGCTGAAAAATGCTTAGTTTATGATTTATAGTCAACATTAATGTATTGTCCCAAACAAGCGTTTTCAGCCCGAGTGGAGCACATTTTGACTGTTTTTTTAAAAACATCATTGTACATTGAAATTTCTGCTTGCGTATGCTTTAGAAGCAAGAATTAAGAGGACTACATTCATTATTTCAGCTGAAAAATGCTTAGTTTATGATTTATAGTCAACATTAATGAAATGTTCCAAACAAGCGTTTTCAGCCCGAGTGGAGCACATTTTGACCGTTTTTTTAAAAACATCATTGTACATTGAAATTTCTGCTTGCGTATGCTTTAGAAGCAAGAATTAAGAGGACTACATTCATTATTTCAGCTGAAAAATGCTTAGTTTATGATTTATAGTCAACATTAATGTCATGTCCCAAACAAGCGTTTTCAGCCCGAGTGGAGCACATTTTGACTGTTTTTTTAAAAACATCATTGTACATTGAAATTTCTGCTTGCGTATGCTTTAGAAGCAAGAATTAAGAGGACTACATTCATTATTTCAGCTGAAAAATGCTTAGTTTATGATTTATAGTCAACATTAAGGAAATGTTCCGAACAAGCGTTTTCAGCCCGAGTGGAGCACATTTTGACCGTTTTTTAAAAAACATCATTGTACATTGAAATTTCTGTTTGCGTATGCTTTAGAAGCAAGAATTAAGAGGACTACATTCATTATTTCAGCTGAAAAATGCTTAGTTTATGATTTATAGTCAACATTACGGAAATGTTCCAAACAAGCGTTTTCAGCCCGAGTGGAGCACATTTTGACCCTTTTTTTAAAAACATCATTGTACATTGAAATTTCTGCTTGCGTATGCTTTAGAAGCAAGAATTAAGAGGACTACATTCATTATTTCAGCTGAAAAATGCTTAGTTTATGATTTATAGTCAACATTAAGGAAATGTTCCGAACAAGCGTTTTCAGCCCGAGTGGAGCACATTTTGACCGTTTTTTTAAAAACATCATTGTACATTGAAATTTCTGCTTGCGTATGCTTTAGAAGCAAGAATTAAGAGGACTACATTCATTATTTCAGCTGAAAAATGCTTAGTTTATGATTTATAGTCAACATTAAGGAAATGTTCCGAACAAGCGTTTTCAGCCCGAGTGGAGCACATTTTGACCGTTTTTTTAAAAACATCATTGTACATTGAAATTTCTGTTTGCGTATGCTTTAGAAGCAAGAATTAAGAGGACTACATTCATTATTTCAGCTGAAAAATGCTTAGTTTATGATTTATAGTCAACATTACGGAAATGTTCCAAACAAGCGTTTTCAGCCCGAGTGGAGCACATTTTGACCCTTTTTTTAAAAACATCATTGTACATTGAAATTTCTGCTTGCGTATGCTTTAGAAGCAAGAATTAAGAGGACTACATTCATTATTTCAGCTGAAAAATGCTTAGTTTATGATTTATAGTCAACATTAATGAAATGTTCCAAACAAGCGTTTTCAGCCCGAGTGGAGCACATTTTGACCGTTTTTTTAAAAACATCATTGTACATTGAAATTTCTGCTTGCGTATGCTTTAGAAGCAAGAATTAAGAGGACTACATTCATTATTTCAGCTGAAAAATGCTTAGTTTATGATTTATAGTCAACATTAATGTCATGTCCCAAACAAGCGTTTTCAGCCCGAGTGGAGCACATTTTGACTGTTTTTTTAAAAACATCATTGTACATTGAAATTTCTGCTTGCGTATGCTTTAGAAGCAAGAATTAAGAGGACTACATTCATTATTTCAGCTGAAAAATGCTTAGTTTATGATTTATAGTCAACATTAAGGAAATGTCCCCAACAGCGTTTTCAGCCCGAGTGGAGCACATTTTGACTGTTTTTTTAAAAACATCATTGTACATTGAAATTTCTGCTTGCGTATGCTTTAGAAGCAAGAATTAAGAGGACTACATTCATTATTTCAGCTGAAAAATGCTTAGTTTTTGATTTGTAGTCAACATTAATGAAATGTCCCCAACAGCGTTTTCAGCCCGAGTGGAGCACATTTTGACTGTTTTTTTTAAAAACATCATTGTACATTGAAATTTCTGCTTGCGTATGCTTTAGAAGCAAGAATTAAGAGGACTACATTCATTATTTCAGCTGAAAAATGCTTAGTTTATGATTTATAGTCAACATTAAGGAAATGTTCCGAACAAGCGTTTTCAGCCCGAGTGGAGCACATTTTGACCGTTTTTTTAAAAACATCATTGTACATTGAAATTTCTGCTTGCGTATGCTTTAGAAGCAAGAATTAAGAGGACTACATTCATTATTTCAGCTGAAAAATGCTTAGTTTATGATTTATAGTCAACATTAATGAAATGTCCCCAACAGCGTTTTCAGCCCGAGTGGAGCACATTTTGACTGTTTTTTTTAAAAACATCATTGTACATTGAAATTTCTGCTTGCGTATGCTTTAGAAGCAAGAATTAAGAGGACTACATTCATTATTTCAGCTGAAAAATGCTTAGTTTTTGATTTATAGTCAACATTATTGAAATGTTCCAAACAAGCGTTTTCAGCCCGAGTGGAGCACATTTTGACCCTTTTTTTAAAAACATCATTGTACATTGAAATTTCTGCTTGCGTATGCTTTAGAAGCAAGAATTAAGAGGACTACATTCATTATTTCAGCTGAAAAATGCTTAGTTTATGATTTATAGTCAACATTAATGTCATGTCCCAAACAAGCGTTTTCAGCCCGAGTGGAGCACATTTTGACCGTTTTTTTAAAAACATCATTGTACATTGAAATTTCTGCTTGCGTATGCTTTAGAAGCAAGAATTAAGAGGACTACATTCATTATTTCAGCTGAAAAATGCTTAGTTTATGATTTATAGTCAACATTAATGAAATGTTCCAAACAAGCGTTTTCAGCCCGAGTGGAGCACATTTTGACCCTTTTTTTAAAAACATCATTGTACATTGAAATTTCTGCTTGCGTATGCTTTAGAAGCAAGAATTAAGAGGACTACATTCATTATTTCAGCTGAAAAATGCTTAGTTTTTGATTTGTAGTCAACATTAATGAAATGTCCCCAACAGCGTTTTCAGCCCGAGTGGAGCACATTTTGACTGTTTTTTTTAAAAACATCATTGTACATTGAAATTTCTGCTTGCGTATGCTTTAGAAGCAAGAATTAAGAGGACTACATTCATTATTTCAGCTGAAAAATGCTTAGTTTATGATTTATAGTCAACATTAAGGAAATGTTCCGAACAAGCGTTTTCAGCCCGAGTGGAGCACATTTTGACCGTTTTTTTAAAAACATCATTGTACATTGAAATTTCTGCTTGCGTATGCTTTAGAAGCAAGAATTAAGAGGACTACATTCATTATTTCAGCTGAAAAATGCTTAGTTTATGATTTATAGTCAACATTAATGAAATGTCCCCAACAGCGTTTTCAGCCCGAGTGGAGCGCATTTTGACTGTTTTTTTTTAAAACATCATTGTACATTGAAATTTCTGCTTGCGTATGCTTTAGAAGCAAGAATTAAGAGGACTACATTCATTATTTCAGCTGAAAAATGCTTAGTTTATGATTTATAGTCAACATTAAGGAAATGTTCCGAACAAGCGTTTTCAGCCCGAGTGGAGCACATTTTGACCGTTTTTTTAAAAACATCATTGTACATTGAAATTTCTGTTTGCGTATGCTTTAGAAGCAAGAATTAAGAGGACTACATTCATTATTTCAGCTGAAAAATGCTTAGTTTATGATTTATAGTCAACATTACGGAAATGTTCCAAACAAGCGTTTTCAGCCCGAGTGGAGCACATTTTGACCCTTTTTTTAAAAACATCATTGTACATTGAAATTTCTGCTTGCGTATGCTTTAGAAGCAAGAATTAAGAGGACTACATTCATTATTTCAGCTGAAAAATGCTTAGTTTATGATTTATAGTCAACATTAATGTCATGTCCCAAACAAGCGTTTTCAGCCCGAGTGGAGCACATTTTGACCGTTTTTTAAAAAACATCATTGTACATTGAAATTTCTTTTTGCGTATGCTTTAGAAGCAAGAATTAAGAGGACTACATTCATTATTTCAGCTGAAAAATGCTTAGTTTATGATTTATAGTCAACATTACGGAAATGTTCCAAACAAGCGTTTTCAGCCCGAGTGGAGCACATTTTGACCCTTTTTTTAAAAACATCATTGTACATTGAAATTTCTGCTTGCGTATGCTTTAGAAGCAAGAATTAAGAGGACTACATTCATTATTTCAGCTGAAAAATGCTTAGTTTATGATTTATAGTCAACATTAATGAAATGTTCCAAACAAGCGTTTTCAGCCCGAGTGGAGCACATTTTGACCCTTTTTTTAAAAACATCATTGTACATTGAAATTTCTGCTTGCGTATGCTTTAGAAGCAAGAATTAAGAGGACTACATTCATTATTTCAGCTGAAAAATGCTTAGTTTATGATTTATAGTCAACATTAATGTAATGTCCCAAACAAGCGTTTTCAGCCCGAGTGGAGCACATTTTGACCGTTTTTTTAAAAACATCATTGTACATTGAAATTTCTGTTTGCGTATGCTTTAGAAGCAAGAATTAAGAGGACTACATTCATTATTTCAGCTGAAAAATGCTTAGTTTATGATTTATAGTCAACATTAATGTATTGTCCCAAACAAGCGTTTTCAGCCCGAGTGGAGCACATTTTGACTGTTTTTTTAAAAACATCATTGTACATTGAAATTTCTGCTTGCGTATGCTTTAGAAGCAAGAATTAAGAGGACTACATTCATTATTTCAGCTGAAAAATGCTTAGTTTATGATTTATAGTCAACATTAATGAAATGTTCCAAACAAGCGTTTTCAGCCCGAGTGGAGCACATTTTGACCGTTTTTTTAAAAACATCATTGTACATTGAAATTTCTGCTTGCGTATGCTTTAGAAGCAAGAATTAAGAGGACTACATTCATTATTTCAGCTGAAAAATGCTTAGTTTATGATTTATAGTCAACATTAATGTCATGTCCCAAACAAGCGTTTTCAGCCCGAGTGGAGCACATTTTGACTGTTTTTTTAAAAACATCATTGTACATTGAAATTTCTGCTTGCGTATGCTTTAGAAGCAAGAATTAAGAGGACTACATTCATTATTTCAGCTGAAAAATGCTTAGTTTATGATTTATAGTCAACATTAAGGAAATGTTCCGAACAAGCGTTTTCAGCCCGAGTGGAGCACATTTTGACCGTTTTTTAAAAAACATCATTGTACATTGAAATTTCTGTTTGCGTATGCTTTAGAAGCAAGAATTAAGAGGACTACATTCATTATTTCAGCTGAAAAATGCTTAGTTTATGATTTATAGTCAACATTAATGTAATGTCCCAAACAAGCGTTTTCAGCCCGAGTGGAGCACATTTTGACTGTTTTTTTAAAAACATCATTGTACATTGAAATTTCTGCTTGCGTATGCTTTAGAAGCAAGAATTAAGAGGACTACATTCATTATTTCAGCTGAAAAATGCTTAGTTTATGATTTATAGTCAACATTAATGAAATGTCCCCAACAGCGTTTTCAGCCCGAGTGGAGCACATTTTGACTGTTTTTTTAAAAACATCATTGTACATTGAAATTTCTGCTTGCGTATGCTTTAGAAGCAAGAATTAAGAGGACTACATTCATTATTTCAGCTGAAAAATGCTTAGTTTTTGATTTGTAGTCAACATTAATGAAATGTCCCCAACAGCGTTTTCAGCCCGAGTGGAGCACATTTTGACTGTTTTTTTTAAAAACATCATTGTACATTGAAATTTCTGCTTGCGTATGCTTTAGAAGCAAGAATTAAGAGGACTACATTCATTATTTCAGCTGAAAAATGCTTAGTTTATGATTTATAGTCAACATTAATGAAATGTTCCAAACAAGCGTTTTCAGCCCGAGTGGAGCACATTTTGACCGTTTTTTTAAAAACATCATTGTACATTGAAATTTCTGCTTGCGTATGCTTTAGAAGCAAGAATTAAGAGGACTACATTCATTATTTCAGCTGAAAAATGCTTAGTTTATGATTTATAGTCAACATTAATGTCATGTCCCAAACAAGCGTTTTCAGCCCGAGTGGAGCACATTTTGACTGTTTTTTTAAAAACATCATTGTACATTGAAATTTCTGCTTGCGTATGCTTTAGAAGCAAGAATTAAGAGGACTACATTCATTATTTCAGCTGAAAAATGCTTAGTTTATGATTTATAGTCAACATTAAGGAAATGTTCCGAACAAGCGTTTTCAGCCCGAGTGGAGCACATTTTGACCGTTTTTTAAAAAACATCATTGTACATTGAAATTTCTGTTTGCGTATGCTTTAGAAGCAAGAATTAAGAGGACTACATTCATTATTTCAGCTGAAAAATGCTTAGTTTATGATTTATAGTCAACATTAATGTAATGTCCCAAACAAGCGTTTTCAGCCCGAGTGGAGCACATTTTGACTGTTTTTTTAAAAACATCATTGTACATTGAAATTTCTGCTTGCGTATGCTTTAGAAGCAAGAATTAAGAGGACTACATTCATTATTTCAGCTGAAAAATGCTTAGTTTATGATTTATAGTCAACATTAATGAAATGTCCCCAACAGCGTTTTCAGCCCGAGTGGAGCACATTTTGACTGTTTTTTTAAAAACATCATTGTACATTGAAATTTCTGCTTGCGTATGCTTTAGAAGCAAGAATTAAGAGGACTACATTCATTATTTCAGCTGAAAAATGCTTAGTTTTTGATTTGTAGTCAACATTAATGAAATGTCCCCAACAGCGTTTTCAGCCCGAGTGGAGCACATTTTGACTGTTTTTTTTAAAAACATCATTGTACATTGAAATTTCTGCTTGCGTATGCTTTAGAAGCAAGAATTAAGAGGACTACATTCATTATTTCAGCTGAAAAATGCTTAGTTTATGATTTATAGTCAACATTAATGAAATGTCCCCAACAGCGTTTTCAGCCCGAGTGGAGCACATTTTGACTGTTTTTTTTAAAAACATCATTGTACATTGAAATTTCTGCTTGCGTATGCTTTAGAAGCAAGAATTAAGAGGACTACATTCATTATTTCAGCTGAAAAATGCTTAGTTTTTGATTTATAGTCAACATTATTGAAATGTTCCAAACAAGCGTTTTCAGCCCGAGTGGAGCAGATTTTTACCCTTTTTTTAAAAACATCATTGTACATTGAAATTTCTGCTTGCGTATGCTTTAGAAGCAAGAATTAAGAGGACTACATTCATTATTTCAGCTGAAAAATGCTTAGTTTATGATTTATAGTCAACATTAATGTCATGTCCCAAACAAGCGTTTTCAGCCCGAGTGGAGCACATTTTGACCGTTTTTTTAAAAACATCATTGTACATTGAAATTTCTGCTTGCGTATGCTTTAGAAGCAAGAATTAAGAGGACTACATTCATTATTTCAGCTGAAAAATGCTTAGTTTATGATTTATAGTCAACATTAATGAAATGTCCCCAACAGCGTTTTCAGCCCGAGTGGAGCACATTTTGACTGTTTTTTTAAAAACATCATTGTACATTGAAATTTCTGCTTGCGAATGCTTTAGAAGCAAGAATTAAGAGGACTACATTCATTATTTCAGCTGAAAAATGCTTAGTTTTTGATTTGTAGTCAACATTAATGAAATGTCCCCAACAGCGTTTTCAGCCCGAGTGGAGCACATTTTGACCCTTTTTTTAAAAACATCATTGTACATTGAAATTTCTGCTTGCGTATGCTTTAGAAGCAAGAATTAAGAGGACTACATTCATTATTTCAGCTGAAAAATGCTTAGTTTATGATTTATAGTCAACATTAATGTCATGTCCCAAACAAGCGTTTTCAGCCCGAGTGGAGCATATTTTGACTGTTTTTTTAAAAACATCATTGTACATTGAAATTTCTGCTTGCGTATGCTTTAGAAGCAAGAATTAAGAGGACTACATTCATTATTTCAGCTGAAAAATGCTTAGTTTATGATTTATAGTCAACATTAATGAAATGTTCCAAACAAGCGTTTTCAGCCCGAGTGGAGCACATTTTGACCCTTTTTTTAAAAACATCATTGTACATTGAAATTTCTGCTTGCGTATGCTTTAGAAGCAAGAATTAAGAGGACTACATTCATTATTTCAGCTGAAAAATGCTTAGTTTTTGATTTATAGTCAACATTAATGAAATGTCCCCAACAGCGTTTTCAGCCCGAGTGGAGCACATTTTGACCGTTTTTTTAAAAACATCATTGTACATTGAAATTTCTGCTTGCGTATGCTTTAGAAGCAAGAATTAAGAGGACTACATTCATTATTTCAGCTGAAAAATGCTTAGTTTATGATTTATAGTCAACATTAAGGAAATGTTCCGAACAAGCGTTTTCAGCCCGAGTGGAGCACATTTTGACCGTTTTTTAAAAAACATCATTGTACATTGAAATTTCTGTTTGCGTATGCTTTAGAAGCAAGAATTAAGAGGACTACATTCATTATTTCAGCTGAAAAATGCTTAGTTTATGATTTATAGTCAACATTAATGTAATGTCCCAAACAAGCGTTTTCAGCCCGAGTGGAGCACATTTTGACCGTTTTTTTAAAAACATCATTGTACATTGAAATTTCTGCTTGCGTATGCTTTAGAAGCAAGAATTAAGAGGACTACATTCATTATTTCAGCTGAAAAATGCTTAGTTTATGATTTATAGTCAAAATTAATGAAATGTCCCCAACAGCGTTTTCAGCCCGAGTGGAGCACATTTTGACTGTTTTTTTAAAAACATCATTGTACATTGAAATTTCTGCTTGCGAATGCTTTAGAAGCAAGAATTAAGAGGACTACATTCATTATTTCAGCTGAAAAATGCTTAGTTTTTGATTTGTAGTCAACATTAATGAAATGTCCCCAACAGCGTTTTCAGCCCGAGTGGAGCACATTTTGACTGTTTTTTTAAAAACATCATTGTACATTGAAATTTCTGCTTGCGTATGCTTTAGAAGCAAGAATTAAGAGGACTACATTCATTATTTCAGCTGAAAAATGCTTAGTTTATGATTTATAGTCAACATTAATGAAATGTTCCAAACAAGCGTTTTCAGCCCGAGTGGAGCACATTTTGACCCTTTTTTTAAAAACATCATTGTACATTGAAATTTCTGCTTGCGTATGCTTTAGAAGCAAGAATTAAGAGGACTACATTCATTATTTCAGCTGAAAAATGCTTAGTTTTTGATTTGTAGTCAACATTAATGAAATGTCCCCAACAGCGTTTTCAGCCCGAGTGGAGCACATTTTGACTGTTTTTTTTAAAAACATCATTGTACATTGAAATTTCTGCTTGCGTATGCTTTAGAAGCAAGAATTAAGAGGACTACATTCATTATTTCAGCTGAAAAATGCTTAGTTTATGATTTATAGTCAACATTAATGTAATGTCCCAAACAAGCGTTTTCAGCCCGAGTGGAGCACATTTTGACTGTTTTTTTAAAAACATCATTGTACATTGAAATTTCTGCTTGCGTATGCTTTAGAAGCAAGAATTAGGAGGACTACATTCATTATTTCAGCTGAAAAATGCTTAGTTTTTGATTTATAGTCAACATTAATGAAATGTCCCCAACAGCGTTTTCAGCCCGAGTGGAGCACATTTTGACTGTTTTTTTTAAAAACATCATTGTACATTGAAATTTCTGCTTGCGTATGCTTTAGAAGCAAGAATTAAGAGGACTACATTCATTATTTCAGCTGAAAAATGCTTAGTTTATGATTTATAGTCAACATTAATGAAATGTTCCAAACAAGCGTTTTAAGCCCGAGTGGAGCACATTTTGACCCTTTTTTTAAAAACATCATTGTACATTGAAATTTCTGCTTGCGTATGCTTTAGAAGCAAGAATTAAGAGGACTACATTCATTATTTCAGCTGAAAAATGCTTAGTTTATGATTTATAGTCAACATTAATGTCATGTCCCAAACAAGCGTTTTCAGCCCGAGTGGAGCACATTTTGACTGTTTTTTTAAAAACATCATTGTACATTGAAATTTCTGCTTGCGTATGCTTTAGAAGCAAGAATTAAGAGGACTACATTCATTATTTCAGCTGAAAAATGCTTAGTTTATGATTTATAGTCAACATTAATGAAATGTTCCAAACAAGCGTTTTCAGCCCAAGTGGAGCACATTTTGACTGTTTTTTTAAAAACATCATTGTACATTGAAATTTCTGCTTGCGTATGCTTTAGAAGCAAGAATTAAGAGGACTACATTCATTATTTCAGCTGAAAAATGCTTAGTTTTTGATTTGTAGTCAACATTAATGAAATGTCCCCAACAGCGTTTTCAGCCCGAGTGGAGCGCATTTTGACTGTTTTTTTTAAAAACATCATTGTACATTGAAATTTCTGCTTGCGTATGCTTTAGAAGCAAGAATTAAGAGGACTACATTCATTATTTCAGCTGAAAAATGCTTAGTTTATGATTTATAGTCAACATTAAGGAAATGTTCCGAACAAGCGTTTTCAGCCCGAGTGGAGCACATTTTGACCGTTTTTTAAAAAACATCATTGTACATTGAAATTTCTGTTTGCGTATGCTTTAGAAGCAAGAATTAAGAGGACTACATTCATTATTTCAGCTGAAAAATGCTTAGTTTATGATTTATAGTCAACATTAATGAAATGTCCCCAACAGCGTTTTCAGCCCGAGTGGAGCACATTTTGACTGTTTTTTTAAAAACATCATTGTACATTGAAATTTCTGCTTGCGAATGCTTTAGAAGCAAGAATTAAGAGGACTACATTCATTATTTCAGCTGAAAAATGCTTAGTTTTTGATTTGTAGTCAACATTAATGAAATGTCCCCAACAGCGTTTTCAGCCCGAGTGGAGCACATTTTGACTGTTTTTTTTAAAAACATCATTGTACATTGAAATTTCTGCTTGCGTATGCTTTAGAAGCAAGAATTAAGAGGACTACATTCATTATTTCAGCTGAAAAATGCTTAGTTTATGATTTATAGTCAACATTAAGGAAATGTTCCGAACAAGCGTTTTCAGCCCGAGTGGAGCACATTTTGACCGTTTTTTTAAAAACATCATTGTACATTGAAATTTCTGCTTGCGTATGCTTTAGAAGCAAGAATTAAGAGGACTACATTCATTATTTCAGCTGAAAAATGCTTAGTTTATGATTTATAGTCAACATTAATGAAATGTCCCCAACAGCGTTTTCAGCCCGAGTGGAGCGCATTTTGACTGTTTTTTTTAAAAACATCATTGTACATTGAAATTTCTGCTTGCGTATGCTTTAGAAGCAAGAATTAAGAGGACTACATTCATTATTTCAGCTGAAAAATGCTTAGTTTATGATTTATAGTCAACATTAAGGAAATGTTCCGAACAAGCGTTTTCAGCCCGAGTGGAGCACATTTTGACCGTTTTTTTAAAAACATCATTGTACATTGAAATTTCTGCTTGCGTATGCTTTAGAAGCAAGAATTAAGAGGACTACATTTTTAATTTTAGCTGAAAAATGCTTAGTTTATGATTTATAGTCAACATTAATGAAATGTCCCCAACAGCGTTTTCAGCCCGAGTGGAGCACATTTTGACTGTTTTTTTTAAAAACATCATTGTACATTGAAATTTCTGCTTGCGTATGCTTTAGAAGCAAGAATTAAGAGGACTACATTCATTATTTCAGCTGAAAAATGCTTAGTTTTTGATTTATAGTCAACATTAATGAAATGTTCCAAACAAGCGTTTTCAGCCCGAGTGGAGCACATTTTGACCCTTTTTTTAAAAACATCATTGTACATTGAAATTTCTGCTTGCGTATGCTTTAGAAGCAAGAATTAAGAGGACTACATTCATTATTTCAGCTGAAAAATGCTTAGTTTATGATTTATAGTCAACATTAATGTCATGTCCCAAACAAGCGTTTTCAGCCCGAGTGGAGCACATTTTGACCGTTTTTTTAAAAACATCATTGTACATTGAAATTTCTGCTTGCGTATGCTTTAGAAGCAAGAATTAAAAGGACTACATTCATTATTTCAGCTGAAAAATGCTTAGTTTATGATTTATAGTCAACATTAATGAAATGTCCCCAACAGCGTTTTCAGCCCGAGTGGAGCACATTTTGACTGTTTTTTTAAAAACATCATTGTACATTGAAATGTCTGCTTGCGTATGCTTTAGAAGCAAGAATTAAGAGGACTACATTCATTATTTCAGCTGAAAAATGCTTAGTTTTTGATTTGTAGTCAACATTAATGAAATGTCCCCAACAGCGTTTTCAGCCCGAGTGGAGCACATTTTGACTGTTTTTTTTAAAAACATCATTGTACATTGAAATTTCTGCTTGCGTATGCTTTAGAAGCAAGAATTAAGAGGACTACATTCATTATTTCAGCTGAAAAATGCTTAGTTTATGATTTATAGTCAACATTAAGGAAATGTTCCGAACAAGCGTTTTCAGCCCGAGTGGAGCACATTTTGACCGTTTTTTTAAAAACATCATTGTACATTGAAATTTCTGCTTGCGTATGCTTTAGAAGCAAGAATTAAGAGGACTACATTCATTATTTCAGCTGAAAAATGCTTAGTTTATGATTTATAGTCAACATTAATGAAATGTCCCCAACAGTGTTTTCAGCCCGAGTGGAGCACATTTTGACTGTTTTTTTTAAAAACATCATTGTACATTGAAATTTCTGCTTGCGTATGCTTTAGAAGCAAGAATTAAGAGGACTACATTCATTATTTCAGCTGAAAAATGCTTAGTTTATGATTTATAGTCAACATTAATGAAATGTCCCCAACAGCGTTTTCAGCCCGAGTGGAGCACATTTTGACTGTTTTTTTTAAAAACATCATTGTACATTGAAATTTCTGCTTGCGTATGCTTTAGAAGCAAGAATTAAGAGGACTACATTCATTATTTCAGCTGAAAAATGCTTAGTTTATGATTTATAGTCAACATTAATGAAATGTTCCAAACAAGCGTTTTCAGCCCGAGTGGAGCACATTTTGACCCTTTTTTTAAAAACATCATTGTACATTGAAATTTCTGCTTGCGTATGCTTTAGAAGCAAGAATTAAGAGGACTACATTCATTATTTCAGCTGAAAAATGCTTAGTTTATGATTTATAGTCAACATTAATGTAATGTCCCAAACAAGCGTTTTCAGCCCGAGTGGAGCACATTTTGACCGTTTTTTTAAAAACATCATTGTACATTGAAATTTCTGTTTGCGTATGCTTTAGAAGCAAGAATTAAGAGGACTACATTCATTATTTCAGCTGAAAAATGCTTAGTTTATGATTTATAGTCAACATTAATGTATTGTCCCAAACAAGCGTTTTCAGCCCGAGTGGAGCACATTTTGACTGTTTTTTTAAAAACATCATCGTACATTGAAATTTCTGCTTGCGTATGCTTTAGAAGCAAGAATTAAGAGGACTACATTCATTATTTCAGCTGAAAAATGCTTAGTTTATGATTTATAGTCAACATTAATGAAATGTTCCAAACAAGCGTTTTCAGCCCGAGTGGAGCACATTTTGACCGTTTTTTTAAAAACATCATTGTACATTGAAATTTCTGCTTGCGTATGCTTTAGAAGCAAGAATTAAGAGGACTACATTCATTATTTCAGCTGAAAAATGCTTAGTTTATGATTTATAGTCAACATTAATGTCATGTCCCAAACAAGCGTTTTTAGCCCGAGTGGAGCACATTTTGACTGTTTTTTTAAAAACATCATTGTACATTGAAATTTCTGCTTGCGTATGCTTTAGAAGCAAGAATTAAGAGGACTACATTCATTATTTCAGCTGAAAAATGCTTAGTTTATGATTTATAGTCAACATTAAGGAAATGTTCCGAACAAGCGTTTTCAGCCCGAGTGGAGCACATTTTGACCGTTTTTTAAAAAACATCATTGTACATTGAAATTTCTGTTTGCGTATGCTTTAGAAGCAAGAATTAAGAGGACTACATTCATTATTTCAGCTGAAAAATGCTTAGTTTATGATTTATAGTCAACATTAATGTAATGTCCCAAACAAGCGTTTTCAGCCCGAGTGGAGCACATTTTGACTGTTTTTTTAAAAACATCATTGTACATTGAAATTTCTGCTTGCGTATGCTTTAGAAGCAAGAATTAAGAGGACTACATTCATTATTTCAGCTGAAAAATGCTTAGTTTATGATTTATAGTCAACATTAATGAAATGTCCCCAACAGCGTTTTCAGCCCGAGTGGAGCACATTTTGACTGTTTTTTTAAAAACATCATTGTACATTGAAATTTCTGCTTGCGTATGCTTTAGAAGCAAGAATTAAGAGGACTACATTCATTATTTCAGCTGAAAAATGCTTAGTTTTTGATTTGTAGTCAACATTAATGAAATGTCCCCAACAGCGTTTTCAGCCCGAGTGGAGCACATTTTGACTGTTTTTTTTAAAAACATCATTGTACATTGAAATTTCTGCTTGCGTATGCTTTAGAAGCAAGAATTAAGAGGACTACATTCATTATTTCAGCTGAAAAATGCTTAGTTTATGATTTATAGTCAACATTAAGGAAATGTTCCGAACAAGCGTTTTCAGCCCGAGTGGAGCACATTTTGACCGTTTTTTTAAAAACATCATTGTACATTGAAATTTCTGCTTGCGTATGCTTTAGAAGCAAGAATTAAGAGGACTACATTCATTATTTCAGCTGAAAAATGCTTAGTTTATGATTTATAGTCAACATTAATGAAATGTCCCCAACAGCGTTTTCAGCCCGAGTGGAGCACATTTTGACTGTTTTTTTTAAAAACATCATTGTACATTGAAATTTCTGCTTGCGTATGCTTTAGAAGCAAGAATTAAGAGGACTACATTCATTATTTCAGCTGAAAAATGCTTAGTTTTTGATTTATAGTCAACATTATTGAAATGTTCCAAACAAGCGTTTTCAGCCCGAGTGGAGCAGATTTTGACCCTTTTTTTAAAAACATCATTGTACATTGAAATTTCTGCTTGCGTATGCTTTAGAAGCAAGAATTAAGAGGACTACATTCATTATTTCAGCTGAAAAATGCTTAGTTTATGATTTATAGTCAACATTAATGTCATGTCCCAAACAAGCGTTTTCAGCCCGAGTGGAGCACATTTTGACCGTTTTTTTAAAAACATCATTGTACATTGAAATTTCTGCTTGCGTATGCTTTAGAAGCAAGAATTAAGAGGACTACATTCATTATTTCAGCTGAAAAATGCTTAGTTTATGATTTATAGTCAACATTAATGAAATGTCCCCAACAGCGTTTTCAGCCCGAGTGGAGCACATTTTGACTGTTTTTTTAAAAACATCATTGTACATTGAAATTTCTGCTTGCGTATGCTTTAGAAGCAAGAATTAAGAGGACTACATTCATTATTTCAGCTGAAAAATGCTTAGTTTTTGATTTGTATTCAACATTAATGAAATGTCCCCAACAGCGTTTTCAGCCCGAGTGGAGCACATTTTGACTGTTTTTTTTAAAAACATCATTGTACATTGAAATTTCTGCTTGCGTATGCTTTAGAAGCAAGAATTAAGAGGACTACATTCATTATTTCAGCTGAAAAATGCTTAGGTTATGATTTATAGTCAACATTAAGGAAATGTTCCGAACAAGCGTTTTCAGCCCGAGTGGAGCACATTTTGACCGTTTTTTTAAAAACATCATTGTACATTGAAATTTCTGCTTGCGTATGCTTTAGAAGCAAGAATTAAGAGGACTACATTCATTATTTCAGCTGAAAAATGCTTAGTTTATGATTTATAGTCAACATTAATGAAATGTCCCCAACAGCGTTTTCAGCCCGAGTGGAGCGCATTTTGACTGTTTTTTTTTAAAACATCATTGTACATTGAAATTTCTGCTTGCGTATGCTTTAGAAGCAAGAATTAAGAGGACTACATTCATTATTTCAGCTGAAAAATGCTTAGTTTATGATTTATAGTCAACATTAAGGAAATGTTCCGAACAAGCGTTTTCAGCCCGAGTGGAGCACATTTTGACCGTTTTTTTAAAAACATCATTGTACATTGAAATTTCTGTTTGCGTATGCTTTAGAAGCAAGAATTAAGAGGACTACATTCATTATTTCAGCTGAAAAATGCTTAGTTTATGATTTATAGTCAACATTACGGAAATGTTCCAAACAAGCGTTTTCAGCCCGAGTGGAGCACATTTTGACCCTTTTTTTAAAAACATCATTGTACATTGAAATTTCTGCTTGCGTATGCTTTAGAAGCAAGAATTAAGAGGACTACATTCATTATTTCAGCTGAAAAATGCTTAGTTTATGATTTATAGTCAACATTAATGAAATGTTCCAAACAAGCGTTTTCAGCCCGAGTGGAGCACATTTTGACCGTTTTTTTAAAAACATCATTGTACATTGAAATTTCTGCTTGCGTATGCTTTAGAAGCAAGAATTAAGAGGACTACATTCATTATTTCAGCTGAAAAATGCTTAGTTTATGATTTATAGTCAACATTAATGTCATGTCCCAAACAAGCGTTTTCAGCCCGAGTGGAGCACATTTTGACTGTTTTTTTAAAAACATCATTGTACATTGAAATTTCTGCTTGCGTATGCTTTAGAAGCAAGAATTAAGAGGACTACATTCATTATTTCAGCTGAAAAATGCTTAGTTTATGATTTATAGTCAACATTAAGGAAATGTCCCCAACAGCGTTTTCAGCCCGAGTGGAGCACATTTTGACTGTTTTTTTAAAAACATCATTGTACATTGAAATTTCTGCTTGCGTATGCTTTAGAAGCAAGAATTAAGAGGACTACATTCATTATTTCAGCTGAAAAATGCTTAGTTTTTGATTTGTAGTCAACATTAATGAAATGTCCCCAACAGCGTTTTCAGCCCGAGTGGAGCACATTTTGACTGTTTTTTTTAAAAACATCATTGTACATTGAAATTTCTGCTTGCGTATGCTTTAGAAGCAAGAATTAAGAGGACTACATTCATTATTTCAGCTGAAAAATGCTTAGTTTATGATTTATAGTCAACATTAAGGAAATGTTCCGAACAAGCGTTTTCAGCCCGAGTGGAGCACATTTTGACCGTTTTTTTAAAAACATCATTGTACATTGAAATTTCTGCTTGCGTATGCTTTAGAAGCAAGAATTAAGAGGACTACATTCATTATTTCAGCTGAAAAATGCTTAGTTTATGATTTATAGTCAACATTAATGAAATGTCCCCAACAGCGTTTTCAGCCCGAGTGGAGCACATTTTGACTGTTTTTTTTAAAAACATCATTGTACATTGAAATTTCTGCTTGCGTATGCTTTAGAAGCAAGAATTAAGAGGACTACATTCATTATTTCAGCTGAAAAATGCTTAGTTTTTGATTTATAGTCAACATTATTGAAATGTTCCAAACAAGCGTTTTCAGCCCGAGTGGAGCACATTTTGACCCTTTTTTTAAAAACATCATTGTACATTGAAATTTCTGCTTGCGTATGCTTTAGAAGCAAGAATTAAGAGGACTACATTCATTATTTCAGCTGAAAAATGCTTAGTTTATGATTTATAGTCAACATTAATGTCATGTCCCAAACAAGCGTTTTCAGCCCGAGTGGAGCACATTTTGACCGTTTTTTTAAAAACATCATTGTACATTGAAATTTCTGCTTGCGTATGCTTTAGAAGCAAGAATTAAGAGGACTACATTCATTATTTCAGCTGAAAAATGCTTAGTTTATGATTTATAGTCAACATTAATGAAATGTTCCAAACAAGCGTTTTCAGCCCGAGTGGAGCACATTTTGACCCTTTTTTTAAAAACATCATTGTACATTGAAATTTCTGCTTGCGTATGCTTTAGAAGCAAGAATTAAGAGGACTACATTCATTATTTCAGCTGAAAAATGCTTAGTTTATGATTTATAGTCAACATTAATGTCATGTCCCAAACAAGCGTTTTCAGCCCGAGTGGAGCACATTTTGACTGTTTTTTTAAAAACATCATTGTACATTGAAATTTCTGCTTGCGTATGCTTTAGAAGCAAGAATTAAGAGGACTACATTCATTATTTCAGCTGAAAAATGCTTAGTTTATGATTTATAGTCAACATTAAGGAAATGTCCCCAACAGCGTTTTCAGCCCGAGTGGAGCACATTTTGACTGTTTTTTTAAAAACATCATTGTACATTGAAATTTCTGCTTGCGTATGCTTTAGAAGCAAGAATTAAGAGGACTACATTCATTATTTCAGCTGAAAAATGCTTAGTTTTTGATTTGTAGTCAACATTAATGAAATGTCCCCAACAGCGTTTTCAGCCCGAGTGGAGCACATTTTGACTGTTTTTTTTAAAAACATCATTGTACATTGAAATTTCTGCTTGCGTATGCTTTAGAAGCAAGAATTAAGAGGACTACATTCATTATTTCAGCTGAAAAATGCTTAGTTTATGATTTATAGTCAACATTAAGGAAATGTTCCGAACAAGCGTTTTCAGCCCGAGTGGAGCACATTTTGACCGTTTTTTTAAAAACATCATTGTACATTGAAATTTCTGCTTGCGTATGCTTTAGAAGCAAGAATTAAGAGGACTACATTCATTATTTCAGCTGAAAAATGCTTAGTTTATGATTTATAGTCAACATTAATGAAATGTCCCCAACAGCGTTTTCAGCCCGAGTGGAGCACATTTTGACTGTTTTTTTTAAAAACATCATTGTACATTGAAATTTCTGCTTGCGTATGCTTTAGAAGCAAGAATTAAGAGGACTACATTCATTATTTCAGCTGAAAAATGCTTAGTTTTTGATTTATAGTCAACATTATTGAAATGTTCCAAACAAGCGTTTTCAGCCCGAGTGGAGCACATTTTGACCCTTTTTTTAAAAACATCATTGTACATTGAAATTTCTGCTTGCGTATGCTTTAGAAGCAAGAATTAAGAGGACTACATTCATTATTTCAGCTGAAAAATGCTTAGTTTATGATTTATAGTCAACATTAATGTCATGTCCCAAACAAGCGTTTTCAGCCCGAGTGGAGCACATTTTGACCGTTTTTTTAAAAACATCATTGTACATTGAAATTTCTGCTTGCGTATGCTTTAGAAGCAAGAATTAAGAGGACTACATTCATTATTTCAGCTGAAAAATGCTTAGTTTATGATTTATAGTCAACATTAATGAAATGTTCCAAACAAGCGTTTTCAGCCCGAGTGGAGCACATTTTGACCCTTTTTTTAAAAACATCATTGTACATTGAAATTTCTGCTTGCGTATGCTTTAGAAGCAAGAATTAAGAGGACTACATTCATTATTTCAGCTGAAAAATGCTTAGTTTTTGATTTGTAGTCAACATTAATGAAATGTCCCCAACAGCGTTTTCAGCCCGAGTGGAGCACATTTTGACTGTTTTTTTTAAAAACATCATTGTACATTGAAATTTCTGCTTGCGTATGCTTTAGAAGCAAGAATTAAGAGGACTACATTCATTATTTCAGCTGAAAAATGCTTAGTTTATGATTTATAGTCAACATTAAGGAAATGTTCCGAACAAGCGTTTTCAGCCCGAGTGGAGCACATTTTGACCGTTTTTTTAAAAACATCATTGTACATTGAAATTTCTGCTTGCGTATGCTTTAGAAGCAAGAATTAAGAGGACTACATTCATTATTTCAGCTGAAAAATGCTTAGTTTATGATTTATAGTCAACATTAATGAAATGTCCCCAACAGCGTTTTCAGCCCGAGTGGAGCGCATTTTGACTGTTTTTTTTTAAAACATCATTGTACATTGAAATTTCTGCTTGCGTATGCTTTAGAAGCAAGAATTAAGAGGACTACATTCATTATTTCAGCTGAAAAATGCTTAGTTTATGATTTATAGTCAACATTAAGGAAATGTTCCGAACAAGCGTTTTCAGCCCGAGTGGAGCACATTTTGACCGTTTTTTTAAAAACATCATTGTACATTGAAATTTCTGTTTGCGTATGCTTTAGAAGCAAGAATTAAGAGGACTACATTCATTATTTCAGCTGAAAAATGCTTAGTTTATGATTTATAGTCAACATTACGGAAATGTTCCAAACAAGCGTTTTCAGCCCGAGTGGAGCACATTTTGACCCTTTTTTTAAAAACATCATTGTACATTGAAATTTCTGCTTGCGTATGCTTTAGAAGCAAGAATTAAGAGGACTACATTCATTATTTCAGCTGAAAAATGCTTAGTTTATGATTTATAGTCAACATTAATGTCATGTCCCAAACAAGCGTTTTCAGCCCGAGTGGAGCACATTTTGACCGTTTTTTAAAAAACATCATTGTACATTGAAATTTCTTTTTGCGTATGCTTTAGAAGCAAGAATTAAGAGGACTACATTCATTATTTCAGCTGAAAAATGCTTAGTTTATGATTTATAGTCAACATTAATGTAATGTCCCAAACAAGCGTTTTCAGCCCGAGTGGAGCACATTTTGACTGTTTTTTTAAAAACATCATTGTACATTGAAATTTCTGCTTGCGTATGCTTTAGAAGCAAGAATTAAGAGGACTACATTCATTATTTCAGCTGAAAAATGCTTAGTTTATGATTTATAGTCAAAATTAATGTCATGTCCCAAACAAGCGTTTTCAGCCCGAGTGGAGCACATTTTGACTGTTTTTTTAAAAACATCATTGTACATTGAAATTTCTGCTTGCGTATGCTTTAGAAGCAAGAATTAAGAGGACTACATTCATTATTTCAGCTGAAAAATGCTTAGTTTATGATTTATAGTCAACATTAATGAAATGTTCCAAACAAGCGTTTTCAGCCCGAGTGGAGCACATTTTGACCCTTTTTTTAAAAACATCATTGTACATTGAAATTTCTGCTTGCGTATGCTTTAGAAGCAAGAATTAAGAGGACTACATTCATTATTTCAGCTGAAAAATGCTTAGTTTTTGATTTGTAGTCAACATTAATGAAATGTCCCCAACAGCGTTTTCAGCCCGAGTGGAGCGCATTTTGACTGTTTTTTTTAAAAACATCATTGTACATTGAAATTTCTGCTTGCGTATGCTTTAGAAGCAAGAATTAAGAGGACTACATTCATTATTTCAGCTGAAAAATGCTTAGTTTATGATTTATAGTCAACATTAAGGAAATGTTCCGAACAAGCGTTTTCAGCCCGAGTGGAGCACATTTTGACCGTTTTTTAAAAAACATCATTGTACATTGAAATTTCTGTTTGCGTATGCTTTAGAAGCAAGAATTAAGAGGACTACATTCATTATTTCAGCTGAAAAATGCTTAGTTTATGATTTATAGTCAACATTAATGTAATATCCCAAACAAGCGTTTTCAGCCCGAGTGGAGCACATTTTGACCGTTTTTTTAAAAACATCATTGTACATTGAAATTTCTGCTTGCGTATGCTTTAGAAGCAAGAATTAAGAGGACTACATTCATTATTTCAGCTGAAAAATGCTTAGTTTATGATTTATAGTCAACATTAATGAAATGTCCCCAACAGCGTTTTCAGCCCGAGTGGAGCACATTTTGACTGTTTTTTTAAAAACATCATTGTACATTGAAATTTCTGCTTGCGAATGCTTTAGAAGCAAGAATTAAGAGGACTACATTCATTATTTCAGCTGAAAAATGCTTAGTTTTTGATTTGTAGTCAACATTAATGAAATGTCCCCAACAGCGTTTTCAGCCCGAGTGGAGCACATTTTGACTGTTTTTTTTAAAAACATCATTGTACATTGAAATTTCTGCTTGCGTATGCTTTAGAAGCAAGAATTAAGAGGACTACATTCATTATTTCAGCTGAAAAATGCTTAGTTTATGATTTATAGTCAACATTAAGGAAATGTTCCGAACAAGCGTTTTCAGCCCGAGTGGAGCACATTTTGACCGTTTTTTTAAAAACATCATTGTACATTGAAATTTCTGCTTGCGTATGCTTTAGAAGCAAGAATTAAGAGGACTACATTCATTATTTCAGCTGAAAAATGCTTAGTTTATGATTTATAGTCAACATTAATGAAATGTCCCCAACAGCGTTTTCAGCCCGAGTGGAGCGCATTTTGACTGTTTTTTTTAAAAACATCATTGTACATTGAAATTTCTGCTTGCGTATGCTTTAGAAGCAAGAATTAAGAGGACTACATTCATTATTTCAGCTGAAAAATGCTTAGTTTTTGATTTGTAGTCAACATTAATGAAATGTCCCCAACAGCGTTTTCAGCCCGAGTGGAGCACATTTTGACTGTTTTTTTTAAAAACATCATTGTACATTGAAATTTCTGCTTGCGTATGCTTTAGAAGCAAGAATTAAGAGGACTACATTCATTATTTCAGCTGAAAAATGCTTAGTTTATGATTTATAGTCAACATTAAGGAAATGTTCCGAACAAGCGTTTTCAGCCCGAGTGGAGCACATTTTGACCGTTTTTTTAAAAACATCATTGTACATTGAAATTTCTGCTTGCGTATGCTTTAGAAGCAAGAATTAAGAGGACTACATTCATTATTTCAGCTGAAAAATGCTTAGTTTATGATTTATAGTCAACATTAATGAAATGTCCCCAACAGCGTTTTCAGCCCGAGTGGAGCGCATTTTGACTGTTTTTTTTAAAAACATCATTGTACATTGAAATTTCTGCTTGCGTATGCTTTAGAAGCAAGAATTAAGAGGACTACATTCATTATTTCAGCTGAAAAATGCTTAGTTTATGATTTATAGTCAACATTAAGGAAATGTTCCGAACAAGCGTTTTCAGCCCGAGTGGAGCACATTTTGACCGTTTTTTAAAAAACATCATTGTACATTGAAATTTCTGTTTGCGTATGCTTTAGAAGCAAGAATTAAGAGGACTACATTCATTATTTCAGCTGAAAAATGCTTAGTTTATGATTTATAGTCAACATTAATGTAATATCCCAAACAAGCGTTTTCAGCCCGAGTGGAGCACATTTTGACCGTTTTTTTAAAAACATCATTGTACATTGAAATTTCTGCTTGCGTATGCTTTAGAAGCAAGAATTAAGAGGACTACATTCATTATTTCAGCTGAAAAATGCTTAGTTTATGATTTATAGTCAACATTAATGAAATGTCCCCAACAGCGTTTTCAGCCCGAGTGGAGCACATTTTGACTGTTTTTTTAAAAACATCATTGTACATTGAAATTTCTGCTTGCGAATGCTTTAGAAGCAAGAATTAAGAGGACTACATTCATTATTTCAGCTGAAAAATGCTTAGTTTTTGATTTGTAGTCAACATTAATGAAATGTCCCCAACAGCGTTTTCAGCCCGAGTGGAGCACATTTTGACTGTTTTTTTTAAAAACATCATTGTACATTGAAATTTCTGCTTGCGTATGCTTTAGAAGCAAGAATTAAGAGGACTACATTCATTATTTCAGCTGAAAAATGCTTAGTTTATGATTTATAGTCAACATTAAGGAAATGTTCCGAACAAGCGTTTTCAGCCCGAGTGGAGCACATTTTGACCGTTTTTTTAAAAACATCATTGTACATTGAAATTTCTGCTTGCGTATGCTTTAGAAGCAAGAATTAAGAGGACTACATTCATTATTTCAGCTGAAAAATGCTTAGTTTATGATTTATAGTCAACATTAATGAAATGTCCCCAACAGCGTTTTCAGCCCGAGTGGAGCGCATTTTGACTGTTTTTTTTAAAAACATCATTGTACATTGAAATTTCTGCTTGCGTATGCTTTAGAAGCAAGAATTAAGAGGACTACATTCATTATTTCAGCTGAAAAATGCTTAGTTTATGATTTATAGTCAACATTAAGGAAATGTTCCGAACAAGCGTTTTCAGCCCGAGTGGAGCACATTTTGACCGTTTTTTTAAAAACATCATTGTACATTGAAATTTCTGCTTGCGTATGCTTTAGAAGCAAGAATTAAGAGGACTACATTCATTATTTCAGCTGAAAAATGCTTAGTTTATGATTTATAGTCAACATTAATGTCATGTCCCAAACAAGCGTTTTCAGCCCGAGTGGAGCACATTTTGACTGTTTTTTTAAAAACATCATTGTACATTGAAATTTCTGCTTGCGTATGCTTTAGAAGCAAGAATTAAGAGGACTACATTCATTATTTCAGCTGAAAAATGCTTAGTTTATGATTTATAGTCAACATTAATGTAATGTCCCAAACAAGCGTTTTCAGCCCGAGTGGAGCACATTTTGACCGTTTTTTTAAAAACATCATTGTACATTGAAATTTCTGCTTGCGTATGCTTTAGAAGCAAGAATTAAGAGGACTACATTCATTATTTCAGCTGAAAAATGCTTAGTTTATGATTTATAGTCAACATTAATGAAATGTCCCCAACAGCGTTTTCAGCCCGAGTGGAGCGCATTTTGACTGTTTTTTTTAAAAACATCATTGTACATTGAAATTTCTGCTTGCGTATGCTTTAGAAGCAAGAATTAAGAGGACTACATTCATTATTTCAGCTGAAAAATGCTTAGTTTATGATTTATAGTCAACATTAAGGAAATGTTCCGAACAAGCGTTTTCAGCCCGAGTGGAGCACATTTTGACCGTTTTTTAAAAAACATCATTGTACATTGAAATTTCTGTTTGCGTATGCTTTAGAAGCAAGAATTAAGAGGACTACATTCATTATTTCAGCTGAAAAATGCTTAGTTTATGATTTATAGTCAACATTAATGTAATGTCCCAAACAAGCGTTTTCAGCCCGAGTGGAGCACATTTTGACCGTTTTTTTAAAAACATCATTGTACATTGAAATTTCTGCTTGCGTATGCTTTAGAAGCAAGAATTAAGAGGACTACATTCATTATTTCAGCTGAAAAATGCTTAGTTTATGATTTATAGTCAACATTAATGAAATGTCCCCAACAGCGTTTTCAGCCCGAGTGGAGCGCATTTTGACTGTTTTTTTTAAAAACATCATTGTACATTGAAATTTCTGCTTGCGTATGCTTTAGAAGCAAGAATTAAGAGGACTACATTCATTATTTCAGCTGAAAAATGCTTAGTTTATGATTTATAGTCAACATTAAGGAAATGTTCCGAACAAGCGTTTTCAGCCCGAGTGGAGCACATTTTGACTGTTTTTTTAAAAACATCATTGTACATTGAAATTTCTGCTTGCGTATGCTTTAGAAGCAAGAATTAAGAGGACTACATTCATTATTTCAGCTGAAAAATGCTTAATTTATGATTTATAGTCAACATTAATGTCATGTCCCAAACAAGCGTTTTCAGCCCGAGTGGAGCACATTTTGACTGTTTTTTTAAAAACATCATTGTACATTGAAATTTCTGCTTGCGTATGCTTTAGAAGCAAGAATTAAGAGGACTACATTCATTATTTCAGCTGAAAAATGCTTAGTTTATGATTTATAGTCAACATTAATGAAATGTTCCAAACAAGCGTTTTCAGCCCGAGTGGAGCACATTTTGACCCTTTTTTTAAAAACATCATTGTACATTGAAATTTCTGCTTGCGTATGCTTTAGAAGCAAGAATTAAGAGGACTACATTCATTATTTCAGCTGAAAAATGCTTAGTTTTTGATTTGTAGTCAACATTAATGAAATGTCCCCAACAGCGTTTTCAGCCCGAGTGGAGCACATTTTGACTGTTTTTTTAAAAACATCATTGTACATTGAAATTTCTGCTTGCGAATGCTTTAGAAGCAAGAATTAAGAGGACTACATTCATTATTTCAGCTGAAAAATGCTTAGTTTATGATTTATAGTCAACATTAAGGAAATGTTCCGAACAAGCGTTTTCAGCCCGAGTGGAGCACATTTTGACCGTTTTTTTAAAAACATCATTGTACATTGAAATTTCTGCTTGCGTATGCTTTAGAAGCAAGAAGTAAGAGGACTACATTCATTATTTCAGCTGAAAAATGCTTAGTTTATGATTTATAGTCAACATTAATGAAATGTCCCCAACAGCGTTTTCAGCCCGAGTGGAGCGCATTTTGACTGTTTTTTTTAAAAACATCATTGTACATTGAAATTTCTGCTTGCGTATGCTTTAGAAGCAAGAATTAAGAGGACTACATTCATTATTTCAGCTGAAAAATGCTTAGTTTATGATTTATAGTCAACATTAAGGAAATGTTCCGAACAAGCGTTTTCAGCCCGAGTGGAGCACATTTTGACCGTTTTTTTAAAAACATCATTGTACATTGAAATTTCTGCTTGCGTATGCTTTAGAAGCAAGAATTAAGAGGACTACATTCATTATTTCAGCTGAAAAATGCTTAGTTTATGATTTATAGTCAACATTAATGTCATGTCCCAAACAAGCGTTTTCAGCCCGAGTGGAGCACATTTTGACTGTTTTTTTAAAAACATCATTGTACATTGAAATTTCTGCTTGCGTATGCTTTAGAAGCAAGAATTAAGAGGACTACATTCATTATTTCAGCTGAAAAATGCTTAGTTTATTATTTATAGTCAACATTAATGTAATGTCCCAAACAAGCGTTTTCAGCCCGAGTGGAGCACATTTTGACCGTTTTTTTAAAAACATCATTGTACAATGAAATTTCTGCTTGCGTATGCTTTAGAAGCAAGAATTAAGAGGACTACATTCATTATTTCAGCTGAAAAATGCTTAGTTTATGATTTATAGTCAACATTAATGAAATGTCCCCAACAGCGTTTTCAGCCCGAGTGGAGCGCATTTTGACTGTTTTTTTTAAAAACATCATTGTACATTGAAATTTCTGCTTGCGTATGCTTTAGAAGCAAGAATTAAGAGGACTACATTCATTATTTCAGCTGAAAAATGCTTAGTTTATGATTTATAGTCAACATTAAGGAAATGTTCCGAACAAGCGTTTTCAGCCCGAGTGGAGCACATTTTGACCGTTTTTTAAAAAACATCATTGTACATTGAAATTTCTGTTTGCGTATGCTTTAGAAGCAAGAATTAAGAGGACTACATTCATTATTTCAGCTGAAAAATGCTTAGTTTATGATTTATAGTCAACATTAATGTAATGTCCCAAACAAGCGTTTTCAGCCCGAGTGGAGCACATTTTGACCGTTTTTTTAAAAACATCATTGTACATTGAAATTTCTGCTTGCGTATGCTTTAGAAGCAAGAATTAAGAGGACTACATTCATTATTTCAGCTGAAAAATGCTTAGTTTATGATTTATAGTCAACATTAATGAAATGTCCCCAACAGCGTTTTCAGCCCGAGTGGAGCGCATTTTGACTGTTTTTTTTAAAAACATCATTGTACATTGAAATTTCTGCTTGCGTATGCTTTAGAAGCAAGAATTAAGAGGACTACATTCATTATTTCAGCTGAAAAATGCTTAGTTTATGATTTATAGTCAACATTAAGGAAATGTTCCGAACAAGCGTTTTCAGCCCGAGTGGAGCACATTTTGACCGTTTTTTTAAAAACATCATTGTACATTGAAATTTCTGCTTGCGTATGCTTTAGAAGCAAGAATTAAGAGGACTACATTCATTATTTCAGCTGAAAAATGCTTAATTTATGATTTATAGTCAACATTAATGTCATGTCCCAAACAAGCGTTTTCAGCCCGAGTGGAGCACATTTTGACTGTTTTTTTAAAAACATCATTGTACATTGAAATTTCTGCTTGCGTATGCTTTAGAAGCAAGAATTAAGAGGACTACATTCATTATTTCAGCTGAAAAATGCTTAGTTTATGATTTATAGTCAACATTAATGAAATGTTCCAAACAAGCGTTTTCAGCCCGAGTGGAGCACATTTTGACCCTTTTTTTAAAAACATCATTGTACATTGAAATTTCTGCTTGCGTATGCTTTAGAAGCAAGAATTAAGAGGACTACATTCATTATTTCAGCTGAAAAATGCTTAGTTTTTGATTTGTAGTCAACATTAATGAAATGTCCCCAACAGCGTTTTCAGCCCGAGTGGAGCGCATTTTGACTGTTTTTTTAAAAAACATCATTGTACATTGAAATTTCTGCTTGCGTATGCTTTAGAAGCAAGAATTAAGAGGACTACATTCATTATTTCAGCTGAAAAATGCTTAGTTTATGATTTATAGTCAACATTAAGGAAATGTTCCGAACAAGCGTTTTCAGCCCGAGTGGAGCACATTTTGACCGTTTTTTAAAAAACATCATTGTACATTGAAATTTCTGTTTGCGTATGCTTTAGAAGCAAGAATTAAGAGGACTACATTCATTATTTCAGCTGAAAAATGCTTAGTTTATGATTTATAGTCAACATTAAGGAAATGTTCCGAACAAGCGTTTTCAGCCCGAGTGGAGCGCATTTTGACTGTTTTTTTAAAAAACATCATTGTACATTGAAATTTCTGCTTGCGTATGCTTTAGAAGCAAGAATTAAGAGGACTACATTCATTATTTCAGCTGAAAAATGCTTAGTTTATGATTTATAGTCAACATTAAGGAAATGTTCCGAACAAGCGTTTTCAGCCCGAGTGGAGCACATTTTGACCGTTTTTTAAAAAACATCATTGTACATTGAAATTTCTGTTTGCGTATGCTTTAGAAGCAAGAATTAAGAGGACTACATTCATTATTTCAGCTGAAAAATGCTTAGTTTATGATTTATAGTCAACATTAAGGAAATGTTCCGAACAAGCGTTTTCAGCCCGAGTGGAGCACATTTTGACCGTTTTTTTAAAAACATCATTGTACATTGAAATTTCTGCTTGCGTATGCTTTAGAAGCAAGAATTAAGAGGACTACATTCATTATTTCAGCTGAAAAATGCTTAGTTTATGATTTATAGTCAACATTAATGTCATGTCCCAAACAAGCGTTTTCAGCCCGAGTGGAGCACATTTTGACTGTTTTTTTAAAAACATCATTGTACATTGAAATTTCTGCTTGCGTATGCTTTAGAAGCAAGAATTAAGAGGACTACATTCATTATTTCAGCTGAAAAATGCTTAGTTTATGATTTATAGTCAACATTAATGTAATGTCCCAAACAAGCGTTTTCAGCCCGAGTGGAGCACATTTTGACCCTTTTTTTAAAAACATCATTGTACATTGAAATTTCTGCTTGCGTATGCTTTAGAAGCAAGAATTAAGAGGACTACATTCATTATTTCAGCTGAAAAATGCTTAGTTTATGATTTATAGTCAACATTAATGAAATGTTCCAAACAAGCGTTTTCAGCCCGAGTGGAGCACATTTTGACCCTTTTTTTAAAAACATCATTGTACATTGAAATTTCTGCTTGCGTATGCTTTAGAAGCAAGAATTAAGAGGACTACATTCATTATTTCAGCTGAAAAATGCTTAGTTTTTGATTTGTAGTCAACATTAATGAAATGTCCCCAACAGCGTTTTCAGCCCGAGTGGAGCACATTTTGACTGTTTTTTTAAAAACATCATTGTACATTGAAATTTCTGCTTGCGAATGCTTTAGAAGCAAGAATTAAGAGGACTACATTCATTATTTCAGCTGAAAAATGCTTAGTTTATGATTTATAGTCAACATTAATGAAATGTTCCGAACAAGCGTTTTCAGCCCGAGTGGAGCACATTTTGACCGTTTTTTTAAAAACATCATTGTACATTGAAATTTCTGCTTGCGTATGCTTTAGAAGCAAGAAGTAAGAGGACTACATTCATTATTTCAGCTGAAAAATGCTTAGTTTATGATTTATAGTCAACATTAATGAAATGTCCCCAACAGCGTTTTCAGCCCGAGTGGAGCGCATTTTGACTGTTTTTTTTAAAAACATCATTGTACATTGAAATTTCTGCTTGCGTATGCTTTAGAAGCAAGAATTAAGAGGACTACATTCATTATTTCAGCTGAAAAATGCTTAGTTTATGATTTATAGTCAACATTAAGGAAATGTTCCGAACAAGCGTTTTCAGCCCGAGTGGAGCACATTTTGACCGTTTTTTTAAAAACATCATTGTACATTGAAATTTCTGCTTGCGTATGCTTTAGAAGCAAGAATTAAGAGGACTACATTCATTATTTCAGCTGAAAAATGCTTAGTTTATGATTTATAGTCAACATTAATGTCATGTCCCAAACAAGCGTTTTCAGCCCGAGTGGAGCACATTTTGACTGTTTTTTTAAAAACATCATTGTACATTGAAATTTCTGCTTGCGTATGCTTTAGAAGCAAGAATTAAGAGGACTACATTCATTATTTCAGCTGAAAAATGCTTAGTTTATTATTTATAGTCAACATTAATGTAATGTCCCAAACAAGCGTTTTCAGCCCGAGTGGAGCACATTTTGACCGTTTTTTTAAAAACATCATTGTACAATGAAATTTCTGCTTGCGTATGCTTTAGAAGCAAGAATTAAGAGGACTACATTCATTATTTCAGCTGAAAAATGCTTAGTTTATGATTTATAGTCAACATTAATGAAATGTCCCCAACAGCGTTTTCAGCCCGAGTGGAGCGCATTTTGACTGTTTTTTTTAAAAACATCATTGTACATTGAAATTTCTGCTTGCGTATGCTTTAGAAGCAAGAATTAAGAGGACTACATTCATTATTTCAGCTGAAAAATGCTTAGTTTATGATTTATAGTCAACATTAAGGAAATGTTCCGAACAAGCGTTTTCAGCCCGAGTGGAGCACATTTTGACCGTTTTTTAAAAAACATCATTGTACATTGAAATTTCTGTTTGCGTATGCTTTAGAAGCAAGAATTAAGAGGACTACATTCATTATTTCAGCTGAAAAATGCTTAGTTTATGATTTATAGTCAACATTAATGTAATGTCCCAAACAAGCGTTTTCAGCCCGAGTGGAGCACATTTTGACCGTTTTTTTAAAAACATCATTGTACATTGAAATTTCTGCTTGCGTATGCTTTAGAAGCAAGAATTAAGAGGACTACATTCATTATTTCAGCTGAAAAATGCTTAGTTTATGATTTATAGTCAACATTAATGAAATGTCCCCAACAGCGTTTTCAGCCCGAGTGGAGCGCATTTTGACTGTTTTTTTTAAAAACATCATTGTACATTGAAATTTCTGCTTGCGTATGCTTTAGAAGCAAGAATTAAGAGGACTACATTCATTATTTCAGCTGAAAAATGCTTAGTTTATGATTTATAGTCAACATTAAGGAAATGTTCCGAACAAGCGTTTTCAGCCCGAGTGGAGCACATTTTGACCGTTTTTTTAAAAACATCATTGTACATTGAAATTTCTGCTTGCGTATGCTTTAGAAGCAAGAATTAAGAGGACTACATTCATTATTTCAGCTGAAAAATGCTTAATTTATGATTTATAGTCAACATTAATGTCATGTCCCAAACAAGCGTTTTCAGCCCGAGTGGAGCACATTTTGACTGTTTTTTTAAAAACATCATTGTACATTGAAATTTCTGCTTGCGTATGCTTTAGAAGCAAGAATTAAGAGGACTACATTCATTATTTCAGCTGAAAAATGCTTAGTTTATGATTTATAGTCAACATTAATGAAATGTTCCAAACAAGCGTTTTCAGCCCGAGTGGAGCACATTTTGACCCTTTTTTTAAAAACATCATTGTACATTGAAATTTCTGCTTGCGTATGCTTTAGAAGCAAGAATTAAGAGGACTACATTCATTATTTCAGCTGAAAAATGCTTAGTTTTTGATTTGTAGTCAACATTAATGAAATGTCCCCAACAGCGTTTTCAGCCCGAGTGGAGCGCATTTTGACTGTTTTTTTTAAAAACATCATTGTACATTGAAATTTCTGCTTGCGTATGCTTTAGAAGCAAGAATTAAGAGGACTACATTCATTATTTCAGCTGAAAAATGCTTAGTTTATGATTTATAGTCAACATTAAGGAAATGTTCCGAACAAGCGTTTTCAGCCCGAGTGGAGCACATTTTGACCGTTTTTTAAAAAACATCATTGTACATTGAAATTTCTGTTTGCGTATGCTTTAGAAGCAAGAATTAAGAGGACTACATTCATTATTTCAGCTGAAAAATGCTTAGTTTATGATTTATAGTCAACATTAAGGAAATGTTCCGAACAAGCGTTTTCAGCCCGAGTGGAGCACATTTTGACCGTTTTTTTAAAAACATCATTGTACATTGAAATTTCTGCTTGCGTATGCTTTAGAAGCAAGAATTAAGAGGACTACATTCATTATTTCAGCTGAAAAATGCTTAGTTTATGATTTATAGTCAACATTAATGAAATGTCCCCAACAGCGTTTTCAGCCCGAGTGGAGCGCATTTTGACTGTTTTTTTTAAAAACATCATTGTACATTGAAATTTCTGCTTGCGTATGCTTTAGAAGCAAGAATTAAGAGGACTACATTCATTATTTCAGCTGAAAAATGCTTAGTTTATGATTTATAGTCAACATTAAGGAAATGTTCCGAACAAGCGTTTTCAGCCCGAGTGGAGCACATTTTGACCGTTTTTTTAAAAACATCATTGTACATTGAAATTTCTGCTTGCGTATGCTTTAGAAGCAAGAATTAAGAGGACTACATTCATTATTTCAGCTGAAAAATGCTTAATTTATGATTTATAGTCAACATTAATGTCATGTCCCAAACAAGCGTTTTCAGCCCGAGTGGAGCACATTTTGACTGTTTTTTTAAAAACATCATTGTACATTGAAATTTCTGCTTGCGTATGCTTTAGAAGCAAGAATTAAGAGGACTACATTCATTATTTCAGCTGAAAAATGCTTAGTTTATGATTTATAGTCAACATTAATGAAATGTTCCAAACAAGCGTTTTCAGCCCGAGTGGAGCACATTTTGACCCTTTTTTTAAAAACATCATTGTACATTGAAATTTCTGCTTGCGTATGCTTTAGAAGCAAGAATTAAGAGGACTACATTCATTATTTCAGCTGAAAAATGCTTAGTTTTTGATTTGTAGTCAACATTAATGAAATGTCCCCAACAGCGTTTTCAGCCCGAGTGGAGCGCATTTTGACTGTTTTTTTTAAAAACATCATTGTACATTGAAATTTCTGCTTGCGTATGCTTTAGAAGCAAGAATTAAGAGGACTACATTCATTATTTCAGCTGAAAAATGCTTAGTTTATGATTTATAGTCAACATTAAGGAAATGTTCCGAACAAGCGTTTTCAGCCCGAGTGGAGCACATTTTGACCGTTTTTTAAAAAACATCATTGTACATTGAAATTTCTGTTTGCGTATGCTTTAGAAGCAAGAATTAAGAGGACTACATTCATTATTTCAGCTGAAAAATGCTTAGTTTATGATTTATAGTCAACATTAAGGAAATGTTCCGAACAAGCGTTTTCAGCCCGAGTGGAGCACATTTTGACCGTTTTTTTAAAAACATCATTGTACATTGAAATTTCTGCTTGCGTATGCTTTAGAAGCAAGAATTAAGAGGACTACATTCATTATTTCAGCTGAAAAATGCTTAGTTTATGATTTATAGTCAACATTAATGTCATGTCCCAAACAAGCGTTTTCAGCCCGAGTGGAGCACATTTTGACTGTTTTTTTAAAAACATCATTGTACATTGAAATTTCTGCTTGCGTATGCTTTAGAAGCAAGAATTAAGAGGACTACATTCATTATTTCAGCTGAAAAATGCTTAGTTTATGATTTATAGTCAACATTAATGAAATGTTCCAAACAAGCGTTTTCAGCCCGAGTGGAGCACATTTTGACCCTTTTTTTAAAAACATCATTGTACATTGAAATTTCTGCTTGCGTATGCTTTAGAAGCAAGAATTAAGAGGACTACATTCATTATTTCAGCTGAAAAATGCTTAGTTTTTGATTTGTAGTCAACATTAATGAAATGTCCCCAACAGCGTTTTCAGCCCGAGTGGAGCGCATTTTGACTGTTTTTTTTAAAAACATCATTGTACATTGAAATTTCTGCTTGCGTATGCTTTAGAAGCAAGAATTAAGAGGACTACATTCATTATTTCAGCTGAAAAATGCTTAGTTTATGATTTATAGTCAACATTAAGGAAATGTTCCGAACAAGCGTTTTCAGCCCGAGTGGAGCACATTTTGACCGTTTTTTAAAAAACATCATTGTACATTGAAATTTCTGTTTGCGTATGCTTTAGAAGCAAGAATTAAGAGGATTACATTCATTATTTCAGCTGAAAAATGCTTAGTTTATGATTTATAGTCAACATTAATGTAATGTCCCAAACAAGCGTTTTCAGCCCGAGTGGAGCACATTTTGACCGTTTTTTTAAAAACATCATTGTACATTGAAATTTCTGCTTGCGTATGCTTTAGAAGCAAGAATTAAGAGGACTACATTCATTATTTCAGCTGAAAAATGCTTAGTTTATGATTTATAGTCAACATTAATGAAATGTCCCCAACAGCGTTTTCAGCCCGAGTGGAGCGCATTTTGACTGTTTTTTTTAAAAACATCATTGTACATTGAAATTTCTGCTTGCGTATGCTTTAGAAGCAAGAATTAAGAGGACTACATTCATTATTTCAGCTGAAAAATGCTTAGTTTATGATTTATAGTCAACATTAAGGAAATGTTCCGAACAAGCGTTTTCAGCCCGAGTGGAGCACATTTTGACCGTTTTTTTAAAAACATCATTGTACATTGAAATTTCTGCTTGCGTATGCTTTAGAAGCAAGAATTAAGAGGACTACATTCATTATTTCAGCTGAAAAATGCTTAGTTTATGATTTATAGTCAACATTAATGTAATGTCCCAAACAAGCGTTTTCAGCCCGAGTGGAGCACATTTTGACTGTTTTTTTAAAAACATCATTGTACATTGAAATTTCTGCTTGCGTATGCTTTAGAAGCAAGAATTAAGAGGACTACATTCATTATTTCAGCTGAAAAATGCTTAGTTTATGATTTATAGTCAACATTAATGAAATGTTCCAAACAAGCGTTTTCAGCCCGAGTGGAGCACATTTTGACCCTTTTTTTAAAAACATCATTGTACATTGAAATTTCTGCTTGCGTATGCTTTAGAAGCAAGAATTAAGAGGACTACATTCATTATTTCAGCTGAAAAATGCTTAGTTTTTGATTTGTAGTCAACATTAATGAAATGTCCCCAACAGCGTTTTCAGCCCGAGTGGAGCGCATTTTGACTGTTTTTTTTAAAAACATCATTGTACATTGAAATTTCTGCTTGCGTATGCTTTAGAAGCAAGAATTAAGAGGACTACATTCATTATTTCAGCTGAAAAATGCTTAGTTTATGATTTATAGTCAACATTAAGGAAATGTTCCGAACAAGCGTTTTCAGCCCGAGTGGAGCACATATTGACCGTTTTTTAAAAAACATCATTGTACATTGAAATTTCTGTTTGCGTATGCTTTAGAAGCAAGAATTAAGAGGACTACATTCATTATTTCAGCTGAAAAATGCTTAGTTTATGATTTATAGTCAACATTAATGTAATGTCCCAAACAAGCGTTTTCAGCCCGAGTGGAGCACATTTTGACCGTTTTTTTAAAAACATCATTGTACATTGAAATTTCTGCTTGCGTATGCTTTAGAAGCAAGAATTAAGAGGACTACATTCATTATTTCAGCTGAAAAATGCTTAGTTTATGATTTATAGTCAACATTAATGAAATGTCCCCAACAGCGTTTTCAGCCCGAGTGGAGCGCATTTTGACTGTTTTTTTTAAAAACATCATTGTACATTGAAATTTCTGCTTGCGTATGCTTTAGAAGCAAGAATTAAGAGGACTACATTCATTATTTCAGCTGAAAAATGCTTAGTTTATGATTTATAGTCAACATTAAGGAAATGTTCCGAACAAGCGTTTTCAGCCCGAGTGGAGCACATTTTGACCGTTTTTTTAAAAACATCATTGTACATTGAAATTTCTGCTTGCGTATGCTTTAGAAGCAAGAATTAAGAGGACTACATTCATTATTTCAGCTGAAAAATGCTTAGTTTATGATTTACAGTCAACATTAATGTCATGTCCCAAACAAGCGTTTTCAGCCCGAGTGGAGCACATTTTGACTGTTTTTTTAAAAACATCATTGTACATTGAAATTTCTGCTTGCGTATGCTTTAGAAGCAAGAATTAAGAGGACTACATTCATTATTTCAGCTGAAAAATGCTTAGTTTATGATTTATAGTCAACATTAATGAAATGTTCCAAACAAGCGTTTTCAGCCCGAGTGGAGCACATTTTGACCCTTTTTTTAAAAACATCATTGTACATTGAAATTTCTGCTTGCGTATGCTTTAGAAGCAAGAATTAAGAGGACTACATTCATTATTTCAGCTGAAAAATGCTTAGTTTTTGATTTGTAGTCAACATTAATGAAATGTCCCCAACAGCGTTTTCAGCCCGAGTGGAGCGCATTTTGACTGTTTTTTTTAAAAACATCATTGTACATTGAAATTTCTGCTTGCGTATGCTTTAGAAGCAAGAATTAAGAGGACTACATTCATTATTTCAGCTGAAAAATGCTTAGTTTTTGATTTGTAGTCAACATTAATGAAATGTCCCCAACAAGCGTTTTCAGCCCGAGTGGAGCGCATTTTGACTGTTTTTTTTAAAAACATCATTGTACATTGAAATTTCTGCTTGCGTATGCTTTAGAAGCAAGAATTAAGAGGACTACATTCATTATTTCAGCTGAAAAATGCTTAGTTTATGATTTATAGTCAACATTAAGGAAATGTTCCGAACAAGCGTTTTCAGCCCGAGTGGAGCACATTTTGACCGTTTTTTAAAAAACATCATTGTACATTGAAATTTCTGTTTGCGTATGCTTTAGAAGCAAGAATTAAGAGGACTACATTCATTATTTCAGCTGAAAAATGCTTAGTTTATGATTTATAGTCAACATTAATGTAATGTCCCAAACAAGCGTTTTCAGCCCGAGTGGAGCACATTTTGACCGTTTTTTTAAAAACATCATTGTACATTGAAATTTCTGCTTGCGTATGCTTTAGAAGCAAGAATTAAGAGGACTACATTCATTATTTCAGCTGAAAAATGCTTAGTTTATGATTTATAGTCAACATTAATGAAATGTCCCCAACAGCGTTTTCAGCCCGAGTGGAGCGCATTTTGACTGTTTTTTTTAAAAACATCATTGTACATTGAAATTTCTGCTTGCGTATGCTTTAGAAGCAAGAATTAAGAGGACTACATTCATTATTTCAGCTGAAAAATGCTTAGTTTATGATTTATAGTCAACATTAAGGAAATGTTCCGAACAAGCGTTTTCAGCCCGAGTGGAGCACATTTTGACCGTTTTTTTAAAAACATCATTGTACATTGAAATTTCTGCTTGCGTATGCTTTAGAAGCAAGAATTAAGAGGACTACATTCATTATTTCAGCTGAAAAATGCTTAGTTTATGATTTATAGTCAACATTAATGTCATGTCCCAAACAAGCGTTTTCAGCCCGAGTGGAGCACATTTTGACTGTTTTTTTAAAAACATCATTGTACATTGAAATTTCTGCTTGCGTATGCTTTAGAAGCAAGAATTAAGAGGACTACATTCATTATTTCAGCTGAAAAATGCTTAGTTTATGATTTATAGTCAACATTAATGAAATGTTCCAAACAAGCGTTTTCAGCCCGAGTGGAGCACATTTTGACCCTTTTTTTAAAAACATCATTGTACATTGAAATTTCTGCTTGCGTATGCTTTAGAAGCAAGAATTAAGAGGACTACATTCATTATTTCAGCTGAAAAATGCTTAGTTTATGATTTATAGTCAACATTAATGAAATGTCCCCAACAGCGTTTTCAGCCCGAGTGGAGCGCATTTTGACTGTTTTTTTTAAAAACATCATTGTACATTGAAATTTCTGCTTGCGTATGCTTTAGAAGCAAGAATTAAGAGGACTACATTCATTATTTCAGCTGAAAAATGCTTAGTTTATGATTTATAGTCAACATTAAGGAAATGTTCCGAACAAGCGTTTTCAGCCCGAGTGGAGCACATATTGACCGTTTTTTAAAAAACATCATTGTACATTGAAATTTCTGTTTGCGTATGCTTTAGAAGCAAGAATTAAGAGGACTACATTCATTATTTCAGCTGAAAAATGCTTAGTTTATGATTTAAAGTCAACATTAATGTAATGTCCCAAACAAGCGTTTTCAGCCCGAGTGGAGCACATTTTGACCGTTTTTTTAAAAACATCATTGTACATTGAAATTTCTGCTTGCGTATGCTTTAGAAGCAAGAATTAAGAGGACTACATTCATTATTTCAGCTGAAAAATGCTTAGTTTATGATTTATAGTCAACATTAATGAAATGTCCCCAACAGCGTTTTCAGCCCGAGTGGAGCGCATTTTGACTGTTTTTTTTAAAAACATCATTGTACATTGAAATTTCTGCTTGCGTATGCTTTAGAAGCAAGAATTAAGAGGACTACATTCATTATTTCAGCTGAAAAATGCTTAGTTTATGATTTATAGTCAACATTAAGGAAATGTTCCGAACAAGCGTTTTCAGCCCGAGTGGAGCACATTTTGACCGTTTTTTTAAAAACATCATTGTACATTGAAATTTCTGCTTGCGTATGCTTTAGAAGCAAGAATTAAGAGGACTACATTCATTATTTCAGCTGAAAAATGCTTAGTTTATGATTTATAGTCAACATTAATGTCATGTCCCAAACAAGCGTTTTCAGCCCGAGTGGAGCACATTTTGACTGTTTTTTTAAAAACATCATTGTACATTGAAATTTCTGCTTGCGTATGCTTTAGAAGCAAGAATTAAGAGGACTACATTCATTATTTCAGCTGAAAAATGCTTAGTTTATGATTTATAGTCAACATTAATGAAATGTTCCAAACAAGCGTTTTCAGCCCGAGTGGAGCACATTTTGACCCTTTTTTTAAAAACATCATTGTACATTGAAATTTCTGCTTGCGTATGCTTTAGAAGCAAGAATTAAGAGGACTACATTCATTATTTCAGCTGAAAAATGCTTAGTTTATGATTTATAGTCAACATTAATGTAATGTCCCAAACAAGCGTTTTCAGCCCGAGTGGAGCACATTTTGACTGTTTTTTTAAAAACATCATTGTACATTGAAATTTCTGCTTGCGTATGCTTTAGAAGCAAGAATTAAGAGGACTACATTCATTATTTCAGCTGAAAAATGCTTAGTTTATGATTTATAGTCAACATTAATGAAATGTTCCAAACAAGCGTTTTCAGCCCGAGTGGAGCACATTTTGACCCTTTTTTTAAAAACATCATTGTACATTGAAATTTCTGCTTGCGTATGCTTTAGAAGCAAGAATTAAGAGGACTACATTCATTATTTCAGCTGAAAAATGCTTAGTTTATGATTTATAGTCAACATTAATGAAATGTCCCCAACAGCGTTTTCAGCCCGAGTGGAGCGCATTTTGACTGTTTTTTTTAAAAACATCATTGTACATTGAAATTTCTGCTTGCGTATGCTTTAGAAGCAAGAATTAAGAGGACTACATTCATTATTTCAGCTGAAAAATGCTTAGTTTATGATTTATAGTCAACATTAAGGAAATGTTCCGAACAAGCGTTTTCAGCCCGAGTGGAGCACATTTTGACCGTTTTTTTAAAAACATCATTGTACATTGAAATTTCTGCTTGCGTATGCTTTAGAAGCAAGAATTAAGAGGACTACATTCATTATTTCAGCTGAAAAATGCTTAGTTTATGATTTATAGTCAACATTAATGTCATGTCCCAAACAAGCGTTTTCAGCCCGAGTGGAGCACATTTTGACTGTTTTTTTAAAAACATCATTGTACATTGAAATTTCTGCTTGCGTATGCTTTAGAAGCAAGAATTAAGAGGACTACATTCATTATTTCAGCTGAAAAATGCTTAGTTTATGATTTATAGTCAACATTAATGAAATGTTCCAAACAAGCGTTTTCAGCCCGAGTGGAGCACATTTTGACCCTTTTTTTAAAAACATCATTGTACATTGAAATTTCTGCTTGCGTATGCTTTAGAAGCAAGAATTAAGAGGACTACATTCATTATTTCAGCTGAAAAATGCTTAGTTTTTGATTTGTAGTCAACATTAATGAAATGTCCCCAACAGCGTTTTCAGCCCGAGTGGAGCGCATTTTGACTGTTTTTTTTAAAAACATCATTGTACATTGAAATTTCTGCTTGCGTATGCTTTAGAAGCAAGAATTAAGAGGACTACATTCATTATTTCAGCTGAAAAATGCTTAGTTTATGATTTATAGTCAACATTAAGGAAATGTTCCGAACAAGCGTTTTCAGCCCGAGTGGAGCACATATTGACCGTTTTTTAAAAAACATCATTGTACATTGAAATTTCTGTTTGCGTATGCTTTAGAAGCAAGAATTAAGAGGACTACATTCATTATTTCAGCTGAAAAATGCTTAGTTTATGATTTAAAGTCAACATTAATGTAATGTCCCAAACAAGCGTTTTCAGCCCGAGTGGAGCACATTTTGACCGTTTTTTTAAAAACATCATTGTACATTGAAATTTCTGCTTGCGTATGCTTTAGAAGCAAGAATTAAGAGGACTACATTCATTATTTCAGCTGAAAAATGCTTAGTTTATGATTTATAGTCAACATTAATGAAATGTCCCCAACAGCGTTTTCAGCCCGAGTGGAGCGCATTTTGACTGTTTTTTTTAAAAACATCATTGTACATTGAAATTTCTGCTTGCGTATGCTTTAGAAGCAAGAATTAAGAGGACTACATTCATTATTTCAGCTGAAAAATGCTTAGTTTATGATTTATAGTCAACATTAAGGAAATGTTCCGAACAAGCGTTTTCAGCCCGAGTGGAGCACATTTTGACCGTTTTTTTAAAAACATCATTGTACATTGAAATTTCTGCTTGCGTATGCTTTAGAAGCAAGAATTAAGAGGACTACATTCATTATTTCAGCTGAAAAATGCTTAGTTTATGATTTATAGTCAACATTAATGTCATGTCCCAAACAAGCGTTTTCAGCCCGAGTGGAGCACATTTTGACTGTTTTTTTAAAAACATCATTGTACATTGAAATTTCTGCTTGCGTATGCTTTAGAAGCAAGAATTAAGAGGACTACATTCATTATTTCAGCTGAAAAATGCTTAGTTTATGATTTATAGTCAACATTAATGAAATGTTCCAAACAAGCGTTTTCAGCCCGAGTGGAGCACATTTTGACCCTTTTTTTAAAAACATCATTGTACATTGAAATTTCTGCTTGCGTATGCTTTAGAAGCAAGAATTAAGAGGACTACATTCATTATTTCAGCTGAAAAATGCTTAGTTTATGATTTATAGTCAACATTAATGAAATGTCCCCAACAGCGTTTTCAGCCCGAGTGGAGCGCATTTTGACTGTTTTTTTTAAAAACATCATTGTACATTGAAATTTCTGCTTGCGTATGCTTTAGAAGCAAGAATTAAGAGGACTACATTCATTATTTCAGCTGAAAAATGCTTAGTTTATGATTTATAGTCAACATTAAGGAAATGTTCCGAACAAGCGTTTTCAGCCCGAGTGGAGCACATATTGACCGTTTTTTAAAAAACATCATTGTACATTGAAATTTCTGTTTGCGTATGCTTTAGAAGCAAGAATTAAGAGGACTACATTCATTATTTCAGCTGAAAAATGCTTAGTTTATGATTTAAAGTCAACATTAATGTAATGTCCCAAACAAGCGTTTTCAGCCCGAGTGGAGCACATTTTGACCGTTTTTTTAAAAACATCATTGTACATTGAAATTTCTGCTTGCGTATGCTTTAGAAGCAAGAATTAAGAGGACTACATTCATTATTTCAGCTGAAAAATGCTTAGTTTATGATTTATAGTCAACATTAATGAAATGTCCCCAACAGCGTTTTCAGCCCGAGTGGAGCGCATTTTGACTGTTTTTTTTAAAAACATCATTGTACATTGAAATTTCTGCTTGCGTATGCTTTAGAAGCAAGAATTAAGAGGACTACATTCATTATTTCAGCTGAAAAATGCTTAGTTTATGATTTATAGTCAACATTAAGGAAATGTTCCGAACAAGCGTTTTCAGCCCGAGTGGAGCACATTTTGACCGTTTTTTTAAAAACATCATTGTACATTGAAATTTCTGCTTGCGTATGCTTTAGAAGCAAGAATTAAGAGGACTACATTCATTATTTCAGCTGAAAAATGCTTAGTTTATGATTTATAGTCAACATTAATGTCATGTCCCAAACAAGCGTTTTCAGCCCGAGTGGAGCACATTTTGACTGTTTTTTTAAAAACATCATTGTACATTGAAATTTCTGCTTGCGTATGCTTTAGAAGCAAGAATTAAGAGGACTACATTCATTATTTCAGCTGAAAAATGCTTAGTTTATGATTTATAGTCAACATTAATGAAATGTTCCAAACAAGCGTTTTCAGCCCGAGTGGAGCACATTTTGACCCTTTTTTTAAAAACATCATTGTACATTGAAATTTCTGCTTGCGTATGCTTTAGAAGCAAGAATTAAGAGGACTACATTCATTATTTCAGCTGAAAAATGCTTAGTTTTTGATTTGTAGTCAACATTAATGAAATGTCCCCAACAGCGTTTTCAGCCCGAGTGGAGCGCATTTTGACTGTTTTTTTTAAAAACATCATTGTACATTGAAATTTCTGCTTGCGTATGCTTTAGAAGCAAGAATTAAGAGGACTACATTCATTATTTCAGCTGAAAAATGCTTAGTTTATGATTTATAGTCAACATTAAGGAAATGTTCCGAACAAGCGTTTTCAGCCCGAGTGGAGCACATATTGACCGTTTTTTAAAAAACATCATTGTACATTGAAATTTCTGTTTGCGTATGCTTTAGAAGCAAGAATTAAGAGGACTACATTCATTATTTCAGCTGAAAAATGCTTAGTTTATGATTTATAGTCAACATTAATGAAATGTCCCCAACAGCGTTTTCAGCCCGAGTGGAGCGCATTTTGACTGTTTTTTTTAAAAACATCATTGTACATTGAAATTTCTGCTTGCGTATGCTTTAGAAGCAAGAATTAAGAGGACTACATTCATTATTTCAGCTGAAAAATGCTTAGTTTATGATTTATAGTCAACATTAAGGAAATGTTCCGAACAAGCGTTTTCAGCCCGAGTGGAGCACATTTTGACCGTTTTTTTAAAAACATCATTGTACATTGAAATTTCTGCTTGCGTATGCTTTAGAAGCAAGAATTAAGAGGACTACATTCATTATTTCAGCTGAAAAATGCTTAGTTTATGATTTATAGTCAACATTAAGGAAATGTTCCGAACAAGCGTTTTCAGCCCGAGTGGAGCACATTTTGACCGTTTTTTTAAAAACATCATTGTACATTGAAATTTCTGCTTGCGTATGCTTTAGAAGCAAGAATTAAGAGGACTACATTCATTATTTCAGCTGAAAAATGCTTAGTTTATGATTTATAGTCAACATTAATGTCATGTCCCAAACAAGCGTTTTCAGCCCGAGTGGAGCACATTTTGACTGTTTTTTTAAAAACATCATTGTACATTGAAATTTCTGCTTGCGTATGCTTTGGAAGCAAGAATTAAGAGGACTACATTCATTATTTCAGCTGAAAAATGCTTAGTTTATGATTTATAGTCAACATTAATGAAATGTTCCAAACAAGCGTTTTCAGCCCGAGTGGAGCACATTTTGACCCTTTTTTTAAAAACATCATTGTACATTGAAATTTCTGCTTGCGTATGCTTTAGAAGCAAGAATTAAGAGGACTACATTCATTATTTCAGCTGAAAAATGCTTAGTTTTTGATTTGTAGTCAACATTAATGAAATGTCCCCAACAGCGTTTTCAGCCCGAGTGGAGCGCATTTTGACTGTTTTTTTTAAAAACATCATTGTACATTGAAATTTCTGCTTGCGTATGCTTTAGAAGCAAGAATTAAGAGGACTACATTCATTATTTCAGCTGAAAAATGCTTAGTTTATGATTTATAGTCAACATTAAGGAAATGTTCCGAACAAGCGTTTTCAGCCCGAGTGGAGCACATATTGACCGTTTTTTAAAAAACATCATTGTACATTGAAATTTCTGTTTGCGTATGCTTTAGAAGCAAGAATTAAGAGGACTACATTCATTATTTCAGCTGAAAAATGCTTAGTTTATGATTTATAGTCAACATTAATGAAATGTCCCCAACAGCGTTTTCAGCCCGAGTGGAGCGCATTTTGACTGTTTTTTTTAAAAACATCATTGTACATTGAAATTTCTGCTTGCGTATGCTTTAGAAGCAAGAATTAAGAGGACTACATTCATTATTTCAGCTGAAAAATGCTTAGTTTATGATTTATAGTCAACATTAAGGAAATGTTCCGAACAAGCGTTTTCAGCCCGAGTGGAGCACATTTTGACCGTTTTTTTAAAAACATCATTGTACATTGAAATTTCTGCTTGCGTATGCTTTAGAAGCAAGAATTAAGAGGACTACATTCATTATTTCAGCTGAAAAATGCTTAGTTTATGATTTATAGTCAACATTAAGGAAATGTTCCGAACAAGCGTTTTCAGCCCGAGTGGAGCACATTTTGACCGTTTTTTTAAAAACATCATTGTACATTGAAATTTCTGCTTGCGTATGCTTTAGAAGCAAGAATTAAGAGGACTACATTCATTATTTCAGCTGAAAAATGCTTAGTTTATGATTTATAGTCAACATTAATGTAATGTCCCAAACAAGCGTTTTCAGCCCGAGTGGAGCACATTTTGACTGTTTTTTTAAAAACATCATTGTACATTGAAATTTCTGCTTGCGTATGCTTTAGAAGCAAGAATTAAGAGGACTACATTCATTATTTCAGCTGAAAAATGCTTAGTTTATGATTTATAGTCAACATTAAGGAAATGTTCCGAACAAGCGTTTTCAGCCCGAGTGGAGCACATTTTGACCGTTTTTTAAAAAACATCATTGTACATTGAAATTTCTGTTTGCGTATGCTTTAGAAGCAAGAATTAAGAGGACTACATTCATTATTTCAGCTGAAAAATGCTTAGTTTATGATTTATAGTCAACATTAATGTAATGTCCCAAACAAGCGTTTTCAGCCCGAGTGGAGCACATTTTGACCGTTTTTTTAAAAACATCATTGTACATTGAAATTTCTGCTTGCGTATGCTTTAGAAGCAAGAATTAAGAGGACTACATTCATTATTTCAGCTGAAAAATGCTTAGTTTATGATTTATAGTCAACATTAATGAAATGTCCCCAACAGCGTTTTCAGCCCGAGTGGAGCGCATTTTGACTGTTTTTTTTAAAAACATCATTGTACATTGAAATTTCTGCTTGCGTATGCTTTAGAAGCAAGAATTAAGAGGACTACATTCATTATTTCAGCTGAAAAATGCTTAGTTTATGATTTATAGTCAACATTAAGGAAATGTTCCGAACAAGCGTTTTCAGCCCGAGTGGAGCACATTTTGACCGTTTTTTTAAAAACATCATTGTACATTGAAATTTCTGCTTGCGTATGCTTTAGAAGCAAGAATTAAGAGGACTACATTCATTATTTCAGCTGAAAAATGCTTAATTTATGATTTATAGTCAACATTAATGTCATGTCCCAAACAAGCGTTTTCAGCCCGAGTGGAGCACATTTTGACTGTTTTTTTAAAAACATCATTGTACATTGAAATTTCTGCTTGCGTATGCTTTAGAAGCAAGAATTAAGAGGACTACATTCATTATTTCAGCTGAAAAATGCTTAGTTTATGATTTATAGTCAACATTAATGAAATGTTCCAAACAAGCGTTTTCAGCCCGAGTGGAGCACATTTTGACCCTTTTTTTAAAAACATCATTGTACATTGAAATTTCTGCTTGCGTATGCTTTAGAAGCAAGAATTAAGAGGACTACATTCATTATTTCAGCTGAAAAATGCTTAGTTTTTGATTTGTAGTCAACATTAATGAAATGTCCCCAACAGCGTTTTCAGCCCGAGTGGAGCGCATTTTGACTGTTTTTTTTAAAAACATCATTGTACATTGAAATTTCTGCTTGCGTATGCTTTAGAAGCAAGAATTAAGAGGACTACATTCATTATTTCAGCTGAAAAATGCTTAGTTTATGATTTATAGTCAACATTAAGGAAATGTTCCGAACAAGCGTTTTCAGCCCGAGTGGAGCACATTTTGACCGTTTTTTAAAAAACATCATTGTACATTGAAATTTCTGTTTGCGTATGCTTTAGAAGCAAGAATTAAGAGGACTACATTCATTATTTCAGCTGAAAAATGCTTAGTTTATGATTTATAGTCAACATTAAGGAAATGTTCCGAACAAGAGTTTTCAGCCCGAGTGGAGCACATTTTGACCGTTTTTTTAAAAACATCATTGTACATTGAAATTTCTGCTTGCGTATGCTTTAGAAGCAAGAATTAAGAGGACTACATTCATTATTTCAGCTGAAAAATGCTTAGTTTATGATTTATAGTCAACATTAATGTCATGTCCCAAACAAGCGTTTTCAGCCCGAGTGGAGCACATTTTGACTGTTTTTTTAAAAACATCATTGTACATTGAAATTTCTGCTTGCGTATGCTTTAGAAGCAAGAATTAAGAGGACTACATTCATTATTTCAGCTGAAAAATGCTTAGTTTATGATTTATAGTCAACATTAATGAAATGTTCCAAACAAGCGTTTTCAGCCCGAGTGGAGCACATTTTGACCCTTTTTTTAAAAACATCATTGTACATTGAAATTTCTGCTTGCGTATGCTTTAGAAGCAAGAATTAAGAGGACTACATTCATTATTTCAGCTGAAAAATGCTTAGTTTTTGATTTGTAGTCAACATTAATGAAATGTCCCCAACAGCGTTTTCAGCCCGAGTGGAGCGCATTTTGACTGTTTTTTTTAAAAACATCATTGTACATTGAAATTTCTGCTTGCGTATGCTTTAGAAGCAAGAATTAAGAGGACTACATTCATTATTTCAGCTGAAAAATGCTTAGTTTATGATTTATAGTCAACATTAAGGAAATGTTCCGAACAAGCGTTTTCAGCCCGAGTGGAGCACATTTTGACCGTTTTTTAAAAAACATCATTGTACATTGAAATTTCTGTTTGCGTATGCTTTAGAAGCAAGAATTAAGAGGATTACATTCATTATTTCAGCTGAAAAATGCTTAGTTTATGATTTATAGTCAACATTAATGTAATGTCCCAAACAAGCGTTTTCAGCCCGAGTGGAGCACATTTTGACCGTTTTTTTAAAAACATCATTGTACATTGAAATTTCTGCTTGCGTATGCTTTAGAAGCAAGAATTAAGAGGACTACATTCATTATTTCAGCTGAAAAATGCTTAGTTTATGATTTATAGTCAACATTAATGAAATGTCCCCAACAGCGTTTTCAGCCCGAGTGGAGCGCATTTTGACTGTTTTTTTTAAAAACATCATTGTACATTGAAATTTCTGCTTGCGTATGCTTTAGAAGCAAGAATTAAGAGGACTACATTCATTATTTCAGCTGAAAAATGCTTAGTTTATGATTTATAGTCAACATTAAGGAAATGTTCCGAACAAGCGTTTTCAGCCCGAGTGGAGCACATTTTGACCGTTTTTTTAAAAACATCATTGTACATTGAAATTTCTGCTTGCGTATGCTTTAGAAGCAAGAATTAAGAGGACTACATTCATTATTTCAGCTGAAAAATGCTTAGTTTATGATTTATAGTCAACATTAAGGAAATGTTCCGAACAAGCGTTTTCAGCCCGAGTGGAGCACATTTTGACCGTTTTTTTAAAAACATCATTGTACATTGAAATTTCTGCTTGCGTATGCTTTAGAAGCAAGAATTAAGAGGACTACATTCATTATTTCAGCTGAAAAATGCTTAGTTTATGATTTATAGTCAACATTAATGTAATGTCCCAAACAAGCGTTTTCAGCCCGAGTGGAGCACATTTTGACTGTTTTTTTAAAAACATCATTGTACATTGAAATTTCTGCTTGCGTATGCTTTAGAAGCAAGAATTAAGAGGACTACATTCATTATTTCAGCTGAAAAATGCTTAGTTTATGATTTATAGTCAACATTAATGAAATGTTCCAAACAAGCGTTTTCAGCCCGAGTGGAGCACATTTTGACCCTTTTTTTAAAAACATCATTGTACATTGAAATTTCTGCTTGCGTATGCTTTAGAAGCAAGAATTAAGAGGACTACATTCATTATTTCAGCTGAAAAATGCTTAGTTTTTGATTTGTAGTCAACATTAATGAAATGTCCCCAACAGCGTTTTCAGCCCGAGTGGAGCGCATTTTGACTGTTTTTTTTAAAAACATCATTGTACATTGAAATTTCTGCTTGCGTATGCTTTAGAAGCAAGAATTAAGAGGACTACATTCATTATTTCAGCTGAAAAATGCTTAGTTTATGATTTATAGTCAACATTAAGGAAATGTTCCGAACAAGCGTTTTCAGCCCGAGTGGAGCACATATTGACCGTTTTTTAAAAAACATCATTGTACATTGAAATTTCTGTTTGCGTATGCTTTAGAAGCAAGAATTAAGAGGACTACATTCATTATTTCAGCTGAAAAATGCTTAGTTTATGATTTATAGTCAACATTAATGTAATGTCCCAAACAAGCGTTTTCAGCCCGAGTGGAGCACATTTTGACCGTTTTTTTAAAAACATCATTGTACATTGAAATTTCTGCTTGCGTATGCTTTAGAAGCAAGAATTAAGAGGACTACATTCATTATTTCAGCTGAAAAATGCTTAGTTTATGATTTATAGTCAACATTAATGAAATGTCCCCAACAGCGTTTTCAGCCCGAGTGGAGCGCATTTTGACTGTTTTTTTTAAAAACATCATTGTACATTGAAATTTCTGCTTGCGTATGCTTTAGAAGCAAGAATTAAGAGGACTACATTCATTATTTCAGCTGAAAAATGCTTAGTTTATGATTTATAGTCAACATTAAGGAAATGTTCCGAACAAGCGTTTTCAGCCCGAGTGGAGCACATTTTGACCGTTTTTTTAAAAACATCATTGTACATTGAAATTTCTGCTTGCGTATGCTTTAGAAGCAAGAATTAAGAGGACTACATTCATTATTTCAGCTGAAAAATGCTTAGTTTATGATTTATAGTCAACATTAATGTCATGTCCCAAACAAGCGTTTTCAGCCCGAGTGGAGCACATTTTGACTGTTTTTTTAAAAACATCATTGTACATTGAAATTTCTGCTTGCGTATGCTTTAGAAGCAAGAATTAAGAGGACTACATTCATTATTTCAGCTGAAAAATGCTTAGTTTATGATTTATAGTCAACATTAATGAAATGTTCCAAACAAGCGTTTTCAGCCCGAGTGGAGCACATTTTGACCCTTTTTTTAAAAACATCATTGTACATTGAAATTTCTGCTTGCGTATGCTTTAGAAGCAAGAATTAAGAGGACTACATTCATTATTTCAGCTGAAAAATGCTTAGTTTTTGATTTGTAGTCAACATTAATGAAATGTCCCCAACAGCGTTTTCAGCCCGAGTGGAGCGCATTTTGACTGTTTTTTTTAAAAACATCATTGTACATTGAAATTTCTGCTTGCGTATGCTTTAGAAGCAAGAATTAAGAGGACTACATTCATTATTTCAGCTGAAAAATGCTTAGTTTTTGATTTGTAGTCAACATTAATGAAATGTCCCCAACAAGCGTTTTCAGCCCGAGTGGAGCGCATTTTGACTGTTTTTTTTAAAAACATCATTGTACATTGAAATTTCTGCTTGCGTATGCTTTAGAAGCAAGAATTAAGAGGACTACATTCATTATTTCAGCTGAAAAATGCTTAGTTTATGATTTATAGTCAACATTAAGGAAATGTTCCGAACAAGCGTTTTCAGCCCGAGTGGAGCACATTTTGACCGTTTTTTAAAAAACATCATTGTACATTGAAATTTCTGTTTGCGTATGCTTTAGAAGCAAGAATTAAGAGGACTACATTCATTATTTCAGCTGAAAAATGCTTAGTTTATGATTTATAGTCAACATTAAGGAAATGTTCCGAACAAGCGTTTTCAGCCCGAGTGGAGCACATTTTGACCGTTTTTTTAAAAACATCATTGTACATTGAAATTTCTGCTTGCGTATGCTTTAGAAGCAAGAATTAAGAGGACTACATTCATTATTTCAGCTGAAAAATGCTTAGTTTATGATTTATAGTCAACATTAATGAAATGTCCCCAACAGCGTTTTCAGCCCGAGTGGAGCGCATTTTGACTGTTTTTTTTAAAAACATCATTGTACATTGAAATTTCTGCTTGCGTATGCTTTAGAAGCAAGAATTAAGAGGACTACATTCATTATTTCAGCTGAAAAATGCTTAGTTTATGATTTATAGTCAACATTAAGGAAATGTTCCGAACAAGCGTTTTCAGCCCGAGTGGAGCACATATTGACCGTTTTTTAAAAAACATCATTGTACATTGAAATTTCTGTTTGCGTATGCTTTAGAAGCAAGAATTAAGAGGACTACATTCATTATTTCAGCTGAAAAATGCTTAGTTTATGATTTAAAGTCAACATTAATGTAATGTCCCAAACAAGCGTTTTCAGCCCGAGTGGAGCACATTTTGACCGTTTTTTTAAAAACATCATTGTACATTGAAATTTCTGCTTGCGTATGCTTTAGAAGCAAGAATTAAGAGGACTACATTCATTATTTCAGCTGAAAAATGCTTAGTTTATGATTTATAGTCAACATTAATGAAATGTCCCCAACAGCGTTTTCAGCCCGAGTGGAGCGCATTTTGACTGTTTTTTTTAAAAACATCATTGTACATTGAAATTTCTGCTTGCGTATGCTTTAGAAGCAAGAATTAAGAGGACTACATTCATTATTTCAGCTGAAAAATGCTTAGTTTATGATTTATAGTCAACATTAAGGAAATGTTCCGAACAAGCGTTTTCAGCCCGAGTGGAGCACATTTTGACCGTTTTTTTAAAAACATCATTGTACATTGAAATTTCTGCTTGCGTATGCTTTAGAAGCAAGAATTAAGAGGACTACATTCATTATTTCAGCTGAAAAATGCTTAGTTTATGATTTATAGTCAACATTAATGTCATGTCCCAAACAAGCGTTTTCAGCCCGAGTGGAGCACATTTTGACTGTTTTTTTAAAAACATCATTGTACATTGAAATTTCTGCTTGCGTATGCTTTAGAAGCAAGAATTAAGAGGACTACATTCATTATTTCAGCTGAAAAATGCTTAGTTTATGATTTATAGTCAACATTAATGAAATGTTCCAAACAAGCGTTTTCAGCCCGAGTGGAGCACATTTTGACCCTTTTTTTAAAAACATCATTGTACATTGAAATTTCTGCTTGCGTATGCTTTAGAAGCAAGAATTAAGAGGACTACATTCATTATTTCAGCTGAAAAATGCTTAGTTTTTGATTTGTAGTCAACATTAATGAAATGTCCCCAACAGCGTTTTCAGCCCGAGTGGAGCGCATTTTGACTGTTTTTTTTAAAAACATCATTGTACATTGAAATTTCTGCTTGCGTATGCTTTAGAAGCAAGAATTAAGAGGACTACATTCATTATTTCAGCTGAAAAATGCTTAGTTTATGATTTATAGTCAACATTAAGGAAATGTTCCGAACAAGCGTTTTCAGCCCGAGTGGAGCACATATTGACCGTTTTTTAAAAAACATCATTGTACATTGAAATTTCTGTTTGCGTATGCTTTAGAAGCAAGAATTAAGAGGACTACATTCATTATTTCAGCTGAAAAATGCTTAGTTTATGATTTATAGTCAACATTAATGAAATGTCCCCAACAGCGTTTTCAGCCCGAGTGGAGCGCATTTTGACTGTTTTTTTTAAAAACATCATTGTACATTGAAATTTCTGCTTGCGTATGCTTTAGAAGCAAGAATTAAGAGGACTACATTCATTATTTCAGCTGAAAAATGCTTAGTTTATGATTTATAGTCAACATTAAGGAAATGTTCCGAACAAGCGTTTTCAGCCCGAGTGGAGCACATTTTGACCGTTTTTTTAAAAACATCATTGTACATTGAAATTTCTGCTTGCGTATGCTTTAGAAGCAAGAATTAAGAGGACTACATTCATTATTTCAGCTGAAAAATGCTTAGTTTATGATTTATAGTCAACATTAAGGAAATGTTCCGAACAAGCGTTTTCAGCCCGAGTGGAGCACATTTTGACCGTTTTTTTAAAAACATCATTGTACATTGAAATTTCTGCTTGCGTATGCTTTAGAAGCAAGAATTAAGAGGACTACATTCATTATTTCAGCTGAAAAATGCTTAGTTTATGATTTATAGTCAACATTAATGTAATGTCCCAAACAAGCGTTTTCAGCCCGAGTGGAGCACATTTTGACTGTTTTTTTAAAAACATCATTGTACATTGAAATTTCTGCTTGCGTATGCTTTAGAAGCAAGAATTAAGAGGACTACATTCATTATTTCAGCTGAAAAATGCTTAGTTTATGATTTATAGTCAACATTAATGAAATGTTCCAAACAAGCGTTTTCAGCCCGAGTGGAGCACATTTTGACCCTTTTTTTAAAAACATCATTGTACATTGAAATTTCTGCTTGCGTATGCTTTAGAAGCAAGAATTAAGAGGACTACATTCATTATTTCAGCTGAAAAATGCTTAGTTTATGATTTATAGTCAACATTAATGAAATGTCCCCAACAGCGTTTTCAGCCCGAGTGGAGCGCATTTTGACTGTTTTTTTTAAAAACATCATTGTACATTGAAATTTCTGCTTGCGTATGCTTTAGAAGCAAGAATTAAGAGGACTACATTCATTATTTCAGCTGAAAAATGCTTAGTTTATGATTTATAGTCAACATTAAGGAAATGTTCCGAACAAGCGTTTTCAGCCCGAGTGGAGCACATTTTGACCGTTTTTTTAAAAACATCATTGTACATTGAAATTTCTGCTTGCGTATGCTTTAGAAGCAAGAATTAAGAGGACTACATTCATTATTTCAGCTGAAAAATGCTTAGTTTATGATTTATAGTCAACATTAATGTAATGTCCCAAACAAGCGTTTTCAGCCCGAGTGGAGCACATTTTGACTGTTTTTTTAAAAACATCATTGTACATTGAAATTTCTGCTTGCGTATGCTTTAGAAGCAAGAATTAAGAGGACTACATTCATTATTTCAGCTGAAAAATGCTTAGTTTATGATTTATAGTCAACATTAATGAAATGTTCCAAACAAGCGTTTTCAGCCCGAGTGGAGCACATTTTGACCCTTTTTTTAAAAACATCATTGTACATTGAAATTTCTGCTTGCGTATGCTTTAGAAGCAAGAATTAAGAGGACTACATTCATTATTTCAGCTGAAAAATGCTTAGTTTTTGATTTGTAGTCAACATTAATGAAATGTCCCCAACAGCGTTTTCAGCCCGAGTGGAGCGCATTTTGACTGTTTTTTTTAAAAACATCATTGTACATTGAAATTTCTGCTTGCGTATGCTTTAGAAGCAAGAATTAAGAGGACTACATTCATTATTTCAGCTGAAAAATGCTTAGTTTATGATTTATAGTCAACATTAAGGAAATGTTCCGAACAAGCGTTTTCAGCCCGAGTGGAGCACATTTTGACTGTTTTTTTAAAAACATCATTGTACATTGAAATTTCTGCTTGCGTATGCTTTAGAAGCAAGAATTAAGAGGACTACATTCATTATTTCAGCTGAAAAATGCTTAGTTTATGATTTATAGTCAACATTAATGAAATGTTCCAAACAAGCGTTTTCAGCCCGAGTGGAGCACATTTTGACCCTTTTTTTAAAAACATCATTGTACATTGAAATTTCTGCTTGCGTATGCTTTAGAAGCAAGAATTAAGAGGACTACATTCATTATTTCAGCTGAAAAATGCTTAGTTTATGATTTATAGTCAACATTAATGAAATGTCCCCAACAGCGTTTTCAGCCCGAGTGGAGCGCATTTTGACTGTTTTTTTTAAAAACATCATTGTACATTGAAATTTCTGCTTGCGTATGCTTTAGAAGCAAGAATTAAGAGGACTACATTCATTATTTCAGCTGAAAAATGCTTAGTTTATGATTTATAGTCAACATTAAGGAAATGTTCCGAACAAGCGTTTTCAGCCCGAGTGGAGCACATATTGACCGTTTTTTAAAAAACATCATTGTACATTGAAATTTCTGTTTGCGTATGCTTTAGAAGCAAGAATTAAGAGGACTACATTCATTATTTCAGCTGAAAAATGCTTAGTTTATGATTTAAAGTCAACATTAATGTAATGTCCCAAACAAGCGTTTTCAGCCCGAGTGGAGCACATTTTGACCGTTTTTTTAAAAACATCATTGTACATTGAAATTTCTGCTTGCGTATGCTTTAGAAGCAAGAATTAAGAGGACTACATTCATTATTTCAGCTGAAAAATGCTTAGTTTATGATTTATAGTCAACATTAATGAAATGTCCCCAACAGCGTTTTCAGCCCGAGTGGAGCGCATTTTGACTGTTTTTTTTAAAAACATCATTGTACATTGAAATTTCTGCTTGCGTATGCTTTAGAAGCAAGAATTAAGAGGACTACATTCATTATTTCAGCTGAAAAATGCTTAGTTTATGATTTATAGTCAACATTAAGGAAATGTTCCGAACAAGCGTTTTCAGCCCGAGTGGAGCACATTTTGACCGTTTTTTTAAAAACATCATTGTACATTGAAATTTCTGCTTGCGTATGCTTTAGAAGCAAGAATTAAGAGGACTACATTCATTATTTCAGCTGAAAAATGCTTAGTTTATGATTTATAGTCAACATTAATGTCATGTCCCAAACAAGCGTTTTCAGCCCGAGTGGAGCACATTTTGACTGTTTTTTTAAAAACATCATTGTACATTGAAATTTCTGCTTGCGTATGCTTTAGAAGCAAGAATTAAGAGGACTACATTCATTATTTCAGCTGAAAAATGCTTAGTTTATGATTTATAGTCAACATTAATGAAATGTTCCAAACAAGCGTTTTCAGCCCGAGTGGAGCACATTTTGACCCTTTTTTTAAAAACATCATTGTACATTGAAATTTCTGCTTGCGTATGCTTTAGAAGCAAGAATTAAGAGGACTACATTCATTATTTCAGCTGAAAAATGCTTAGTTTTTGATTTGTAGTCAACATTAATGAAATGTCCCCAACAGCGTTTTCAGCCCGAGTGGAGCGCATTTTGACTGTTTTTTTTAAAAACATCATTGTACATTGAAATTTCTGCTTGCGTATGCTTTAGAAGCAAGAATTAAGAGGACTACATTCATTATTTCAGCTGAAAAATGCTTAGTTTATGATTTATAGTCAACATTAAGGAAATGTTCCGAACAAGCGTTTTCAGCCCGAGTGGAGCACATATTGACCGTTTTTTAAAAAACATCATTGTACATTGAAATTTCTGTTTGCGTATGCTTTAGAAGCAAGAATTAAGAGGACTACATTCATTATTTCAGCTGAAAAATGCTTAGTTTATGATTTATAGTCAACATTAATGAAATGTCCCCAACAGCGTTTTCAGCCCGAGTGGAGCGCATTTTGACTGTTTTTTTTAAAAACATCATTGTACATTGAAATTTCTGCTTGCGTATGCTTTAGAAGCAAGAATTAAGAGGACTACATTCATTATTTCAGCTGAAAAATGCTTAGTTTATGATTTATAGTCAACATTAAGGAAATGTTCCGAACAAGCGTTTTCAGCCCGAGTGGAGCACATTTTGACCGTTTTTTTAAAAACATCATTGTACATTGAAATTTCTGCTTGCGTATGCTTTAGAAGCAAGAATTAAGAGGACTACATTCATTATTTCAGCTGAAAAATGCTTAGTTTATGATTTATAGTCAACATTAAGGAAATGTTCCGAACAAGCGTTTTCAGCCCGAGTGGAGCACATTTTGACCGTTTTTTTAAAAACATCATTGTACATTGAAATTTCTGCTTGCGTATGCTTTAGAAGCAAGAATTAAGAGGACTACATTCATTATTTCAGCTGAAAAATGCTTAGTTTATGATTTATAGTCAACATTAATGTCATGTCCCAAACAAGCGTTTTCAGCCCGAGTGGAGCACATTTTGACTGTTTTTTTAAAAACATCATTGTACATTGAAATTTCTGCTTGCGTATGCTTTAGAAGCAAGAATTAAGAGGACTACATTCATTATTTCAGCTGAAAAATGCTTAGTTTATGATTTATAGTCAACATTAATGAAATGTTCCAAACAAGCGTTTTCAGCCCGAGTGGAGCACATTTTGACCCTTTTTTTAAAAACATCATTGTACATTGAAATTTCTGCTTGCGTATGCTTTAGAAGCAAGAATTAAGAGGACTACATTCATTATTTCAGCTGAAAAATGCTTAGTTTTTGATTTGTAGTCAACATTAATGAAATGTCCCCAACAGCGTTTTCAGCCCGAGTGGAGCGCATTTTGACTGTTTTTTTTAAAAACATCATTGTACATTGAAATTTCTGCTTGCGTATGCTTTAGAAGCAAGAATTAAGAGGACTACATTCATTATTTCAGCTGAAAAATGCTTAGTTTATGATTTATAGTCAACATTAAGGAAATGTTCCGAACAAGCGTTTTCAGCCCGAGTGGAGCACATATTGACCGTTTTTTAAAAAACATCATTGTACATTGAAATTTCTGTTTGCGTATGCTTTAGAAGCAAGAATTAAGAGGACTACATTCATTATTTCAGCTGAAAAATGCTTAGTTTATGATTTATAGTCAACATTAATGAAATGTCCCCAACAGCGTTTTCAGCCCGAGTGGAGCGCATTTTGACTGTTTTTTTTAAAAACATCATTGTACATTGAAATTTCTGCTTGCGTATGCTTTAGAAGCAAGAATTAAGAGGACTACATTCATTATTTCAGCTGAAAAATGCTTAGTTTATGATTTATAGTCAACATTAAGGAAATGTTCCGAACAAGCGTTTTCAGCCCGAGTGGAGCACATTTTGACCGTTTTTTTAAAAACATCATTGTACATTGAAATTTCTGCTTGCGTATGCTTTAGAAGCAAGAATTAAGAGGACTACATTCATTATTTCAGCTGAAAAATGCTTAGTTTATGATTTATAGTCAACATTAAGGAAATGTTCCGAACAAGCGTTTTCAGCCCGAGTGGAGCACATTTTGACCGTTTTTTTAAAAACATCATTGTACATTGAAATTTCTGCTTGCGTATGCTTTAGAAGCAAGAATTAAGAGGACTACATTCATTATTTCAGCTGAAAAATGCTTAGTTTATGATTTATAGTCAACATTAATGTAATGTCCCAAACAAGCGTTTTCAGCCCGAGTGGAGCACATTTTGACTGTTTTTTTAAAAACATCATTGTACATTGAAATTTCTGCTTGCGTATGCTTTAGAAGCAAGAATTAAGAGGACTACATTCATTATTTCAGCTGAAAAATGCTTAGTTTATGATTTATAGTCAACATTAATGAAATGTTCCAAACAAGCGTTTTCAGCCCGAGTGGAGCACATTTTGACCCTTTTTTTAAAAACATCATTGTACATTGAAATTTCTGCTTGCGTATGCTTTAGAAGCAAGAATTAAGAGGACTACATTCATTATTTCAGCTGAAAAATGCTTAGTTTATGATTTATAGTCAACATTAATGAAATGTCCCCAACAGCGTTTTCAGCCCGAGTGGAGCGCATTTTGACTGTTTTTTTTAAAAACATCATTGTACATTGAAATTTCTGCTTGCGTATGCTTTAGAAGCAAGAATTAAGAGGACTACATTCATTATTTCAGCTGAAAAATGCTTAGTTTATGATTTATAGTCAACATTAAGGAAATGTTCCGAACAAGCGTTTTCAGCCCGAGTGGAGCACATTTTGACCGTTTTTTTAAAAACATCATTGTACATTGAAATTTCTGCTTGCGTATGCTTTAGAAGCAAGAATTAAGAGGACTACATTCATTATTTCAGCTGAAAAATGCTTAGTTTATGATTTATAGTCAACATTAATGTAATGTCCCAAACAAGCGTTTTCAGCCCGAGTGGAGCACATTTTGACTGTTTTTTTAAAAACATCATTGTACATTGAAATTTCTGCTTGCGTATGCTTTAGAAGCAAGAATTAAGAGGACTACATTCATTATTTCAGCTGAAAAATGCTTAGTTTATGATTTATAGTCAACATTAATGAAATGTTCCAAACAAGCGTTTTCAGCCCGAGTGGAGCACATTTTGACCCTTTTTTTAAAAACATCATTGTACATTGAAATTTCTGCTTGCGTATGCTTTAGAAGCAAGAATTAAGAGGACTACATTCATTATTTCAGCTGAAAAATGCTTAGTTTTTGATTTGTAGTCAACATTAATGAAATGTCCCCAACAGCGTTTTCAGCCCGAGTGGAGCGCATTTTGACTGTTTTTTTTAAAAACATCATTGTACATTGAAATTTCTGCTTGCGTATGCTTTAGAAGCAAGAATTAAGAGGACTACATTCATTATTTCAGCTGAAAAATGCTTAGTTTATGATTTATAGTCAACATTAAGGAAATGTTCCGAACAAGCGTTTTCAGCCCGAGTGGAGCACATATTGACCGTTTTTTAAAAAACATCATTGTACATTGAAATTTCTGTTTGCGTATGCTTTAGAAGCAAGAATTAAGAGGACTACATTCATTATTTCAGCTGAAAAATGCTTAGTTTATGATTTAAAGTCAACATTAATGTAATGTCCCAAACAAGCGTTTTCAGCCCGAGTGGAGCACATTTTGACCGTTTTTTTAAAAACATCATTGTACATTGAAATTTCTGCTTGCGTATGCTTTAGAAGCAAGAATTAAGAGGACTACATTCATTATTTCAGCTGAAAAATGCTTAGTTTATGATTTATAGTCAACATTAATGAAATGTCCCCAACAGCGTTTTCAGCCCGAGTGGAGCGCATTTTGACTGTTTTTTTTAAAAACATCATTGTACATTGAAATTTCTGCTTGCGTATGCTTTAGAAGCAAGAATTAAGAGGACTACATTCATTATTTCAGCTGAAAAATGCTTAGTTTATGATTTATAGTCAACATTAAGGAAATGTTCCGAACAAGCGTTTTCAGCCCGAGTGGAGCACATTTTGACCGTTTTTTTAAAAACATCATTGTACATTGAAATTTCTGCTTGCGTATGCTTTAGAAGCAAGAATTAAGAGGACTACATTCATTATTTCAGCTGAAAAATGCTTAGTTTATGATTTATAGTCAACATTAATGTCATGTCCCAAACAAGCGTTTTCAGCCCGAGTGGAGCACATTTTGACTGTTTTTTTAAAAACATCATTGTACATTGAAATTTCTGCTTGCGTATGCTTTAGAAGCAAGAATTAAGAGGACTACATTCATTATTTCAGCTGAAAAATGCTTAGTTTATGATTTATAGTCAACATTAATGAAATGTTCCAAACAAGCGTTTTCAGCCCGAGTGGAGCACATTTTGACCCTTTTTTTAAAAACATCATTGTACATTGAAATTTCTGCTTGCGTATGCTTTAGAAGCAAGAATTAAGAGGACTACATTCATTATTTCAGCTGAAAAATGCTTAGTTTATGATTTATAGTCAACATTAATGAAATGTCCCCAACAGCGTTTTCAGCCCGAGTGGAGCGCATTTTGACTGTTTTTTTTAAAAACATCATTGTACATTGAAATTTCTGCTTGCGTATGCTTTAGAAGCAAGAATTAAGAGGACTACATTCATTATTTCAGCTGAAAAATGCTTAGTTTATGATTTATAGTCAACATTAAGGAAATGTTCCGAACAAGCGTTTTCAGCCCGAGTGGAGCACATATTGACCGTTTTTTAAAAAACATCATTGTACATTGAAATTTCTGTTTGCGTATGCTTTAGAAGCAAGAATTAAGAGGACTACATTCATTATTTCAGCTGAAAAATGCTTAGTTTATGATTTAAAGTCAACATTAATGTAATGTCCCAAACAAGCGTTTTCAGCCCGAGTGGAGCACATTTTGACCGTTTTTTTAAAAACATCATTGTACATTGAAATTTCTGCTTGCGTATGCTTTAGAAGCAAGAATTAAGAGGACTACATTCATTATTTCAGCTGAAAAATGCTTAGTTTATGATTTATAGTCAACATTAATGAAATGTCCCCAACAGCGTTTTCAGCCCGAGTGGAGCGCATTTTGACTGTTTTTTTTAAAAACATCATTGTACATTGAAATTTCTGCTTGCGTATGCTTTAGAAGCAAGAATTAAGAGGACTACATTCATTATTTCAGCTGAAAAATGCTTAGTTTATGATTTATAGTCAACATTAAGGAAATGTTCCGAACAAGCGTTTTCAGCCCGAGTGGAGCACATTTTGACCGTTTTTTTAAAAACATCATTGTACATTGAAATTTCTGCTTGCGTATGCTTTAGAAGCAAGAATTAAGAGGACTACATTCATTATTTCAGCTGAAAAATGCTTAGTTTATGATTTATAGTCAACATTAATGTCATGTCCCAAACAAGCGTTTTCAGCCCGAGTGGAGCACATTTTGACTGTTTTTTTAAAAACATCATTGTACATTGAAATTTCTGCTTGCGTATGCTTTAGAAGCAAGAATTAAGAGGACTACATTCATTATTTCAGCTGAAAAATGCTTAGTTTATGATTTATAGTCAACATTAATGAAATGTTCCAAACAAGCGTTTTCAGCCCGAGTGGAGCACATTTTGACCCTTTTTTTAAAAACATCATTGTACATTGAAATTTCTGCTTGCGTATGCTTTAGAAGCAAGAATTAAGAGGACTACATTCATTATTTCAGCTGAAAAATGCTTAGTTTTTGATTTGTAGTCAACATTAATGAAATGTCCCCAACAGCGTTTTCAGCCCGAGTGGAGCGCATTTTGACTGTTTTTTTTAAAAACATCATTGTACATTGAAATTTCTGCTTGCGTATGCTTTAGAAGCAAGAATTAAGAGGACTACATTCATTATTTCAGCTGAAAAATGCTTAGTTTATGATTTATAGTCAACATTAAGGAAATGTTCCGAACAAGCGTTTTCAGCCCGAGTGGAGCACATATTGACCGTTTTTTAAAAAACATCATTGTACATTGAAATTTCTGTTTGCGTATGCTTTAGAAGCAAGAATTAAGAGGACTACATTCATTATTTCAGCTGAAAAATGCTTAGTTTATGATTTATAGTCAACATTAATGAAATGTCCCCAACAGCGTTTTCAGCCCGAGTGGAGCGCATTTTGACTGTTTTTTTTAAAAACATCATTGTACATTGAAATTTCTGCTTGCGTATGCTTTAGAAGCAAGAATTAAGAGGACTACATTCATTATTTCAGCTGAAAAATGCTTAGTTTATGATTTATAGTCAACATTAAGGAAATGTTCCGAACAAGCGTTTTCAGCCCGAGTGGAGCACATTTTGACCGTTTTTTTAAAAACATCATTGTACATTGAAATTTCTGCTTGCGTATGCTTTAGAAGCAAGAATTAAGAGGACTACATTCATTATTTCAGCTGAAAAATGCTTAGTTAATGATTTATAGTCAACATTAAGGAAATGTTCCGAACAAGCGTTTTCAGCCCGAGTGGAGCACATTTTGACCGTTTTTTTAAAAACATCATTGTACATTGAAATTTCTGCTTGCGTATGCTTTAGAAGCAAGAATTAAGAGGACTACATTCATTATTTCAGCTGAAAAATGCTTAATTTATGATTTATAGTCAACATTAATGTCATGTCCCAAACAAGCGTTTTCAGCCCGAGTGGAGCACATTTTGACTGTTTTTTTAAAAACATCATTGTACATTGAAATTTCTGCTTGCGTATGCTTTAGAAGCAAGAATTAAGAGGACTACATTCATTATTTCAGCTGAAAAATGCTTAGTTTATGATTTATAGTCAACATTAATGAAATGTTCCAAACAAGCGTTTTCAGCCCGAGTGGAGCACATTTTGACCCTTTTTTTAAAAACATCATTGTACATTGAAATTTCTGCTTGCGTATGCTTTAGAAGCAAGAATTAAGAGGACTACATTCATTATTTCAGCTGAAAAATGCTTAGTTTTTGATTTGTAGTCAACATTAATGAAATGTCCCCAACAGCGTTTTCAGCCCGAGTGGAGCGCATTTTGACTGTTTTTTTTAAAAACATCATTGTACATTGAAATTTCTGCTTGCGTATGCTTTAGAAGCAAGAATTAAGAGGACTACATTCATTATTTCAGCTGAAAAATGCTTAGTTTATGATTTATAGTCAACATTAAGGAAATGTTCCGAACAAGCGTTTTCAGCCCGAGTGGAGCACATTTTGACCGTTTTTTAAAAAACATCATTGTACATTGAAATTTCTGTTTGCGTATGCTTTAGAAGCAAGAATTAAGAGGACTACATTCATTATTTCAGCTGAAAAATGCTTAGTTTATGATTTATAGTCAACATTAATGTAATGTCCCAAACAAGCGTTTTCAGCCCGAGTGGAGCACATTTTGACCGTTTTTTTAAAAACATCATTGTACATTGAAATTTCTGCTTGCGTATGCTTTAGAAGCAAGAATTAAGAGGACTACATTCATTATTTCAGCTGAAAAATGCTTAGTTTATGATTTATAGTCAACATTAATGAAATGTCCCCAACAGCGTTTTCAGCCCGAGTGGAGCGCATTTTGACTGTTTTTTTTAAAAACATCATTGTACATTGAAATTTCTGCTTGCGTATGCTTTAGAAGCAAGAATTAAGAGGACTACATTCATTATTTCAGCTGAAAAATGCTTAGTTTATGATTTATAGTCAACATTAAGGAAATGTTCCGAACAAGCGTTTTCAGCCCGAGTGGAGCACATTTTGACCGTTTTTTTAAAAACATCATTGTACATTGAAATTTCTGCTTGCGTATGCTTTAGAAGCAAGAATTAAGAGGACTACATTCATTATTTCAGCTGAAAAATGCTTAGTTTATGATTTATAGTCAACATTAATGTAATGTCCCAAACAAGCGTTTTCAGCCCGAGTGGAGCACATTTTGACTGTTTTTTTAAAGACATCATTGTACATTGAAATTTCTGCTTGCGTATGCTTTAGAAGCAAGAATTAAGAGGACTACATTCATTATTTCAGCTGAAAAATGCTTAGTTTATGATTTATAGTCAACATTAATGAAATGTTCCAAACAAGCGTTTTCAGCCCGAGTGGAGCACATTTTGACCCTTTTTTTAAAAACATCATTGTACATTGAAATTTCTGCTTGCGTATGCTTTAGAAGCAAGAATTAAGAGGACTACATTCATTATTTCAGCTGAAAAATGCTTAGTTTATGATTTATAGTCAACATTAATGAAATGTCCCCAACAGCGTTTTCAGCCCGAGTGGAGCGCATTTTGACTGTTTTTTTTAAAAACATCATTGTACATTGAAATTTCTGCTTGCGTATGCTTTAGAAGCAAGAATTAAGAGGACTACATTCATTATTTCAGCTGAAAAATGCTTAGTTTATGATTTATAGTCAACATTAAGGAAATGTTCCGAACAAGCGTTTTCAGCCCGAGTGGAGCACATTTTGACCGTTTTTTTAAAAACATCATTGTACATTGAAATTTCTGCTTGCGTATGCTTTAGAAGCAAGAATTAAGAGGACTACATTCATTATTTCAGCTGAAAAATGCTTAGTTTATGATTTATAGTCAACATTAATGTAATGTCCCAAACAAGCGTTTTCAGCCCGAGTGGAGCACATTTTGACTGTTTTTTTAAAAACATCATTGTACATTGAAATTTCTGCTTGCGTATGCTTTAGAAGCAAGAATTAAGAGGACTACATTCATTATTTCAGCTGAAAAATGCTTAGTTTATGATTTATAGTCAACATTAATGAAATGTTCCAAACAAGCGTTTTCAGCCCGAGTGGAGCACATTTTGACCCTTTTTTTAAAAACATCATTGTACATTGAAATTTCTGCTTGCGTATGCTTTAGAAGCAAGAATTAAGAGGACTACATTCATTATTTCAGCTGAAAAATGCTTAGTTTTTGATTTGTAGTCAACATTAATGAAATGTCCCCAACAGCGTTTTCAGCCCGAGTGGAGCGCATTTTGACTGTTTTTTTTAAAAACATCATTGTACATTGAAATTTCTGCTTGCGTATGCTTTAGAAGCAAGAATTAAGAGGACTACATTCATTATTTCAGCTGAAAAATGCTTAGTTTATGATTTATAGTCAACATTAAGGAAATGTTCCGAACAAGCGTTTTCAGCCCGAGTGGAGCACATATTGACCGTTTTTTAAAAAACATCATTGTACATTGAAATTTCTGTTTGCGTATGCTTTAGAAGCAAGAATTAAGAGGACTACATTCATTATTTCAGCTGAAAAATGCTTAGTTTATGATTTAAAGTCAACATTAATGTAATGTCCCAAACAAGCGTTTTCAGCCCGAGTGGAGCACATTTTGACCGTTTTTTTAAAAACATCATTGTACATTGAAATTTCTGCTTGCGTATGCTTTAGAAGCAAGAATTAAGAGGACTACATTCATTATTTCAGCTGAAAAATGCTTAGTTTATGATTTATAGTCAACATTAAGGAAATGTTCCGAACAAGCGTTTTCAGCCCGAGTGGAGCACATTTTGACCGTTTTTTAAAAAACATCATCGTACATTGAAATTTCTTTTTGCGTATGCTTTAGAAGCAAGAATTAAGAGGACTACATTCATTATTTCAGCTGAAAAATGCTTAGTTTATGATTTATAGTTAACATTAATGTAATGTCCCAAACAAGCGTTTTCAGCCCGAGTGGAGCACATTTTGACTGTTTTTTTAAAAACATCATTGTACATTGAAATTTCTGCTTGCGTATGCTTTAGAAGCAAGAATTAAGAGGACTACATTCATTATTTCAGCTGAAAAATGCTTAGTTTATGATTTATAGTCAACATTAATGTCATGTCCCAAACAAGCGTTTTCAGCCCGAGTGGAGCACATTTTGACTGTTTTTTTAAAAACATCATTGTACATTGAAATTTCTGCTTGCGTATGCTTTAGAAGCAAGAATTAAGAGGACTACATTCATTATTTCAGCTGAAAAATGCTTAGTTTATGATTTATAGTCAACATTAATGAAATGTTCCAAACAAGCGTTTTCAGCCCGAGTGGAGCACATTTTGACCCTTTTTTTAAAAACATCATTGTACATTGAAATTTCTGCTTGCGTATGCTTTAGAAGCAAGAATTAAGAGGACTACATTCATTATTTCAGCTGAAAAATGCTTAGTTTTTGATTTGTAGTCAACATTAATGAAATGTCCCCAACAGCGTTTTCAGCCCGAGTGGAGCGCATTTTGACTGTTTTTTTTAAAAACATCATTGTACATTGAAATTTCTGCTTGCGTATGCTTTAGAAGCAAGAATTAAGAGGACTACATTCATTATTTCAGCTGAAAAATGCTTAGTTTATGATTTATAGTCAACATTAAGGAAATGTTCCGAACAAGCGTTTTCAGCCCGAGTGGAGCACATTTTGACCGTTTTTTAAAAAACATCATTGTACATTGAAATTTCTGTTTGCGTATGCTTTAGAAGCAAGAATTAAGAGGACTACATTCATTATTTCAGCTGAAAAATGCTTAGTTTATGATTTATAGTCAACATTAATGTAATGTCCCAAACAAGCGTTTTCAGCCCGAGTGGAGCACATTTTGACTGTTTTTTTAAAAACATCATTGTACATTGAAATTTCTGCTTGCGAATGCTTTAGAAGCAAGAATTAAGAGGACTACATTCATTATTTCAGCTGAAAAATGCTTAGTTTTTGATTTGTAGTCAACATTAATGAAATGTCGACCAACAGCGTTTTCAGCCCGAGTGGAGCACATTTTGACTGTTTTTTTTAAAAACATCATTGTACATTGAAATTTCTGTTTGCGTATGCTTTAGAAGCAAGAATTAAGAGGACTACTTTCATTATTTCAGCTGAAAAATGCTTAGTTTTTGATTTGTAGTCAACATTAATGAAATGTCCCCAACAGCGTTTTCAGCCCGAGTGGAGCGCATTTTGACTGTTTTTTTTTAAAAACATCATTGTACATTGAAATTTCTGCTTGCGTATGCTTTAGAAGCAAGAATTAAGAGGACTACATTCATTATTTCAGCTGAAAAATGCTTAGTTTATGATTTATAGTCAACATTAAGGAAATGTTCCGAACAAGCGTTTTCAGCCCGAGTGGAGCACATTTTGACCGTTTTTTAAAAAACATCATTGTACATTGAAATTTCTTTTTGCGTATGCTTTAGAAGCAAGAATTAAGAGGACTACATTCATTATTTCAGCTGAAAAATGCTTAGTTTATGATTTATAGTCAACATTAATGTAATGTCCCAAACAAGCGTTTTCAGCCCGAGTGGAGCACATTTTGACTGTTTTTTTAAAAACATCATTGTACATTGAAATTTCTGCTTGCGTATGCTTTAGAAGCAAGAATTAAGAGGACTACATTCATTATTTCAGCTGAAAAATGCTTAGTTTATGATTTATAGTCAACATTAATGAAATGTTCCAAACAAGCGTTTTCAGCCCGAGTGGAGCACATTTTGACCCTTTTTTTAAAAACATCATTGTACATTGAAATTTCTGCTTGCGTATGCTTTAGAAGCAAGAATTAAGAGGACTACATTCATTATTTCAGCTGAAAAATGCTTAGTTTATGATTTATAGTCAACATTAATGAAATGTTCCAAACAAGCGTTTTCAGCCCGAGTGGAGCACATTTTGACCCTTTTTTTAAAAACATCATTGTACATTGAAATTTCTGCTTGCGTATGCTTTAGAAGCAAGAATTAAGAGGACTACATTCATTATTTCAGCTGAAAAATGCTTTGTTTTTGATTTGTAGTCAACATTAATGAAATGTCCCCAACAGCGTTTTCAGCCCGAGTGGAGCGCATTTTGACTGTTTTTTTTAAAAACATCATTGTACATTGAAATTTCTGCTTGCGTATGCTTTAGAAGCAAGAATTAAGAGGACTACATTCATTATTTCAGCTGAAAAATGCTTAGTTTATGATTTATAGTCAACATTAAGGAAATGTTCCGAACAAGCGTTTTCAGCCCGAGTGGAGCACATTTTGACCGTTTTTTAAAAAACATCATTGTACATTGAAATTTCTGTTTGCGTATGCTTTAGAAGCAAGAATTAAGAGGACTACATTCATTATTTCAGCTAAAAAATGCTTAGTTTATGATTTATAGTCAACATTAATGTAATGTCCCAAACAAGCGTTTTCAGCCCGAGTGGAGCACATTTTGACTGTTTTTTTAAAAACATCATTGTACATTGAAATTTCTGCTTGCGTATGCTTTAGAAGCAAGAATTAAGAGGACTACATTCATTATTTCAGCTGAAAAATGCTTAGCTTATGATTTATAGTCAACATTAATGTCATGTCCCAAACAAGCGTTTTCAGCCCGAGTGGAGCACATTTTGACTGTTTTTTTAAAAACATCATTGTACATTGAAATTTCTGCTTGCGTATGCTTTAGAAGCAAGAATTAAGAGGACTACATTCATTATTTCAGCTGAAAAATGCTTAGTTTATGATTTATAGTCAACATTAAGGAAATGTTCCGAACAAGCGTTTTCAGCCCGAGTGGAGCACATTTTGACCGTTTTTTTAAAAACATCATTGTACAATGAAATTTCTGCTTGCGTATGCTTTAGAAGCAAGAATTAAGAGGACTACATTCATTATTTCAGCTGAAAAATGCTTAGTTTATGATTTATAGTCAACATTAATGAAATGTCCCCAACAGCGTTTTCAGCCCGAGTGGAGCGCATTTTGACTGTTTTTTTTAAAAACATCATTGTACATTGAAATTTCTGCTTGCGTATGCTTTAGAAGCAAGAATTAAGAGGACTACATTCATTATTTCAGCTGAAAAATGCTTAGTTTATGATTTATAGTCAACATTAAGGAAATGTTCCGAACAAGCGTTTTCAGCCCGAGTGGAGCACATTTTGACCGTTTTTTAAAAAACATCATTGTACATTGAAATTTCTGTTTGCGTATGCTTTAGAAGCAAGAATTAAGAGGACTACATTCATTATTTCAGCTGAAAAATGCTTAGTTTATGATTTATAGTCAACATTAATGTAATGTCCCAAACAAGCGTTTTCAGCCCGAGTGGAGCACATTTTGACCGTTTTTTTAAAAACATCATTGTACATTGAAATTTCTGCTTGCGTATGCTTTAGAAGCAAGAATTAAGAGGACTACATTCATTATTTCAGCTGAAAAATGCTTAGTTTATGATTTATAGTCAACATTAATGAAATGTCCCCAACAGCGTTTTCAGCCCGAGTGGAGCGCATTTTGACTGTTTTTTTTAAAAACATCATTGTACATTGAAATTTCTGCTTGCGTATGCTTTAGAAGCAAGAATTAAGAGGACTACATTCATTATTTCAGCTGAAAAATGCTTAGTTTATGATTTATAGTCAACATTAAGGAAATGTTCCGAACAAGCGTTTTCAGCCCGAGTGGAGCACATTTTGACCGTTTTTTTAAAAACATCATTGTACATTGAAATTTCTGCTTGCGTATGCTTTAGAAGCAAGAATTAAGAGGACTACATTCATTATTTCAGCTGAAAAATGCTTAATTTATGATTTATAGTCAACATTAATGTCATGTCCCAAACAAGCGTTTTCAGCCCGAGTGGAGCACATTTTGACTGTTTTTTTAAAAACATCATTGTACATTGAAATTTCTGCTTGCGTATGCTTTAGAAGCAAGAATTAAGAGGACTACATTCATTATTTCAGCTGAAAAATGCTTAGTTTATGATTTATAGTCAACATTAAGGAAATGTTCCAAACAAGCGTTTTCAGCCCGAGTGGAGCACATTTTGACCCTTTTTTTAAAAACATCATTGTACATTGAAATTTCTGCTTGCGTATGCTTTAGAAGCAAGAATTAAGAGGACTACATTCATTATTTCAGCTGAAAAATGCTTAGTTTATGATTTATAGTCAACATTAATGAAATGTTCCAAACAAGCGTTTTCAGCCCGAGTGGAGCACATTTTGACCCTTTTTTTAAAAACATCATTGTACATTGAAATTTCTGCTTGCGTATGCTTTAGAAGCAAGAATTAAGAGGACTACATTCATTATTTCAGCTGAAAAATGCTTTGTTTTTGATTTGTAGTCAACATTAATGAAATGTCCCCAACAGCGTTTTCAGCCCGAGTGGAGCGCATTTTGACTGTTTTTTTTAAAAACATCATTGTACATTGAAATTTCTGCTTGCGTATGCTTTAGAAGCAAGAATTAAGAGGACTACATTCATTATTTCAGCTGAAAAATGCTTAGTTTATGATTTATAGTCAACATTAAGGAAATGTTCCGAACAAGCGTTTTCAGCCCGAGTGGAGCACATTTTGACCGTTTTTTAAAAAACATCATTGTACATTGAAATTTCTGTTTGCGTATGCTTTAGAAGCAAGAATTAAGAGGACTACATTCATTATTTCAGCTAAAAAATGCTTAGTTTATGATTTATAGTCAACATTAATGTAATGTCCCAAACAAGCATTTTCAGCCCGAGTGGAGCACATTTTGACTGTTTTTTTAAAAACATCATTGTACATTGAAATTTCTGCTTGCGTATGCTTTAGAAGCAAGAATTAAGAGGACTACATTCATTATTTCAGCTGAAAAATGCTTAGCTTATGATTTATAGTCAACATTAATGTCATGTCCCAAACAAGCGTTTTCAGCCCGAGTGGAGCACATTTTGACTGTTTTTTTAAAAACATCATTGTACATTGAAATTTCTGCTTGCGTATGCTTTAGAAGCAAGAATTAAGAGGACTACATTCATTATTTCAGCTGAAAAATGCTTAGTTTATGATTTATAGTCAACATTAAGGAAATGTTCCGAACAAGCGTTTTCAGCCCGAGTGGAGCACATTTTGACCGTTTTTTTAAAAACATCATTGTACAATGAAATTTCTGCTTGCGTATGCTTTAGAAGCAAGAATTAAGAGGACTACATTCATTATTTCAGCTGAAAAATGCTTAGTTTATGATTTATAGTCAACATTAATGAAATGTCCCCAACAGCGTTTTCAGCCCGAGTGGAGCGCATTTTGACTGTTTTTTTTAAAAACATCATTGTACATTGAAATTTCTGCTTGCGTATGCTTTAGAAGCAAGAATTAAGAGGACTACATTCATTATTTCAGCTGAAAAATGCTTAGTTTATGATTTATAGTCAACATTAAGGAAATGTTCCGAACAAGCGTTTTCAGCCCGAGTGGAGCACATTTTGACCGTTTTTTAAAAAACATCATTGTACATTGAAATTTCTGTTTGCGTATGCTTTAGAAGCAAGAATTAAGAGGACTACATTCATTATTTCAGCTGAAAAATGCTTAGTTTATGATTTATAGTCAACATTAATGTAATGTCCCAAACAAGCGTTTTCAGCCCGAGTGGAGCACATTTTGACCGTTTTTTTAAAAACATCATTGTACATTGAAATTTCTGCTTGCGTATGCTTTAGAAGCAAGAATTAAGAGGACTACATTCATTATTTCAGCTGAAAAATGCTTAGTTTATGATTTATAGTCAACATTAATGAAATGTCCCCAACAGCGTTTTCAGCCCGAGTGGAGCGCATTTTGACTGTTTTTTTTAAAAACATCATTGTACATTGAAATTTCTGCTTGCGTATGCTTTAGAAGCAAGAATTAAGAGGACTACATTCATTATTTCAGCTGAAAAATGCTTAGTTTATGATTTATAGTCAACATTAAGGAAATGTTCCGAACAAGCGTTTTCAGCCCGAGTGGAGCACATTTTGACCGTTTTTTTAAAAACATCATTGTACATTGAAATTTCTGCTTGCGTATGCTTTAGAAGCAAGAATTAAGAGGACTACATTCATTATTTCAGCTGAAAAATGCTTAATTTATGATTTATAGTCAACATTAATGTCATGTCCCAAACAAGCGTTTTCAGCCCGAGTGGAGCACATTTTGACTGTTTTTTTAAAAACATCATTGTACATTGAAATTTCTGCTTGCGTATGCTTTAGAAGCAAGAATTAAGAGGACTACATTCATTATTTCAGCTGAAAAATGCTTAGTTTATGATTTATAGTCAACATTAAGGAAATGTTCCGAACAAGCGTTTTCAGCCCGAGTGGAGCACATTTTGACCGTTTTTTTAAAAACATCATTGTACATTGAAATTTCTGCTTGCGTATGCTTTAGAAGCAAGAATTAAGAGGACTACATTCATTATTTCAGCTGAAAAATGCTTAGTTTATGATTTATAGTCAACATTAATGAAATGTCCCCAACAGCGTTTTCAGCCCGAGTGGAGCGCATTTTGACTGTTTTTTTTAAAAACATCATTGTACATTGAAATTTCTGCTTGCGTATGCTTTAGAAGCAAGAATTAAGAGGACTACATTCATTATTTCAGCTGAAAAATGCTTAGTTTATGATTTATAGTCAACATTAATGAAATGTCCCCAACAGCGTTTTCAGCCCGAGTGGAGCGCATTTTGACTGTTTTTTTTAAAAACATCATTGTACATTGAAATTTCTGCTTGCGTATGCTTTAGAAGCAAGAATTAAGAGGACTACATTCATTATTTCAGCTGAAAAATGCTTAGTTTATGATTTATAGTCAACATTAAGGAAATGTTCCGAACAAGCGTTTTCAGCCCGAGTGGAGCACATTTTGACCGTTTTTTAAAAAACATCATTGTACATTGAAATTTCTGTTTGCGTATGCTTTAGAAGCAAGAATTAAGAGGACTACATTCATTATTTCAGCTGAAAAATGCTTAGTTTATGATTTATAGTCAACATTAATGTAATGTCCCAAACAAGCGTTTTCAGCCCGAGTGGAGCACATTTTGACCGTTTTTTTAAAAACATCATTGTACATTGAAATTTCTGCTTGCGTATGCTTTAGAAGCAAGAATTAAGAGGACTACATTCATTATTTCAGCTGAAAAATGCTTAGTTTATGATTTATAGTCAACATTAATGAAATGTCCCCAACAGCGTTTTCAGCCCGAGTGGAGCGCATTTTGACTGTTTTTTTTAAAAACATCATTGTACATTGAAATTTCTGCTTGCGTATGCTTTAGAAGCAAGAATTAAGAGGACTACATTCATTATTTCAGCTGAAAAATGCTTAGTTTATGATTTATAGTCAACATTAAGGAAATGTTCCGAACAAGCGTTTTCAGCCCGAGTGGAGCACATTTTGACCGTTTTTTTAAAAACATCATTGTACATTGAAATTTCTGCTTGCGTATGCTTTAGAAGCAAGAATTAAGAGGACTACATTCATTATTTCAGCTGAAAAATGCTTAATTTATGATTTATAGTCAACATTAATGTCATGTCCCAAACAAGCGTTTTCAGCCCGAGTGGAGCACATTTTGACTGTTTTTTTAAAAACATCATTGTACATTGAAATTTCTGCTTGCGTATGCTTTAGAAGCAAGAATTAAGAGGACTACATTCATTATTTCAGCTGAAAAATGCTTAGTTTATGATTTATAGTCAACATTAATGAAATGTTCCAAACAAGCGTTTTCAGCCCGAGTGGAGCACATTTTGACCCTTTTTTTAAAAACATCATTGTACATTGAAATTTCTGCTTGCGTATGCTTTAGAAGCAAGAATTAAGAGGACTACATTCATTATTTCAGCTGAAAAATGCTTAGTTTTTGATTTGTAGTCAACATTAATGAAATGTCCCCAACAGCGTTTTCAGCCCGAGTGGAGCGCATTTTGACTGTTTTTTTTAAAAACATCATTGTACATTGAAATTTCTGCTTGCGTATGCTTTAGAAGCAAGAATTAAGAGGACTACATTCATTATTTCAGCTGAAAAATGCTTAGTTTATGATTTATAGTCAACATTAAGGAAATGTTCCGAACAAGCGTTTTCAGCCCGAGTGGAGCACATATTGACCGTTTTTTAAAAAACATCATTGTACATTGAAATTTCTGTTTGCGTATGCTTTAGAAGCAAGAATTAAGAGGACTACATTCATTATTTCAGCTGAAAAATGCTTAGTTTATGATTTATAGTCAACATTAATGAAATGTCCCCAACAGCGTTTTCAGCCCGAGTGGAGCGCATTTTGACTGTTTTTTTTAAAAACATCATTGTACATTGAAATTTCTGCTTGCGTATGCTTTAGAAGCAAGAATTAAGAGGACTACATTCATTATTTCAGCTGAAAAATGCTTAGTTTATGATTTATAGTCAACATTAAGGAAATGTTCCGAACAAGCGTTTTCAGCCCGAGTGGAGCACATTTTGACCGTTTTTTTAAAAACATCATTGTACATTGAAATTTCTGCTTGCGTATGCTTTAGAAGCAAGAATTAAGAGGACTACATTCATTATTTCAGCTGAAAAATGCTTAGTTTATGATTTATAGTCAACATTAAGGAAATGTTCCAAACAAGCGTTTTCAGCCCGAGTGGAGCACATTTTGACCCTTTTTTTAAAAACATCATTGTACATTGAAATTTCTGCTTGCGTATGCTTTAGAAGCAAGAATTAAGAGGACTACATTCATTATTTCAGCTGAAAAATGCTTAGTTTTTGATTTATAGTCAACATTAATGTAATGTCCCAAACAAGCGTTTTCAGCCCGAGTGGAGCACATTTTGACCGTTTTTTTAAAAACATCATTGTACATTGAAATTTCTGCTTGCGTATGCTTTAGAAGCAAGAATTAAGAGGACTACATTCATTATTTCAGCTGAAAAATGCTTAGTTTATGATTTATAGTCAACATTAATGAAATGTCCCCAACAGCGTTTTCAGCCCGAGTGGAGCGCATTTTGACTGTTTTTTTTAAAAACATCATTGTACATTGAAATTTCTGCTTGCGTATGCTTTAGAAGCAAGAATTAAGAGGACTACATTCATTATTTCAGCTGAAAAATGCTTAGTTTATGATTTATAGTCAACATTAAGGAAATGTTCCGAACAAGCGTTTTCAGCCCGAGTGGAGCACATTTTGACCGTTTTTTTAAAAACATCATTGTACATTGAAATTTCTGCTTGCGTATGCTTTAGAAGCAAGAATTAAGAGGACTACATTCATTATTTCAGCTGAAAAATGCTTAGTTTATGATTTATAGTCAACATTAATGTAATGTCCCAAACAAGCGTTTTCAGCCCGAGTGGAGCACATTTTGACTGTTTTTTTAAAAACATCATTGTACATTGAAATTTCTGCTTGCGTATGCTTTAGAAGCAAGAATTAAGAGGACTACATTCATTATTTCAGCTGAAAAATGCTTAGTTTATGATTTATAGTCAACATTAATGAAATGTTCCAAACAAGCGTTTTCAGCCCGAGTGGAGCACATTTTGACCCTTTTTTTAAAAACATCATTGTACATTGAAATTTCTGCTTGCGTATGCTTTAGAAGCAAGAATTAAGAGGACTACATTCATTATTTCAGCTGAAAAATGCTTAGTTTTTGATTTGTAGTCAACATTAATGAAATGTCCCCAACAGCGTTTTCAGCCCGAGTGGAGCGCATTTTGACTGTTTTTTTTAAAAACATCATTGTACATTGAAATTTCTGCTTGCGTATGCTTTAGAAGCAAGAATTAAGAGGACTACATTCATTATTTCAGCTGAAAAATGCTTAGTTTATGATTTATAGTCAACATTAAGGAAATGTTCCGAACAAGCGTTTTCAGCCCGAGTGGAGCACATATTGACCGTTTTTTAAAAAACATCATTGTACATTGAAATTTCTGTTTGCGTATGCTTTAGAAGCAAGAATTAAGAGGACTACATTCATTATTTCAGCTGAAAAATGCTTAGTTTATGATTTATAGTCAACATTAATGTAATGTCCCAAACAAGCGTTTTCAGCCCGAGTGGAGCACATTTTGACCGTTTTTTTAAAAACATCATTGTACATTGAAATTTCTGCTTGCGTATGCTTTAGAAGCAAGAATTAAGAGGACTACATTCATTATTTCAGCTGAAAAATGCTTAGTTTATGATTTATAGTCAACATTAATGAAATGTCCCCAACAGCGTTTTCAGCCCGAGTGGAGCGCATTTTGACTGTTTTTTTTAAAAACATCATTGTACATTGAAATTTCTGCTTGCGTATGCTTTAGAAGCAAGAATTAAGAGGACTACATTCATTATTTCAGCTGAAAAATGCTTAGTTTATGATTTATAGTCAACATTAAGGAAATGTTCCGAACAAGCGTTTTCAGCCCGAGTGGAGCACATTTTGACCGTTTTTTTAAAAACATCATTGTACATTGAAATTTCTGCTTGCGTATGCTTTAGAAGCAAGAATTAAGAGGACTACATTCATTATTTCAGCTGAAAAATGCTTAGTTTATGATTTATAGTCAACATTAATGTCATGTCCCAAACAAGCGTTTTCAGCCCGAGTGGAGCACATTTTGACTGTTTTTTTAAAAACATCATTGTACATTGAAATTTCTGCTTGCGTATGCTTTAGATTCAAGAATTAAGAGGACTACATTCATTATTTCAGCTGAAAAATGCTTAGTTTATGATTTATAGTCAACATTAATGAAATGTTCCAAACAAGCGTTTTCAGCCCGAGTGGAGCACATTTTGACCCTTTTTTTAAAAACATCATTGTACATTGAAATTTCTGCTTGCGTATGCTTTAGAAGCAAGAATTAAGAGGACTACATTCATTATTTCAGCTGAAAAATGCTTAGTTTTTGATTTGTAGTCAACATTAATGAAATGTCCCCAACAGCGTTTTCAGCCCGAGTGGAGCGCATTTTGACTGTTTTTTTTAAAAACATCATTGTACATTGAAATTTCTGCTTGCGTATGCTTTAGAAGCAAGAATTAAGAGGACTACATTCATTATTTCAGCTGAAAAATGCTTAGTTTTTGATTTGTAGTCAACATTAATGAAATGTCCCCAACAAGCGTTTTCAGCCCGAGTGGAGCGCATTTTGACTGTTTTTTTTAAAAACATCATTGTACATTGAAATTTCTGCTTGCGTATGCTTTAGAAGCAAGAATTAAGAGGACTACATTCATTATTTCAGCTGAAAAATGCTTAGTTTATGATTTATAGTCAACATTAAGGAAATGTTCCGAACAAGCGTTTTCAGCCCGAGTGGAGCACATTTTGACCGTTTTTTAAAAAACATCATTGTACATTGAAATTTCTGTTTGCGTATGCTTTAGAAGCAAGAATTAAGAGGACTACATTCATTATTTCAGCTGAAAAATGCTTAGTTTATGATTTATAGTCAACATTAATGTAATGTCCCAAACAAGCGTTTTCAGCCCGAGTGGAGCACATTTTGACCGTTTTTTTAAAAACATCATTGTACATTGAAATTTCTGCTTGCGTATGCTTTAGAAGCAAGAATTAAGAGGACTACATTCATTATTTCAGCTGAAAAATGCTTAGTTTATGATTTATAGTCAACATTAATGAAATGTCCCCAACAGCGTTTTCAGCCCGAGTGGAGCGCATTTTGACTGTTTTTTTTAAAAACATCATTGTACATTGAAATTTCTGCTTGCGTATGCTTTAGAAGCAAGAATTAAGAGGACTACATTCATTATTTCAGCTGAAAAATGCTTAGTTTATGATTTATAGTCAACATTAAGGAAATGTTCCGAACAAGCGTTTTCAGCCCGAGTGGAGCACATTTTGACCGTTTTTTTAAAAACATCATTGTACATTGAAATTTCTGCTTGCGTATGCTTTAGAAGCAAGAATTAAGAGGATTACATTCATTATTTCAGCTGAAAAATGCTTAGTTTATGATTTATAGTCAACATTAAGGAAATGTTCCGAACAAGCGTTTTCAGCCCGAGTGGAGCACATTTTGACCGTTTTTTAAAAAACATCATTGTACATTGAAATTTCTGTTTGCGTATGCTTTAGAAGCAAGAATTAAGAGGACTACATTCATTATTTCAGCTGAAAAATGCTTAGTTTATGATTTATAGTCAACATTAATGTAATGTCCCAAACAAGCGTTTTCAGCCCGAGTGGAGCACATTTTGACCGTTTTTTTAAAAACATCATTGTACATTGAAATTTCTGCTTGCGTATGCTTTAGAAGCAAGAATTAAGAGGACTACATTCATTATTTCAGCTGAAAAATGCTTAGTTTATGATTTATAGTCAACATTAATGAAATGTCCCCAACAGCGTTTTCAGCCCGAGTGGAGCGCATTTTGACTGTTTTTTTTAAAAACATCATTGTACATTGAAATTTCTGCTTGCGTATGCTTTAGAAGCAAGAATTAAGAGGACTACATTCATTATTTCAGCTGAAAAATGCTTAGTTTATGATTTATAGTCAACATTAAGGAAATGTTCCGAACAAGCGTTTTCAGCCCGAGTGGAGGCCATTTTGACCGTTTTTTAAAAAACATCATTGTACATTGAAATTTCTGTTTGCGTATGCTTTAGAAGCAAGAATTAAGAGGACTACATTCATTATTTCAGCTGAAAAATGCTTAGTTTATGATTTATAGTCAACATTAATGTAATGTCCCAAACAAGCGTTTTCAGCCCGAGTGGAGCACATTTTGACTGTTTTTTTAAAAACATCATTGTACATTGAAATTTCTGCTTGCGTATGCTTTAGAAGCAAGAATTAAGAGGACTACATTCATTATTTCAGCTGAAAAATGCTTAGTTTATGATTTATAGTCAACATTAATGAAATGTCCCCAACAGCGTTTTCAGCCCGAGTGGAGCACATTTTGACTGTTTTTTTAAAAACATCATTGTACATTGAAATTTCTGCTTGCGAATGCTTTAGAAGCAAGAATTAAGAGGACTACATTCATTATTTCAGCTGAAAAATGCTTAGTTTTTGATTTGTAGTCAACATTAATGAAATGTCGACCAACAGCGTTTTCAGCCCGAGTGGAGCACATTTTGACTGTTTTTTTTAAAAACATCATTGTACATTGAAATTTCTGCTTGCGTATGCTTTAGAAGCAAGAATTAAGAGGACTACTTTCATTATTTCAGCTGAAAAATGCTTAGTTTTTGATTTGTAGTCAACATTAATGAAATGTCCCCAACAGCGTTTTCAGCCCGAGTGGAGCGCATTTTGACTGTTTTTTTTAAAAACATCATTGTACATTGAAATTTCTGCTTGCGTATGCTTTAGAAGCAAGAATTAAGAGGACTACATTCATTATTTCAGCTGAAAAATGCTTAGTTTATGATTTATAGTCAACATTAAGGAAATGTTCCGAACAAGCGTTTTCAGCCCGAGTGGAGCACATTTTGACCGTTTTTTAAAAAACATCATTGTACATTGAAATTTCTTTTTGCGTATGCTTTAGAAGCAAGAATTAAGAGGACTACATTCATTATTTCAGCTGAAAAATGCTTAGTTTATGATTTATAGTCAACATTAATGTAATGTCCCAAACAAGCGTTTTCAGCCCGAGTGGAGCACATTTTGACTGTTTTTTTAAAAACATCATTGTACATTGAAATTTCTGCTTGCGTATGCTTTAGAAGCAAGAATTAAGAGGACTACATTCATTATTTCAGCTGAAAAATGCTTATTTTATGATTTATAGTCAACATTAATGTCATGTCCCAAACAAGCGTTTTCAGCCCGAGTGGAGCACATTTTGACTGTTTTTTTAAAAACATCATTGTACATTGAAATTTCTGCTTGCGTATGCTTTAGAAGCAAGAATTAAGAGGACTACATTCATTATTTCAGCTGAAAAATGCTTAGTTTATGATTTATAGTCAACATTAATGAAATGTTCCAAACAAGCGTTTTCAGCCCGAGTGGAGCACATTTTGACCCTTTTTTTAAAAACATCATTGTACATTGAAATTTCTGCTTGCGTATGCTTTAGAAGCAAGAATTAAGAGGACTACATTCATTATTTCAGCTGAAAAATGCTTTGTTTTTGATTTGTAGTCAACATTAATGAAATGTCCCCAACAGCGTTTTCAGCCCGAGTGGAGCGCATTTTGACTGTTTTTTTTAAAAACATCATTGTACATTGAAATTTCTGCTTGCGTATGCTTTAGAAGCAAGAATTAAGAGGACTACATTCATTATTTCAGCTGAAAAATGCTTAGTTTATGATTTATAGTCAACATTAAGGAAATGTTCCGAACAAGCGTTTTCAGCCCGAGTGGAGCACATTTTGACCGTTTTTTAAAAAACATCATTGTACATTGAAATTTCTGTTTGCGTATGCTTTAGAAGCAAGAATTAAGAGGACTACATTCATTATTTCAGCTGAAAAATGCTTAGTTTATGATTTATAGTCAACATTAATGTAATGTCCCAAACAAGCGTTTTCAGCCCGAGTGGAGCACATTTTGACTGTTTTTTTAAAAACATCATTGTACATTGAAATTTCTGCTTGCGTATGCTTTAGAAGCAAGAATTAAGAGGACTACATTCATTATTTCAGCTGAAAAATGCTTAGTTTATGATTTATAGTCAACATTAATGTCATGTCCCAAACAAGCGTTTTCAGCCCGAGTGGAGCACATTTTGACCCTTTTTTTAAAAACATCATTGTACATTGAAATTTCTTTTTGCGTATGCTTTAGAAGCAAGAATTAAGAGGACTACATTCATTATTTCAGCTGAAAAATGCTTAGTTTATGATTTATAGTCAACATTAATGTAATGTCCCCAACAGCGTTTTCAGCCCGAGTGGAGCACATTTTGACTGTTTTTTTAAAAACATCATTGTACATTGAAATTTCTGCTTGCGAATGCTTTAGAAGCAAGAATTAAGAGGACTACATTCATTATTTCAGCTGAAAAATGCTTAGTTTTTGATTTGTAGTCAACATTAATGAAATGTCCCCAACAGCGTTTTCAGCCCGAGTGGAGCACATTTTGACTGTTTTTTTTAAAAACATCATTGTACATTGAAATTTCTGCTTGCGTATGCTTTAGAAGCAAGAATTAAGAGGACTACTTTCATTATTTCAGCTGAAAAATGCTTAGTTTTTGATTTGTAGTCAACATTAATGAAATGTCCCCAACAGCGTTTTCAGCCCGAGTGGAGCGCATTTTGACTGTTTTTTTTAAAAACATCATTGTACATTGAAATTTCTGCTTGCGTATGCTTTAGAAGCAAGAATTAAGAGGACTACATTCATTATTTCAGCTGAAAAATGCTTAGTTTATGATTTATAGTCAACATTAAGGAAATGTTCCGAACAAGCGTTTTCAGCCCGAGTGGAGCACATTTTGACCGTTTTTTAAAAAACATCATCGTACATTGAAATTTCTTTTTGCGTATGCTTTAGAAGCAAGAATTAAGAGGACTACATTCATTATTTCAGCTGAAAAATGCTTAGTTTATGATTTATAGTCAACATTAATGAAATGTTCCAAACAAGCGTTTTCAGCCCGAGTGGAGCACATTTTGACCCTTTTTTTAAAAACATCATTGTACATTGAAATTTCTGCTTGCGTATGCTTTAGAAGCAAGAATTAAGAGGACTACATTCATTATTTCAGCTGAAAAATGCTTAGTTTATGATTTATAGTCAACATTAATGTCATGTCCCAAACAAGCGTTTTCAGCCCGAGTGGAGCACATTTTGACTGTTTTTTTAAAAACATCATTGTACATTGAAATTTCTGCTTGCGTATGCTTTAGAAGCAAGAATTAAGAGGACTACATTCATTATTTCAGCTGAAAAATGCTTAGTTTATGATTTATAGTCAACATTAATGAAATGTCCCCAACAGCGTTTTCAGCCCGAGTGGAGCACATTTTGACTGTTTTTTTAAAAACATCATTGTACATTGAAATTTCTGCTTGCGAATGCTTTAGAAGCAAGAATTAAGAGGACTACATTCATTATTTCAGCTGAAAAATGCTTAGTTTTTGATTTGTAGTCAACATTAATGAAATGTCGACCAACAGCGTTTTCAGCCCGAGTGGAGCACATTTTGACTGTTTTTTTTAAAAACATCATTGTACATTGAAATTTCTGCTTGCGTATGCTTTAGAAGCAAGAATTAAGAGGACTACTTTCATTATTTCAGCTGAAAAATGCTTAGTTTTTGATTTGTAGTCAACATTAATGAAATGTCCCCAACAGCGTTTTCAGCCCGAGTGGAGCGCATTTTGACTGTTTTTTTTAAAAACATCATTGTACATTGAAATTTCTGCTTGCGTATGCTTTAGAAGCAAGAATTAAGAGGACTACATTCATTATTTCAGCTGAAAAATGCTTAGTTTATGATTTATAGTCAACATTAAGGAAATGTTCCGAACAAGCGTTTTCAGCCCGAGTGGAGCACATTTTGACCGTTTTTTAAAAAACATCATTGTACATTGAAATTTCTTTTTGCGTATGCTTTAGAAGCAAGAATTAAGAGGACTACATTCATTATTTCAGCTGAAAAATGCTTAGTTTATGATTTATAGTCAACATTAATGTAATGTCCCAAACAAGCGTTTTCAGCCCGAGTGGAGCACATTTTGACTGTTTTTTTAAAAACATCATTGTACATTGAAATTTCTGCTTGCGTATGCTTTAGAAGCAAGAATTAAGAGGACTACATTCATTATTTCAGCTGAAAAATGCTTAGTTTATGATTTATAGTCAACATTAATGTCATGTCCCAAACAAGCGTTTTCAGCCCGAGTGGAGCACATTTTGACTGTTTTTTTAAAAACATCATTGTACATTGAAATTTCTGCTTGCGTATGCTTTAGAAGCAAGAATTAAGAGGACTACATTCATTATTTCAGCTGAAAAATGCTTAGTTTATGATTTATAGTCAACATTAATGAAATGTTCCAAACAAGCGTTTTCAGCCCGAGTGGAGCACATTTTGACCCTTTTTTTAAAAACATCATTGTACATTGAAATTTCTGCTTGCGTATGCTTTAGAAGCAAGAATTAAGAGGACTACATTCATTATTTCAGCTGAAAAATGCTTTGTTTTTGATTTGTAGTCAACATTAATGAAATGTCCCCAACAGCGTTTTCAGCCCGAGTGGAGCGCATTTTGACTGTTTTTTTTAAAAACATCATTGTACATTGAAATTTCTGCTTGCGTATGCTTTAGAAGCAAGAATTAAGAGGACTACATTCATTATTTCAGCTGAAAAATGCTTAGTTTATGATTTATAGTCAACATTAAGGAAATGTTCCGAACAAGCGTTTTCAGCCCGAGTGGAGCACATTTTGACCGTTTTTTAAAAAACATCATTGTACATTGAAATTTCTGTTTGCGTATGCTTTAGAAGCAAGAATTAAGAGGACTACATTCATTATTTCAGCTGAAAAATGCTTAGTTTATGATTTATAGTCAACATTAATGTAATGTCCCAAACAAGCGTTTTCAGCCCGAGTGGAGCACATTTTGACTGTTTTTTTAAAAACATCATTGTACATTGAAATTTCTGCTTGCGTATGCTTTAGAAGCAAGAATTAAGAGGACTACATTCATTATTTCAGCTGAAAAATGCTTAGTTTATGATTTATAGTCAACATTAATGTCATGTCCCAAACAAGCGTTTTCAGCCCGAGTGGAGCACATTTTGACCCTTTTTTTAAAAACATCATTGTACATTGAAATTTCTTTTTGCGTATGCTTTAGAAGCAAGAATTAAGAGGACTACATTCATTATTTCAGCTGAAAAATGCTTAGTTTATGATTTATAGTCAACATTAATGTAATGTCCCCAACAGCGTTTTCAGCCCGAGTGGAGCACATTTTGACTGTTTTTTTAAAAACATCATTGTACATTGAAATTTCTGCTTGCGAATGCTTTAGAAGCAAGAATTAAGAGGACTACATTCATTATTTCAGCTGAAAAATGCTTAGTTTTTGATTTGTAGTCAACATTAATGAAATGTCCCCAACAGCGTTTTCAGCCCGAGTGGAGCGCATTTTGACTGTTTTTTTTAAAAACATCATTGTACATTGAAATTTCTGCTTGCGTATGCTTTAGAAGCAAGAATTAAGAGGACTACATTCATTATTTCAGCTGAAAAATGCTTAGTTTATGATTTATAGTCAACATTAATGTAATGTCCCAAACAAGCGTTTTCAGCCCGAGTGGAGCACATTTTGACTGTTTTTTTAAAAACATCATTGTACATTGAAATTTCTGCTTGCGTATGCTTTAGAAGCAAGAATTAAGAGGACTACATTCATTATTTCAGCTGAAAAATGCTTAGTTTATGATTTATAGTCAACATTAATGTCATGTCCCAAACAAGCGTTTTCAGCCCGAGTGGAGCACATTTTGACTGTTTTTTTAAAAACATCATTGTACATTGAAATTTCTGCTTGCGTATGCTTTAGAAGCAAGAATTAAGAGGACTACATTCATTATTTCAGCTGAAAAATGCTTAGTTTATGATTTATAGTCAACATTAATGAAATGTTCCAAACAAGCGTTTTCAGCCCGAGTGGAGCACATTTTGACCCTTTTTTTAAAAACATCATTGTACATTGAAATTTCTGCTTGCGTATGCTTTAGAAGCAAGAATTAAGAGGACTACATTCATTATTTCAGCTGAAAAATGCTTTGTTTTTGATTTGTAGTCAACATTAATGAAATGTCCCCAACAGCGTTTTCAGCCCGAGTGGAGCGCATTTTGACTGTTTTTTTTAAAAACATCATTGTACATTGAAATTTCTGCTTGCGTATGCTTTAGAAGCAAGAATTAAGAGGACTACATTCATTATTTCAGCTGAAAAATGCTTAGTTTATGATTTATAGTCAACATTAAGGAAATGTTCCGAACAAGCGTTTTCAGCCCGAGTGGAGCACATTTTGACCGTTTTTTAAAAAACATCATTGTACATTGAAATTTCTGTTTGCGTATGCTTTAGAAGCAAGAATTAAGAGGACTACATTCATTATTTCAGCTGAAAAATGCTTAGTTTATGATTTATAGTCAACATTAATGTAATGTCCCAAACAAGCGTTTTCAGCCCGAGTGGAGCACATTTTGACTGTTTTTTTAAAAACATCATTGTACATTGAAATTTCTGCTTGCGTATGCTTTAGAAGCAAGAATTAAGAGGACTACATTCATTATTTCAGCTGAAAAATGCTTAGTTTATGATTTATAGTCAACATTAATGTCATGTCCCAAACAAGCGTTTTCAGCCCGAGTGGAGCACATTTTGACCCTTTTTTTAAAAACATCATTGTACATTGAAATTTCTTTTTGCGTATGCTTTAGAAGCAAGAATTAAGAGGACTACATTCATTATTTCAGCTGAAAAATGCTTAGTTTATGATTTATAGTCAACATTAATGTAATGTCCCCAACAGCGTTTTCAGCCCGAGTGGAGCACATTTTGACTGTTTTTTTAAAAACATCATTGTACATTGAAATTTCTGCTTGCGAATGCTTTAGAAGCAAGAATTAAGAGGACTACATTCATTATTTCAGCTGAAAAATGCTTAGTTTTTGATTTGTAGTCAACATTAATGAAATGTCCCCAACAGCGTTTTCAGCCCGAGTGGAGCACATTTTGACTGTTTTTTTTAAAAACATCATTGTACATTGAAATTTCTGCTTGCGTATGCTTTAGAAGCAAGAATTAAGAGGACTACTTTCATTATTTCAGCTGAAAAATGCTTAGTTTTTGATTTGTAGTCAACATTAATGAAATGTCCCCAACAGCGTTTTCAGCCCGAGTGGAGCGCATTTTGACTGTTTTTTTTAAAAACATCATTGTACATTGAAATTTCTGCTTGCGTATGCTTTAGAAGCAAGAATTAAGAGGACTACATTCATTATTTCAGCTGAAAAATGCTTAGTTTATGATTTATAGTCAACATTAAGGAAATGTTCCGAACAAGCGTTTTCAGCCCGAGTGGAGCACATTTTGACCGTTTTTTAAAAAACATCATCGTACATTGAAATTTCTTTTTGCGTATGCTTTAGAAGCAAGAATTAAGAGGACTACATTCATTATTTCAGCTTAAAAATGCTTAGTTTATGATTTATAGTCAACATTAATGAAATGTTCCAAACAAGCGTTTTCAGCCCGAGTGGAGCACATTTTGACCCTTTTTTTAAAAACATCATTGTACATTGAAATTTCTGCTTGCGTATGCTTTAGAAGCAAGAATTAAGAGGACTACATTCATTATTTCAGCTGAAAAATGCTTAGTTTATGATTTATAGTCAACATTAATGTCATGTCCCAAACAAGCGTTTTCAGCCCGAGTGGAGCACATTTTGACTGTTTTTTTAAAAACATCATTGTACATTGAAATTTCTGCTTGCGTATGCTTTAGAAGCAAGAATTAAGAGGACTACATTCATTATTTCAGCTGAAAAATGCTTAGTTTATGATTTATAGTCAACATTAAGGAAATGTTCCGAACAAGCGTTTTCAGCCCGAGTGGAGCACATTTTGACCGTTTTTTTAAAAACATCATTGTACATTGAAATTTCTGCTTGCGTATGCTTTAGAAGCAAGAATTAAGAGGACTACATTCATTATTTCAGCTGAAAAATGCTTAGTTTATGATTTATAGTCAACATTAATGTCATGTCCCAAACAAGCGTTTTCAGCCCGAGTGGAGCACATTTTGACTGTTTTTTTAAAAACATCATTGTACATTGAAATTTCTGCTTGCGTATGCTTTAGAAGCAAGAATTAAGAGGACTACATTCATTATTTCAGCTGAAAAATGCTTAGTTTATGATTTATAGTCAACATTAATGAAATGTTCCAAACAAGCGTTTTCAGCCCGAGTGGAGCACATTTTGACCCTTTTTTTAAAAACATCATTGTACATTGAAATTTCTGCTTGCGTATGCTTTAGAAGCAAGAATTAAGAGGACTACATTCATTATTTCAGCTGAAAAATGCTTAGTTTATGATTTATAGTCAACATTAATGAAATGTCCCCAACAGCGTTTTCAGCCCGAGTGGAGCGCATTTTGACTGTTTTTTTTAAAAACATCATTGTACATTGAAATTTCTGCTTGCGTATGCTTTAGAAGCAAGAATTAAGAGGACTACATTCATTATTTCAGCTGAAAAATGCTTAGTTTATGATTTATAGTCAACATTAAGGAAATGTTCCGAACAAGCGTTTTCAGCCCGAGTGGAGCACATTTTGACCGTTTTTTAAAAAACATCATTGTACATTGAAATTTCTGTTTGCGTATGCTTTAGAAGCAAGAATTAAGAGGACTACATTCATTATTTCAGCTGAAAAATGCTTAGTTTATGATTTATAGTCAACATTAATGTAATGTCCCAAACAAGCGTTTTCAGCCCGAGTGGAGCACATTTTGACTGTTTTTTTAAAAACATCATTGTACATTGAAATTTCTGCTTGCGTATGCTTTAGAAGCAAGAATTAAGAGGACTACATTCATTATTTCAGCTGAAAAATGCTTAGTTTATGATTTATAGTCAACATTAATGAAATGTCCCCAACAGCGTTTTCAGCCCGAGTGGAGCACATTTTGACTGTTTTTTTAAAAACATCATTGTACATTGAAATTTCTGCTTGCGAATGCTTTAGAAGCAAGAATTAAGAGGACTACATTCATTATTTCAGCTGAAAAATGCTTAGTTTTTGATTTGTAGTCAACATTAATGAAATGTCGACCAACAGCGTTTTCAGCCCGAGTGGAGCACATTTTGACTGTTTTTTTTAAAAACATCATTGTACATTGAAATTTCTGCTTGCGTATGCTTTAGAAGCAAGAATTAAGAGGACTACTTTCATTATTTCAGCTGAAAAATGCTTAGTTTTTGATTTGTAGTCAACATTAATGAAATGTCCCCAACAGCGTTTTCAGCCCGAGTGGAGCGCATTTTGACTGTTTTTTTTAAAAACATCATTGTACATTGAAATTTCTGCTTGCGTATGCTTTAGAAGCAAGAATTAAGAGGACTACATTCATTATTTCAGCTGAAAAATGCTTAGTTTATGATTTATAGTCAACATTAAGGAAATGTTCCGAACAAGCGTTTTCAGCCCGAGTGGAGCACATTTTGACCGTTTTTTAAAAAACATCATTGTACATTGAAATTTCTGTTTGCGTATGCTTTAGAAGCAAGAATTAAGAGGACTACATTCATTATTTCAGCTGAAAAATGCTTAGTTTATGATTTATAGTCAACATTAATGTAATGTCCCAAACAAGCGTTTTCAGCCCGAGTGGAGCACATTTTGACTGTTTTTTTAAAAACATCATTGTACATTGAAATTTCTGCTTGCGTATGCTTTAGAAGCAAGAATTAAGAGGACTACATTCATTATTTCAGCTGAAAAATGCTTAGTTTATGATTTATAGTCAACATTAATGAAATGTCCCCAACAGCGTTTTCAGCCCGAGTGGAGCACATTTTGACTGTTTTTTTAAAAACATCATTGTACATTGAAATTTCTGCTTGCGAATGCTTTAGAAGCAAGAATTAAGAGGACTACATTCATTATTTCAGCTGAAAAATGCTTAGTTTTTGATTTGTAGTCAACATTAATGAAATGTCGACCAACAGCGTTTTCAGCCCGAGTGGAGCACATTTTGACTGTTTTTTTTAAAAACATCATTGTACATTGAAATTTCTGCTTGCGTATGCTTTAGAAGCAAGAATTAAGAGGACTACTTTCATTATTTCAGCTGAAAAATGCTTAGTTTTTGATTTGTAGTCAACATTAATGAAATGTCCCCAACAGCGTTTTCAGCCCGAGTGGAGCGCATTTTGACTGTTTTTTTTAAAAACATCATTGTACATTGAAATTTCTGCTTGCGTATGCTTTAGAAGCAAGAATTAAGAGGACTACATTCATTATTTCAGCTGAAAAATGCTTAGTTTATGATTTATAGTCAACATTAAGGAAATGTTCCGAACAAGCGTTTTCAGCCCGAGTGGAGCACATTTTGACCGTTTTTTAAAAAACATCATTGTACATTGAAATTTCTTTTTGCGTATGCTTTAGAAGCAAGAATTAAGAGGACTACATTCATTATTTCAGCTGAAAAATGCTTAGTTTATGATTTATAGTCAACATTAATGTAATGTCCCAAACAAGCGTTTTCAGCCCGAGTGGAGCACATTTTGACTGTTTTTTTAAAAACATCATTGTACATTGAAATTTCTGCTTGCGTATGCTTTAGAAGCAAGAATTAAGAGGACTACATTCATTATTTCAGCTGAAAAATGCTTAGTTTATGATTTATAGTCAACATTAATGAAATGTCCCCAACAGCGTTTTCAGCCCGAGTGGAGCACATTTTGACTGTTTTTTTAAAAACATCATTGTACATTGAAATTTCTGCTTGCGAATGCTTTAGAAGCAAGAATTAAGAGGACTACATTCATTATTTCAGCTGAAAAATGCTTAGTTTTTGATTTGTAGTCAACATTAATGAAATGTCGACCAACAGCGTTTTCAGCCCGAGTGGAGCACATTTTGACTGTTTTTTTTAAAAACATCATTGTACATTGAAATTTCTGCTTGCGTATGCTTTAGAAGCAAGAATTAAGAGGACTACTTTCATTATTTCAGCTGAAAAATGCTTAGTTTTTGATTTGTAGTCAACATTAATGAAATGTCCCCAACAGCGTTTTCAGCCCGAGTGGAGCGCATTTTGACTGTTTTTTTTAAAAACATCATTGTACATTGAAATTTCTGCTTGCGTATGCTTTAGAAGCAAGAATTAAGAGGACTACATTCATTATTTCAGCTGAAAAATGCTTAGTTTATGATTTATAGTCAACATTAAGGAAATGTTCCGAACAAGCGTTTTCAGCCCGAGTGGAGCACATTTTGACCGTTTTTTAAAAAACATCATTGTACATTGAAATTTCTTTTTGCGTATGCTTTAGAAGCAAGAATTAAGAGGACTACATTCATTATTTCAGCTGAAAAATGCTTAGTTTATGATTTATAGTCAACATTAATGTAATGTCCCAAACAAGCGTTTTCAGCCCGAGTGGAGCACATTTTGACTGTTTTTTTAAAAACATCATTGTACATTGAAATTTCTGCTTGCGTATGCTTTAGAAGCAAGAATTAAGAGGACTACATTCATTATTTCAGCTGAAAAATGCTTAGTTTATGATTTATAGTCAACATTAATGTCATGTCCCAAACAAGCGTTTTCAGCCCGAGTGGAGCACATTTTGACTGTTTTTTTAAAAACATCATTGTACATTGAAATTTCTGCTTGCGTATGCTTTAGAAGCAAGAATTAAGAGGACTACATTCATTATTTCAGCTGAAAAATGCTTAGTTTATGATTTATAGTCAACATTAATGAAATGTTCCAAACAAGCGTTTTCAGCCCGAGTGGAGCACATTTTGACCCTTTTTTTAAAAACATCATTGTACATTGAAATTTCTGCTTGCGTATGCTTTAGAAGCAAGAATTAAGAGGACTACATTCATTATTTCAGCTGAAAAATGCTTAGTTTATGATTTATAGTCAACATTAATGAAATGTCCCCAACAGCGTTTTCAGCCCGAGTGGAGCGCATTTTGACTGTTTTTTTTAAAAACATCATTGTACATTGAAATTTCTGCTTGCGTATGCTTTAGAAGCAAGAATTAAGAGGACTACATTCATTATTTCAGCTGAAAAATGCTTAGTTTATGATTTATAGTCAACATTAAGGAAATGTTCCGAACAAGCGTTTTCAGCCCGAGTGGAGCACATTTTGACCGTTTTTTAAAAAACATCATTGTACATTGAAATTTCTGTTTGCGTATGCTTTAGAAGCAAGAATTAAGAGGACTACATTCATTATTTCAGCTGAAAAATGCTTAGTTTATGATTTATAGTCAACATTAATGTAATGTCCCAAACAAGCGTTTTCAGCCCGAGTGGAGCACATTTTGACTGTTTTTTTAAAAACATCATTGTACATTGAAATTTCTGCTTGCGTATGCTTTAGAAGCAAGAATTAAGAGGACTACATTCATTATTTCAGCTGAAAAATGCTTAGTTTATGATTTATAGTCAACATTAATGAAATGTCCCCAACAGCGTTTTCAGCCCGAGTGGAGCACATTTTGACTGTTTTTTTAAAAACATCATTGTACATTGAAATTTCTGCTTGCGAATGCTTTAGAAGCAAGAATTAAGAGGACTACATTCATTATTTCAGCTGAAAAATGCTTAGTTTTTGATTTGTAGTCAACATTAATGAAATGTCGACCAACAGCGTTTTCAGCCCGAGTGGAGCACATTTTGACTGTTTTTTTTTAAAAACATCATTGTACATTGAAATTTCTGCTTGCGTATGCTTTAGAAGCAAGAATTAAGAGGACTACTTTCATTATTTCAGCTGAAAAATGCTTAGTTTTTGATTTGTAGTCAACATTAATGAAATGTCCCCAACAGCGTTTTCAGCCCGAGTGGAGCGCATTTTGACTGTTTTTTTTAAAAACATCATTGTACATTGAAATTTCTGCTTGCGTATGCTTTAGAAGCAAGAATTAAGAGGACTACATTCATTATTTCAGCTGAAAAATGCTTAGTTTATGATTTATAGTCAACATTAAGGAAATGTTCCGAACAAGCGTTTTCAGCCCGAGTGGAGCACATTTTGACCGTTTTTTAAAAAACATCATTGTACATTGAAATTTCTGTTTGCGTATGCTTTAGAAGCAAGAATTAAGAGGACTACATTCATTATTTCAGCTGAAAAATGCTTAGTTTATGATTTATAGTCAACATTAATGTAATGTCCCAAACAAGCGTTTTCAGCCCGAGTGGAGCACATTTTGACTGTTTTTTTAAAAACATCATTGTACATTGAAATTTCTGCTTGCGTATGCTTTAGAAGCAAGAATTAAGAGGACTACATTCATTATTTCAGCTGAAAAATGCTTAGTTTATGATTTATAGTCAACATTAATGAAATGTCCCCAACAGCGTTTTCAGCCCGAGTGGAGCACATTTTGACTGTTTTTTTAAAAACATCATTGTACATTGAAATTTCTGCTTGCGAATGCTTTAGAAGCAAGAATTAAGAGGACTACATTCATTATTTCAGCTGAAAAATGCTTAGTTTTTGATTTGTAGTCAACATTAATGAAATGTCGACCAACAGCGTTTTCAGCCCGAGTGGAGCACATTTTGACTGTTTTTTTTAAAAACATCATTGTACATTGAAATTTCTGCTTGCGTATGCTTTAGAAGCAAGAATTAAGAGGACTACTTTCATTATTTCAGCTGAAAAATGCTTAGTTTTTGATTTGTAGTCAACATTAATGAAATGTCCCCAACAGCGTTTTCAGCCCGAGTGGAGCGCATTTTGACTGTTTTTTTTAAAAACATCATTGTACATTGAAATTTCTGCTTGCGTATGCTTTAGAAGCAAGAATTAAGAGGACTACATTCATTATTTCAGCTGAAAAATGCTTAGTTTATGATTTATAGTCAACATTAAGGAAATGTTCCGAACAAGCGTTTTCAGCCCGAGTGGAGCACATTTTGACCGTTTTTTAAAAAACATCATTGTACATTGAAATTTCTTTTTGCGTATGCTTTAGAAGCAAGAATTAAGAGGACTACATTCATTATTTCAGCTGAAAAATGCTTAGTTTATGATTTATAGTCAACATTAATGTAATGTCCCAAACAAGCGTTTTCAGCCCGAGTGGAGCACATTTTGACTGTTTTTTTAAAAACATCATTGTACATTGAAATTTCTGCTTGCGTATGCTTTAGAAGCAAGAATTAAGAGGACTACATTCATTATTTCAGCTGAAAAATGCTTAGTTTATGATTTATAGTCAACATTAATGAAATGTCCCCAACAGCGTTTTCAGCCCGAGTGGAGCACATTTTGACTGTTTTTTTAAAAACATCATTGTACATTGAAATTTCTGCTTGCGAATGCTTTAGAAGCAAGAATTAAGAGGACTACATTCATTATTTCAGCTGAAAAATGCTTAGTTTTTGATTTGTAGTCAACATTAATGAAATGTCGACCAACAGCGTTTTCAGCCCGAGTGGAGCACATTTTGACTGTTTTTTTTAAAAACATCATTGTACATTGAAATTTCTGCTTGCGTATGCTTTAGAAGCAAGAATTAAGAGGACTACTTTCATTATTTCAGCTGAAAAATGCTTAGTTTTTGATTTGTAGTCAACATTAATGAAATGTCCCCAACAGCGTTTTCAGCCCGAGTGGAGCGCATTTTGACTGTTTTTTTTAAAAACATCATTGTACATTGAAATTTCTGCTTGCGTATGCTTTAGAAGCAAGAATTAAGAGGACTACATTCATTATTTCAGCTGAAAAATGCTTAGTTTATGATTTATAGTCAACATTAAGGAAATGTTCCGAACAAGCGTTTTCAGCCCGAGTGGAGCACATTTTGACCGTTTTTTAAAAAACATCATTGTACATTGAAATTTCTTTTTGCGTATGCTTTAGAAGCAAGAATTAAGAGGACTACATTCATTATTTCAGCTGAAAAATGCTTAGTTTATGATTTATAGTCAACATTAATGTAATGTCCCAAACAAGCGTTTTCAGCCCGAGTGGAGCACATTTTGACTGTTTTTTTAAAAACATCATTGTACATTGAAATTTCTGCTTGCGTATGCTTTAGAAGCAAGAATTAAGAGGACTACATTCATTATTTCAGCTGAAAAATGCTTAGTTTATGATTTATAGTCAACATTAATGTCATGTCCCAAACAAGCGTTTTCAGCCCGAGTGGAGCACATTTTGACTGTTTTTTTAAAAACATCATTGTACATTGAAATTTCTGCTTGCGTATGCTTTAGAAGCAAGAATTAAGAGGACTACATTCATTATTTCAGCTGAAAAATGCTTAGTTTATGATTTATAGTCAACATTAATGAAATGTTCCAAACAAGCGTTTTCAGCCCGAGTGGAGCACATTTTGACCCTTTTTTTAAAAACATCATTGTACATTGAAATTTCTGCTTGCGTATGCTTTAGAAGCAAGAATTAAGAGGACTACATTCATTATTTCAGCTGAAAAATGCTTTGTTTTTGATTTGTAGTCAACATTAATGAAATGTCCCCAACAGCGTTTTCAGCCCGAGTGGAGCGCATTTTGACTGTTTTTTTTAAAAACATCATTGTACATTGAAATTTCTGCTTGCGTATGCTTTAGAAGCAAGAATTAAGAGGACTACATTCATTATTTCAGCTGAAAAATGCTTAGTTTATGATTTATAGTCAACATTAAGGAAATGTTCCGAACAAGCGTTTTCAGCCCGAGTGGAGCACATTTTGACCGTTTTTTAAAAAACATCATTGTACATTGAAATTTCTGTTTGCGTATGCTTTAGAAGCAAGAATTAAGAGGACTACATTCATTATTTCAGCTGAAAAATGCTTAGTTTATGATTTATAGTCAACATTAATGTAATGTCCCAAACAAGCGTTTTCAGCCCGAGTGGAGCACATTTTGACTGTTTTTTTAAAAACATCATTGTACATTGAAATTTCTGCTTGCGTATGCTTTAGAAGCAAGAATTAAGAGGACTACATTCATTATTTCAGCTGAAAAATGCTTAGTTTATGATTTATAGTCAACATTAATGTCATGTCCCAAACAAGCGTTTTCAGCCCGAGTGGAGCACATTTTGACCCTTTTTTTAAAAACATCATTGTACATTGAAATTTCTTTTTGCGTATGCTTTAGAAGCAAGAATTAAGAGGACTACATTCATTATTTCAGCTGAAAAATGCTTAGTTTATGATTTATAGTCAACATTAATGTAATGTCCCCAACAGCGTTTTCAGCCCGAGTGGAGCACATTTTGACTGTTTTTTTAAAAACATCATTGTACATTGAAATTTCTGCTTGCGAATGCTTTAGAAGCAAGAATTAAGAGGACTACATTCATTATTTCAGCTGAAAAATGCTTAGTTTTTGATTTGTAGTCAACATTAATGAAATGTCCCCAACAGCGTTTTCAGCCCGAGTGGAGCACATTTTGACTGTTTTTTTTAAAAACATCATTGTACATTGAAATTTCTGCTTGCGTATGCTTTAGAAGCAAGAATTAAGAGGACTACTTTCATTATTTCAGCTGAAAAATGCTTAGTTTTTGATTTGTAGTCAACATTAATGAAATGTCCCCAACAGCGTTTTCAGCCCGAGTGGAGCGCATTTTGACTGTTTTTTTTAAAAACATCATTGTACATTGAAATTTCTGCTTGCGTATGCTTTAGAAGCAAGAATTAAGAGGACTACATTCATTATTTCAGCTGAAAAATGCTTAGTTTATGATTTATAGTCAACATTAAGGAAATGTTCCGAACAAGCGTTTTCAGCCCGAGTGGAGCACATTTTGACCGTTTTTTAAAAAACATCATCGTACATTGAAATTTCTTTTTGCGTATGCTTTAGAAGCAAGAATTAAGAGGACTACATTCATTATTTCAGCTGAAAAATGCTTAGTTTATGATTTATAGTCAACATTAATGAAATGTTCCAAACAAGCGTTTTCAGCCCGAGTGGAGCACATTTTGACCCTTTTTTTAAAAACATCATTGTACATTGAAATTTCTGCTTGCGTATGCTTTAGAAGCAAGAATTAAGAGGACTACATTCATTATTTCAGCTGAAAAATGCTTAGTTTATGATTTATAGTCAACATTAATGTCATGTCCCAAACAAGCGTTTTCAGCCCGAGTGGAGCACATTTTGACTGTTTTTTTAAAAACATCATTGTACATTGAAATTTCTGCTTGCGTATGCTTTAGAAGCAAGAATTAAGAGGACTACATTCATTATTTCAGCTGAAAAATGCTTAGTTTATGATTTATAGTCAACATTAATGAAATGTTCCAAACAAGCGTTTTCAGCCCGAGTGGAGCACATTTTGACCCTTTTTTTAAAAACATCATTGTACATTGAAATTTCTGCTTGCGTATGCTTTAGAAGCAAGAATTAAGAGGACTACATTCATTATTTCAGCTGAAAAATGCTTAGTTTTTGATTTGTAGTCAACATTAATGAAATGTCCCCAACAGCGTTTTCAGCCCGAGTGGAGCGCATTTTGACTGTTTTTTTTAAAAACATCATTGTACATTGAAATTTCTGCTTGCGTATGCTTTAGAAGCAAGAATTAAGAGGACTACATTCATTATTTCAGCTGAAAAATGCTTAGTTTATGATTTATAGTCAACATTAAGGAAATGTTCCGAACAAGCGTTTTCAGCCCGAGTGGAGCACATTTTGACCGTTTTTTAAAAAACATCATTGTACATTGAAATTTCTGTTTGCGTATGCTTTAGAAGCAAGAATTAAGAGGACTACATTCATTATTTCAGCTGAAAAATGCTTAGTTTATGATTTATAGTCAACATTAATGTAATGTCCCAAACAAGCGTTTTCAGCCCGAGTGGAGCACATTTTGACTGTTTTTTTAAAAACATCATTGTACATTGAAATTTCTGCTTGCGAATGCTTTAGAAGCAAGAATTAAGAGGACTACATTCATTATTTCAGCTGAAAAATGCTTAGTTTTTGATTTGTAGTAAACATTAATGAAATGTCGACCAACAGCGTTTTCAGCCCGAGTGGAGCACATTTTGACTGTTTTTTTTAAAAACATCATTGTACATTGAAATTTCTGCTTGCGTATGCTTTAGAAGCAAGAATTAAGAGGACTACTTTCATTATTTCAGCTGAAAAATGCTTAGTTTTTGATTTGTAGTCAACATTAATGAAATGTCCCCAACAGCGTTTTCAGCCCGAGTGGAGCGCATTTTGACTGTTTTTTTTAAAAACATCATTGTACATTGAAATTTCTGCTTGCGTATGCTTTAGAAGCAAGAATTAAGAGGACTACATTCATTATTTCAGCTGAAAAATGCTTAGTTTATGATTTATAGTCAACATTAAGGAAATGTTCCGAACAAGCGTTTTCAGCCCGAGTGGAGCACATTTTGACCGTTTTTTAAAAAACATCATTGTACATTGAAATTTCTTTTTGCGTATGCTTTAGAAGCAAGAATTAAGAGGACTACATTCATTATTTCAGCTGAAAAATGCTTAGTTTATGATTTATAGTCAACATTAATGTAATGTCCCAAACAAGCGTTTTCAGCCCGAGTGGAGCACATTTTGACTGTTTTTTTAAAAACATCATTGTACATTGAAATTTCTGCTTGCGTATGCTTTAGAAGCAAGAATTAAGAGGACTACATTCATTATTTCAGCTGAAAAATGCTTAGTTTATGATTTATAGTCAACATTAATGTCATGTCCCAAACAAGCGTTTTCAGCCCGAGTGGAGCACATTTTGACTGTTTTTTTAAAAACATCATTGTACATTGAAATTTCTGCTTGCGTATGCTTTAGAAGCAAGAATTAAGAGGACTACATTCATTATTTCAGCTGAAAAATGCTTAGTTTATGATTTATAGTCAACATTAATGAAATGTTCCAAACAAGCGTTTTCAGCCCGAGTGGAGCACATTTTGACCCTTTTTTTAAAAACATCATTGTACATTGAAATTTCTGCTTGCGTATGCTTTAGAAGCAAGAATTAAGAGGACTACATTCATTATTTCAGCTGAAAAATGCTTTGTTTTTGATTTGTAGTCAACATTAATGAAATGTCCCCAACAGCGTTTTCAGCCCGAGTGGAGCGCATTTTGACTGTTTTTTTTAAAAACATCATTGTACATTGAAATTTCTGCTTGCGTATGCTTTAGAAGCAAGAATTAAGAGGACTACATTCATTATTTCAGCTGAAAAATGCTTAGTTTATGATTTATAGTCAACATTAAGGAAATGTTCCGAACAAGCGTTTTCAGCCCGAGTGGAGCACATTTTGACCGTTTTTTAAAAAACATCATTGTACATTGAAATTTCTGTTTGCGTATGCTTTAGAAGCAAGAATTAAGAGGACTACATTCATTATTTCAGCTGAAAAATGCTTAGTTTATGATTTATAGTCAACATTAATGTAATGTCCCAAACAAGCGTTTTCAGCCCGAGTGGAGCACATTTTGACTGTTTTTTTAAAAACATCATTGTACATTGAAATTTCTGCTTGCGTATGCTTTAGAAGCAAGAATTAAGAGGACTACATTCATTATTTCAGCTGAAAAATGCTTAGTTTATGATTTATAGTCAACATTAATGTCATGTCCCAAACAAGCGTTTTCAGCCCGAGTGGAGCACATTTTGACTGTTTTTTTAAAAACATCATTGTACATTGAAATTTCTGCTTGCGTATGCTTTAGAAGCAAGAATTAAGAGGACTACATTCATTATTTCAGCTGAAAAATGCTTAGTTTATGATTTATAGTCAACATTAAGGAAATGTTCCGAACAAGCGTTTTCAGCCCGAGTGGAGCACATTTTGACCGTTTTTTAAAAAACATCATTGTACATTGAAATTTCTGTTTGCGTATGCTTTAGAAGCAAGAATTAAGAGGACTACATTCATTATTTCAGCTGAAAAATGCTTAGTTTATGATTTATAGTCAACATTAATGTAATGTCCCAAACAAGCGTTTTCAGCCCGAGTGGAGCACATTTTGACTGTTTTTTTAAAAACATCATTGTACATTGAAATTTCTGCTTGCGTATGCTTTAGAAGCAAGAATTAAGAGGACTACATTCATTATTTCAGCTGAAAAATGCTTAGTTTATGATTTATAGTCAACATTAATGTCATGTCCCAAACAAGCGTTTTCAGCCCGAGTGGAGCACATTTTGACTGTTTTTTTAAAAACATCATTGTACATTGAAATTTCTGCTTGCGTATGCTTTAGAAGCAAGAATTAAGAGGACTACATTCATTATTTCAGCTGAAAAATGCTTAGTTTATGATTTATAGTCAACATTAATGAAATGTTCCAAACAAGCGTTTTCAGCCCGAGTGGAGCACATTTTGACCCTTTTTTTAAAAACATCATTGTACATTGAAATTTCTGCTTGCGTATGCTTTAGAAGCAAGAATTAAGAGGACTACATTCATTATTTCAGCTGAAAAATGCTTAGTTTTTGATTTGTAGTCAACATTAATGAAATGTCCCCAACAGCGTTTTCAGCCCGAGTGGAGCGCATTTTGACTGTTTTTTTTAAAAACATCATTGTACATTGAAATTTCTGCTTGCGTATGCTTTAGAAGCAAGAATTAAGAGGACTACATTCATTATTTCAGCTGAAAAATGCTTAGTTTATGATTTATAGTCAACATTAAGGAAATGTTCCGAACAAGCGTTTTCAGCCCGAGTGGAGCACATTTTGACCGTTTTTTAAAAAACATCATCGTACATTGAAATTTCTTTTTGCGTATGCTTTAGAAGCAAGAATTAAGAGGACTACATTCATTATTTCAGCTGAAAAATGCTTAGTTTATGATTTATAGTTAACATTAATGTAATGTCCCAAACAAGCTTTTTCAGCCCGAGTGGAGCACATTTTGACTGTTTTTTTAAAAACATCATTGTACATTGAAATTTCTGCTTGCGTATGCTTTAGAAGCAAGAATTAAGAGGACTACATTCATTATTTCAGCTGAAAAATGCTTAGTTTATGATTTATAGTCAACATTAATGTCATGTCCCAAACAAGCGTTTTCAGCCCGAGTGGAGCACATTTTGACTGTTTTTTTAAAAACATCATTGTACATTGAAATTTCTGCTTGCGTATGCTTTAGAAGCAAGAATTAAGAGGACTACATTCATTATTTCAGCTGAAAAATGCTTAGTTTATGATTTATAGTCAACATTAATGAAATGTCCCCAACAGCGTTTTCAGCCCGAGTGGAGCGCATTTTGACTGTTTTTTTTAAAAACATCATTGTACATTGAAATTTCTGCTTGCGTATGCTTTAGAAGCAAGAATTAAGAGGACTACATTCATTATTTCAGCTGAAAAATGCTTAGTTTATGATTTATAGTCAACATTAATGTCATGTCCCAAACAAGCGTTTTCAGCCCGAGTGGAGCACATTTTGACTGTTTTTTTAAAAACATCATTGTACATTGAAATTTCTGCTTGCGTATGCTTTAGAAGCAAGAATTAAGAGGACTACATTCATTATTTCAGCTGAAAAATGCTTAGTTTATGATTTATAGTCAACATTAATGAAATGTTCCAAACAAGCGTTTTCAGCCCGAGTGGAGCACATTTTGACCCTTTTTTTAAAAACATCATTGTACATTGAAATTTCTGCTTGCGTATGCTTTAGAAGCAAGAATTAAGAGGACTACATTCATTATTTCAGCTGAAAAATGCTTAGTTTATGATTTATAGTCAACATTAATGAAATGTCCCCAACAGCGTTTTCAGCCCGAGTGGAGCGCATTTTGACTGTTTTTTTTAAAAACATCATTGTACATTGAAATTTCTGCTTGCGTATGCTTTAGAAGCAAGAATTAAGAGGACTACATTCATTATTTCAGCTGAAAAATGCTTAGTTTATGATTTATAGTCAACATTAAGGAAATGTTCCGAACAAGCGTTTTCAGCCCGAGTGGAGCACATATTGACCGTTTTTTAAAAAACATCATTGTACATTGAAATTTCTGTTTGCGTATGCTTTAGAAGCAAGAATTAAGAGGACTACATTCATTATTTCAGCTGAAAAATGCTTAGTTTATGATTTAAAGTCAACATTAATGTAATGTCCCAAACAAGCGTTTTCAGCCCGAGTGGAGCACATTTTGACCGTTTTTTTAAAAACATCATTGTACATTGAAATTTCTGCTTGCGTATGCTTTAGAAGCAAGAATTAAGAGGACTACATTCATTATTTCAGCTGAAAAATGCTTAGTTTATGATTTATAGTCAACATTAATGAAATGTCCCCAACAGCGTTTTCAGCCCGAGTGGAGCGCATTTTGACTGTTTTTTTTAAAAACATCATTGTACATTGAAATTTCTGCTTGCGTATGCTTTAGAAGCAAGAATTAAGAGGACTACATTCATTATTTCAGCTGAAAAATGCTTAGTTTATGATTTATAGTCAACATTAAGGAAATGTTCCGAACAAGCGTTTTCAGCCCGAGTGGAGCACATTTTGACCGTTTTTTTAAAAACATCATTGTACATTGAAATTTCTGCTTGCGTATGCTTTAGAAGCAAGAATTAAGAGGACTACATTCATTATTTCAGCTGAAAAATGCTTAGTTTATGATTTATAGTCAACATTAATGTCATGTCCCAAACAAGCGTTTTCAGCCCGAGTGGAGCACATTTTGACTGTTTTTTTAAAAACATCATTGTACATTGAAATTTCTGCTTGCGTATGCTTTAGAAGAGAGAATTAAGAGGACTACATTCATTATTTCAGCTGAAAAATGCTTAGTTTATGATTTATAGTCAACATTAATGAAATGTTCCAAACAAGCGTTTTCAGCCCGAGTGGAGCACATTTTGACCCTTTTTTTAAAAACATCATTGTACATTGAAATTTCTGCTTGCGTATGCTTTAGAAGCAAGAATTAAGAGGACTACATTCATTATTTCAGCTGAAAAATGCTTAGTTTTTGATTTGTAGTCAACATTAATGAAATGTCCCCAACAGCGTTTTCAGCCCGAGTGGAGCGCATTTTGACTGTTTTTTTTAAAAACATCATTGTACATTGAAATTTCTGCTTGCGTATGCTTTAGAAGCAAGAATTAAGAGGACTACATTCATTATTTCAGCTGAAAAATGCTTAGTTTATGATTTATAGTCAACATTAAGGAAATGTTCCGAACAAGCGTTTTCAGCCCGAGTGGAGCACATATTGACCGTTTTTTAAAAAACATCATTGTACATTGAAATTTCTGTTTGCGTATGCTTTAGAAGCAAGAATTAAGAGGACTACATTCATTATTTCAGCTGAAAAATGCTTAGTTTATGATTTATAGTCAACATTAATGAAATGTCCCCAACAGCGTTTTCAGCCCGAGTGGAGCGCATTTTGACTGTTTTTTTTAAAAACATCATTGTACATTGAAATTTCTGCTTGCGTATGCTTTAGAAGCAAGAATTAAGAGGACTACATTCATTATTTCAGCTGAAAAATGCTTAGTTTATGATTTATAGTCAACATTAAGGAAATGTTCCGAACAAGCGTTTTCAGCCCGAGTGGAGCACATTTTGACCGTTTTTTTAAAAACATCATTGTACATTGAAATTTCTGCTTGCGTATGCTTTAGAAGCAAGAATTAAGAGGACTACATTCATTATTTCAGCTGAAAAATGCTTAGTTTATGATTTATAGTCAACATTAAGGAAATGTTCCGAACAAGCGTTTTCAGCCCGAGTGGAGCACATTTTGACCGTTTTTTTAAAAACATCATTGTACATTGAAATTTCTGCTTGCGTATGCTTTAGAAGCAAGAATTAAGAGGACTACATTCATTATTTCAGCTGAAAAATGCTTAGTTTATGATTTATAGTCAACATTAATGTAATGTCCCAAACAAGCGTTTTCAGCCCGAGTGGAGCACATTTTGACTGTTTTTTTAAAAACATCATTGTACATTGAAATTTCTGCTTGCGTATGCTTTAGAAGCAAGAATTAAGAGGACTACATTCATTATTTCAGCTGAAAAATGCTTAGTTTATGATTTATAGTCAACATTAATGAAATGTTCCAAACAAGCGTTTTCAGCCCGAGTGGAGCACATTTTGACCCTTTTTTTAAAAACATCATTGTACATTGAAATTTCTGCTTGCGTATGCTTTAGAAGCAAGAATTAAGAGGACTACATTCATTATTTCAGCTGAAAAATGCTTAGTTTATGATTTATAGTCAACATTAATGAAATGTCCCCAACAGCGTTTTCAGCCCGAGTGGAGCGCATTTTGACTGTTTTTTTTAAAAACATCATTGTACATTGAAATTTCTGCTTGCGTATGCTTTAGAAGCAAGAATTAAGAGGACTACATTCATTATTTCAGCTGAAAAATGCTTAGTTTATGATTTATAGTCAACATTAAGGAAATGTTCCGAACAAGCGTTTTCAGCCCGAGTGGAGCACATTTTGACCGTTTTTTTAAAAACATCATTGTACATTGAAATTTCTGCTTGCGTATGCTTTAGAAGCAAGAATTAAGAGGACTACATTCATTATTTCAGCTGAAAAATGCTTAGTTTATGATTTATAGTCAACATTAATGTAATGTCCCAAACAAGCGTTTTCAGCCCGAGTGGAGCACATTTTGACTGTTTTTTTAAAAACATCATTGTACATTGAAATTTCTGCTTGCGTATGCTTTAGAAGCAAGAATTAAGAGGACTACATTCATTATTTCAGCTGAAAAATGCTTAGTTTATGATTTATAGTCAACATTAATGAAATGTTCCAAACAAGCGTTTTCAGCCCGAGTGGAGCACATTTTGACCCTTTTTTTAAAAACATCATTGTACATTGAAATTTCTGCTTGCGTATGCTTTAGAAGCAAGAATTAAGAGGACTACATTCATTATTTCAGCTGAAAAATGCTTAGTTTTTGATTTGTAGTCAACATTAATGAAATGTCCCCAACAGCGTTTTCAGCCCGAGTGGAGCGCATTTTGACTGTTTTTTTTAAAAACATCATTGTACATTGAAATTTCTGCTTGCGTATGCTTTAGAAGCAAGAATTAAGAGGACTACATTCATTATTTCAGCTGAAAAATGCTTAGTTTATGATTTATAGTCAACATTAAGGAAATGTTCCGAACAAGCGTTTTCAGCCCGAGTGGAGCACATATTGACCGTTTTTTAAAAAACATCATTGTACATTGAAATTTCTGTTTGCGTATGCTTTAGAAGCAAGAATTAAGAGGACTACATTCATTATTTCAGCTGAAAAATGCTTAGTTTATGATTTAAAGTCAACATTAATGTAATGTCCCAAACAAGCGTTTTCAGCCCGAGTGGAGCACATTTTGACCGTTTTTTTAAAAACATCATTGTACATTGAAATTTCTGCTTGCGTATGCTTTAGAAGCAAGAATTAAGAGGACTACATTCATTATTTCAGCTGAAAAATGCTTAGTTTATGATTTATAGTCAACATTAATGAAATGTCCCCAACAGCGTTTTCAGCCCGAGTGGAGCGCATTTTGACTGTTTTTTTTAAAAACATCATTGTACATTGAAATTTCTGCTTGCGTATGCTTTAGAAGCAAGAATTAAGAGGACTACATTCATTATTTCAGCTGAAAAATGCTTAGTTTATGATTTATAGTCAACATTAAGGAAATGTTCCGAACAAGCGTTTTCAGCCCGAGTGGAGCACATTTTGACCGTTTTTTTAAAAACATCATTGTACATTGAAATTTCTGCTTGCGTATGCTTTAGAAGCAAGAATTAAGAGGACTACATTCATTATTTCAGCTGAAAAATGCTTAGTTTATGATTTATAGTCAACATTAATGTCATGTCCCAAACAAGCGTTTTCAGCCCGAGTGGAGCACATTTTGACTGTTTTTTTAAAAACATCATTGTACATTGAAATTTCTGCTTGCGTATGCTTTAGAAGCAAGAATTAAGAGGACTACATTCATTATTTCAGCTGAAAAATGCTTAGTTTATGATTTATAGTCAACATTAATGAAATGTTCCAAACAAGCGTTTTCAGCCCGAGTGGAGCACATTTTGACCCTTTTTTTAAAAACATCATTGTACATTGAAATTTCTGCTTGCGTATGCTTTAGAAGCAAGAATTAAGAGGACTACATTCATTATTTCAGCTGAAAAATGCTTAGTTTTTGATTTGTAGTCAACATTAATGAAATGTCCCCAACAGCGTTTTCAGCCCGAGTGGAGCGCATTTTGACTGTTTTTTTTAAAAACATCATTGTACATTGAAATTTCTGCTTGCGTATGCTTTAGAAGCAAGAATTAAGAGGACTACATTCATTATTTCAGCTGAAAAATGCTTAGTTTATGATTTATAGTCAACATTAAGGAAATGTTCCGAACAAGCGTTTTCAGCCCGAGTGGAGCACATATTGACCGTTTTTTAAAAAACATCATTGTACATTGAAATTTCTGTTTGCGTATGCTTTAGAAGCAAGAATTAAGAGGACTACATTCATTATTTCAGCTGAAAAATGCTTAGTTTATGATTTAAAGTCAACATTAATGTAATGTCCCAAACAAGCGTTTTCAGCCCGAGTGGAGCACATTTTGACCGTTTTTTTAAAAACATCATTGTACATTGAAATTTCTGCTTGCGTATGCTTTAGAAGCAAGAATTAAGAGGACTACATTCATTATTTCAGCTGAAAAATGCTTAGTTTATGATTTATAGTCAACATTAATGAAATGTCCCCAACAGCGTTTTCAGCCCGAGTGGAGCGCATTTTGACTGTTTTTTTTAAAAACATCATTGTACATTGAAATTTCTGCTTGCGTATGCTTTAGAAGCAAGAATTAAGAGGACTACATTCATTATTTCAGCTGAAAAATGCTTAGTTTATGATTTATAGTCAACATTAAGGAAATGTTCCGAACAAGCGTTTTCAGCCCGAGTGGAGCACATTTTGACCGTTTTTTTAAAAACATCATTGTACATTGAAATTTCTGCTTGCGTATGCTTTAGAAGCAAGAATTAAGAGGACTACATTCATTATTTCAGCTGAAAAATGCTTAGTTTATGATTTATAGTCAACATTAATGTCATGTCCCAAACAAGCGTTTTCAGCCCGAGTGGAGCACATTTTGACTGTTTTTTTAAAAACATCATTGTACATTGAAATTTCTGCTTGCGTATGCTTTAGAAGCAAGAATTAAGAGGACTACATTCATTATTTCAGCTGAAAAATGCTTAGTTTATGATTTATAGTCAACATTAATGAAATGTTCCAAACAAGCGTTTTCAGCCCGAGTGGAGCACATTTTGACCCTTTTTTTAAAAACATCATTGTACATTGAAATTTCTGCTTGCGTATGCTTTAGAAGCAAGAATTAAGAGGACTACATTCATTATTTCAGCTGAAAAATGCTTTGTTTTTGATTTGTAGTCAACATTAATGAAATGTCCCCAACAGCGTTTTCAGCCCGAGTGGAGCGCATTTTGACTGTTTTTTTTAAAAACATCATTGTACATTGAAATTTCTGCTTGCGTATGCTTTAGAAGCAAGAATTAAGAGGACTACATTCATTATTTCAGCTGAAAAATGCTTAGTTTATGATTTATAGTCAACATTAAGGAAATGTTCCGAACAAGCGTTTTCAGCCCGAGTGGAGCACATTTTGACCGTTTTTTAAAAAACATCATTGTACATTGAAATTTCTGTTTGCGTATGCTTTAGAAGCAAGAATTAAGAGGACTACATTCATTATTTCAGCTGAAAAATGCTTAGTTTATGATTTATAGTCAACATTAATGAAATGTTCCAAACAAGCGTTTTCAGCCCGAGTGGAGCACATTTTGACCCTTTTTTTAAAAACATCATTGTACATTGAAATTTCTGCTTGCGTATGCTTTAGAAGCAAGAATTAAGAGGACTACATTCATTATTTCAGCTGAAAAATGCTTAGTTTATGATTTATAGTTAACATTAATGTCATGTCCCAAACAAGCGTTTTCAGCCCGAGTGGAGCACATTTTGACTGTTTTTTTAAAAACATCATTGTACATTGAAATTTCTGCTTGCGTATGCTTTAGAAGCGAGAATTAAGAGGACTACATTCATTATTTCAGCTGAAAAATGCTTAGTTTTTGATTTATAGTCAACATTAATGAAATGTCCCCAACAGCGTTTTCAGCCCGAGTGGAGCACATTTTGACCGTTTTTTTAAAAACATCATTGTACATTGAAATTTCTGCTTGCGTATGCTTTAGAAGCAAGAATTAAGAGGACTACATTCATTATTTCAGCTGAAAAATGCTTAGTTTATGATTTATAGTCAACATTAAGGAAATGTTCCGAACAAGCGTTTTCAGCCCGAGTGGAGCACATTTTGACCGTTTTTTAAAAAACATCATTGTACATTGAAATTTCTGTTTGCGTATGCTTTAGAAGCAAGAATTAAGAGGACTACATTCATTATTTCAGCTGAAAAATGCTTAGTTTATGATTTATAGTCAACATTAATGTAATGTCCCAAACAAGCGTTTTCAGCCCGAGTGGAGCACATTTTGACCGTTTTTTTAAAAACATCATTGTACATTGAAATTTCTGCTTGCGTATGCTTTAGAAGCAAGAATTAAGAGGACTACATTCATTATTTCAGCTGAAAAATGCTTAGTTTATGATTTATAGTCAACATTAATGAAATGTCCCCAACAGCGTTTTCAGCCCGAGTGGAGCACATTTTGACTGTTTTTTTAAAAACATCATTGTACATTGAAATTTCTGCTTGCGAATGCTTTAGAAGCAAGAATTAAGAGGACTACATTCATTATTTCAGCTGAAAAATGCTTAGTTTTTGATTTGTAGTCAACATTAAGGAAATGTTCCGAACAAGCGTTTTCAGCCCGAGTGGAGCACATTTTGACCGTTTTTTAAAAAACATCATTGTACATTGAAATTTCTGTTTGCGTATGCTTTAGAAGCAAGAATTAAGAGGACTACATTCATTATTTCAGCTGAAAAATGCTTAGTTTATGATTTATAGTCAACATTAATGAAATGTTCCAAACAAGCGTTTTCAGCCCGAGTGGAGCACATTTTGACCCTTTTTTTAAAAACATCATTGTACATTGAAATTTCTGCTTGCGTATGCTTTAGAAGCAAGAATTAAGAGGACTACATTCATTATTTCAGCTGAAAAATGCTTAGTTTATGATTTATAGTTAACATTAATGTCATGTCCCAAACAAGCGTTTTCAGCCCGAGTGGAGCACATTTTGACTGTTTTTTTAAAAACATCATTGTACATTGAAATTTCTGCTTGCGTATGCTTTAGAAGCGAGAATTAAGAGGACTACATTCATTATTTCAGCTGAAAAATGCTTAGTTTTTGATTTATAGTCAACATTAATGAAATGTCCCCAACAGCGTTTTCAGCCCGAGTGGAGCACATTTTGACCGTTTTTTTAAAAACATCATTGTACATTGAAATTTCTGCTTGCGTATGCTTTAGAAGCAAGAATTAAGAGGACTACATTCATTATTTCAGCTGAAAAATGCTTAGTTTATGATTTATAGTCAACATTAAGGAAATGTTCCGAACAAGCGTTTTCAGCCCGAGTGGAGCACATTTTGACCGTTTTTTAAAAAACATCATTGTACATTGAAATTTCTGTTTGCGTATGCTTTAGAAGCAAGAATTAAGAGGACTACATTCATTATTTCAGCTGAAAAATGCTTAGTTTATGATTTATAGTCAACATTAATGTAATGTCCCAAACAAGCGTTTTCAGCCCGAGTGGAGCACATTTTGACCGTTTTTTTAAAAACATCATTGTACATTGAAATTTCTGCTTGCGTATGCTTTAGAAGCAAGAATTAAGAGGACTACATTCATTATTTCAGCTGAAAAATGCTTAGTTTATGATTTATAGTCAACATTAATGAAATGTCCCCAACAGCGTTTTCAGCCCGAGTGGAGCACATTTTGACTGTTTTTTTAAAAACATCATTGTACATTGAAATTTCTGCTTGCGAATGCTTTAGAAGCAAGAATTAAGAGGACTACATTCATTATTTCAGCTGAAAAATGCTTAGTTTTTGATTTGTAGTCAACATTAATGAAATGTCCCCAACAGCGTTTTCAGCCCGAGTGGAGCACATTTTGACTGTTTTTTTAAAAACATCATTGTACATTGAAATTTCTGCTTGCGTATGCTTTAGAAGCAAGAATTAAGAGGACTACATTCATTATTTCAGCTGAAAAATGCTTAGTTTATGATTTATAGTCAACATTAATGAAATGTTCCAAACAAGCGTTTTCAGCCCGAGTGGAGCACATTTTGACCGTTTTTTAAAAAACATCATTGTACATTGAAATTTCTTTTTGCGTATGCTTTAGAAGCAAGAATTAAGAGGACTACATTCATTATTTCAGCTGAAAAATGCTTAGTTTATGATTTATAGTCAACATTAATGTAATGTCCCAAACAAGCGTTTTCAGCCCGAGTGGAGCACATTTTGACTGTTTTTTTAAAAACATCATTGTACATTGAAATTTCTGCTTGCGTATGCTTTAGAAGCAAGAATTAGGAGGACTACATTCATTATTTCAGCTGAAAAATGCTTAGTTTTTGATTTATAGTCAACATTAATGAAATGTCCCCAACAGCGTTTTCAGCCCGAGTGGAGCACATTTTGACTGTTTTTTTTAAAAACATCATTGTACATTGAAATTTCTGCTTGCGTATGCTTTAGAAGCAAGAATTAAGAGGACTACATTCATTATTTCAGCTGAAAAATGCTTAGTTTATGATTTATAGTCAACATTAAGGAAATGTTCCAAACAAGCGTTTTCAGCCCGAGTGGAGCACATTTTGACCCTTTTTTTAAAAACATCATTGTACATTGAAATTTCTGCTTGCGTATGCTTTAGAAGCAAGAATTAAGAGGACTACATTCATTATTTCAGCTGAAAAATGCTTAGTTTATGATTTATAGTCAACATTAATGTCATGTCCCAAACAAGCGTTTTCAGCCCGAGTGGAGCACATTTTGACTGTTTTTTTAAAAACATCATTGTACATTGAAATTTCTGCTTGCGTATGCTTAAGAAGCAAGAATTAAGAGGACTACATTCATTATTTCAGCTGAAAAATGCTTAGTTTATGATTTATAGTCAACATTAATGAAATGTTCCAAACAAGCGTTTTCAGCCCGAGTGGAGCACATTTTGACCGTTTTTTTAAAAACATCATTGTACATTGAAATTTCTGCTTGCGTATGCTTTAGAAGCAAGAATTAAGAGGACTACATTCATTATTTCAGCTGAAAAATGCTTAGTTTATGATTTATAGTCAACATTAATGAAATGTCCCCAACAGCGTTTTCAGCCCGAGTGGAGCACATTTTGACTGTTTTTTTAAAAACATCATTGTACATTGAAATTTCTGCTTGCGAATGCTTTAGAAGCAAGAATTAAGAGGACTACATTCATTATTTCAGCTGAAAAATGCTTAGTTTTTGATTTGTAGTCAACATTAATGAAATGTCCCCAACAGCGTTTTCAGCCCGAGTGGAGCACATTTTGACTGTTTTTTTAAAAACATCATTGTACATTGAAATTTCTGCTTGCGTATGCTTTAGAAGCAAGAATTAAGAGGACTACATTCATTATTTCAGCTGAAAAACGCTTAGTTTATGATTTATAGTCAACATTAAGGAAATGTTCCAAACAAGCGTTTTCAGCCCGAGTGGAGCACATTTTGACCCTTTTTTTAAAAACATCATTGTACATTGAAATTTCTGCTTGCGTATGCTTTAGAAGCAAGAATTAAGAGGACTACATTCATTATTTCAGCTGAAAAATGCTTAGTTTATGATTTATAGTCAACATTAATGTCATGTCCCAAACAAGCGTTTTCAGCCCGAGTGGAGCACATTTTGACTGTTTTTTTAAAAACATCATTGTACATTGAAATTTCTGCTTGCGTATGCTTTAGAAGCAAGAATTAAGAGGACTACATTCATTATTTCAGCTGAAAAATGCTTAGTTTATGATTTATAGTCAACATTAATGAAATGTTCCAAACAAGCGTTTTCAGCCCGAGTGGAGCACATTTTGACCGTTTTTTTAAAAACATCATTGTACATTGAAATTTCTGCTTGCGTATGCTTTAGAAGCAAGAATTAAGAGGACTACATTCATTATTTCAGCTGAAAAATGCTTAGTTTATGATTTATAGTCAACATTAATGAAATGTCCCCAACAGCGTTTTCAGCCCGAGTGGAGCACATTTTGACTGTTTTTTTTAAAAACATCATTGTACATTGAAATTTCTGCTTGCGTATGCTTTAGAAGCAAGAATTAAGAGGACTACATTCATTATTTCAGCTGAAAAATGCTTAGTTTATGATTTATAGTCAACATTAATGAAATGTCCCCAACAGCGTTTTCAGCCCGAGTGGAGCACATTTTGACTGTTTTTTTAAAAACATCATTGTACATTGAAATTTCTGCTTGCGTATGCTTTAGAAGCAAGAATTAAGAGGACTACATTCATTATTTCAGCTGAAAAATGCTTAGTTTTTGATTTATAGTCAACATTAATGAAATGTCCCCAACAGCGTTTTCAGCCCGAGTGGAGCACATTTTGACTGTTTTTTTTAAAAACATCATTGTACATTGAAATTTCTGCTTGCGTATGCTTTAGAAGCAAGAATTAAGAGGACTACATTCATTATTTCAGCTGAAAAATGCTTAGTTTATGATTTATAGTCAACATTAATGAAATGTTCCAAACAAGCGTTTTCAGCCCGAGTGGAGCACATTTTGACCCTTTTTTTAAAAACATCATTGTACATTGAAATTTCTGCTTGCGTATGCTTTAGAAGCAAGAATTAAGAGGACTACATTCATTATTTCAGCTGAAAAATGCTTAGTTTATGATTTATAGTTAACATTAATGTCATGTCCCAAACAAGCGTTTTCAGCCCGAGTGGAGCACATTTTGACTGTTTTTTTAAAAACATCATTGTACATTGAAATTTCTGCTTGCGTATGCTTTAGAAGCGAGAATTAAGAGGACTACATTCATTATTTCAGCTGAAAAATGCTTAGTTTATGATTTATAGTCAACATTAATGAAATGTTCCAAACAAGCGTTTTCAGCCCGAGTGGAGCACATTTTGACCCTTTTTTTAAAAACATCATTGTACATTGAAATTTCTGCTTGCGTATGCTTTAGAAGCAAGAATTAAGAGGACTACATTCATTATTTCAGCTGAAAAATGCTTAGTTTATGATTTATAGTCAACATTAATGTCATGTCCCAAACAAGCGTTTTCAGCCCGAGTGGAGCACATTTTGACTGTTTTTTTAAAAACATCATTGTACATTGAAATTTCTGCTTGCGTATGCTTTAGAAGCAAGAATTAAGAGGACTACATTCATTATTTCAGCTGAAAAATGCTTAGTTTATGATTTATAGTCAACATTAATGAAATGTTCCAAACAAGCGTTTTCAGCCCGAGTGGAGCACATTTTGACCCTTTTTTTAAAAACATCATTGTACATTGAAATTTCTGCTTGCGTATGCTTTAGAAGCAAGAATTAAGAGGACTACATTCATTATTTCAGCTGAAAAATGCTTAGTTTTTGATTTGTAGTCAACATTAATGAAATGTCCCCAACAGCGTTTTCAGCCCGAGTGGAGCACATTTTGACTGTTTTTTTTAAAAACATCATTGTACATTGAAATTTCTGCTTGCGTATGCTTTAGAAGCAAGAATTAAGAGGACTACATTCATTATTTCAGCTGAAAAATGCTTAGTTTATGATTTATAGTCAACATTAAGGAAATGTTCCGAACAAGCGTTTTCAGCCCGAGTGGAGCACATTTTGACCGTTTTTTTTAAAAACATCATTGTACATTGAAATTTCTGCTTGCGTATGCTTTAGAAGCAAGAATTAAGAGGACTACATTCATTATTTCAGCTGAAAAATGCTTAGTTTATGATTTATAGTCAACATTAATGAAATGTCCCCAACAGCGTTTTCAGCCCGAGTGGAGCACATTTTGACTGTTTTTTTTAAAAACATCATTGTACATTGAAATTTCTGCTTGCGTATGCTTTAGAAGCAAGAATTAAGAGGACTACATTCATTATTTCAGCTGAAAAATGCTTAGTTTTTGATTTATAGTCAACATTAATGAAATGTTCCAAACAAGCGTTTTCAGCCCGAGTGGAGCACATTTTGACCCTTTTTTTAAAAACATCATTGTACATTGAAATTTCTGCTTGCGTATGCTTTAGAAGCAAGAATTAAGAGGACTACATTCATTATTTCAGCTGAAAAATGCTTAGTTTATGATTTATAGTCAACATTAATGTCATGTCCCAAACAAGCGTTTTCAGCCCGAGTGGAGCACATTTTGACCGTTTTTTTAAAAACATCATTGTACATTGAAATTTCTGCTTGCGTATGCTTTAGAAGCAAGAATTAAGAGGACTACATTCATTATTTCAGCTGAAAAATGCTTAGTTTATGATTTATAGTCAACATTAATGAAATGTTCCAAACAAGCGTTTTCAGCCCGAGTGGAGCACATTTTGACCCTTTTTTTAAAAACATCATTGTACATTGAAATTTCTGCTTGCGTATGCTTTAGAAGCAAGAATTAAGAGGACTACTTTCATTATTTCAGCTGAAAAATGCTTAGTTTATGATTTATAGTCAACATTAAGGAAATGTTCCAAACAAGCGTTTTCAGCCCGAGTGGAGCACATTTTGACCGTTTTTTTAAAAACATCATTGTACATTGAAATTTCTGCTTGCGTATGCTTTAGAAGCAAGAATTAAGAGGACTACATTCATTATTTCAGCTGAAAAATGCTTAGTTTATGATTTATAGTCAACATTAATGAAATGTCCCCAACAGCGTTTTCAGCCCGAGTGGAGCGCATTTTGACTGTTTTTTTTAAAAACATCATTGTACATTGAAATTTCTGCTTGCGTATGCTTTAGAAGCAAGAATTAGGAGGACTACATTCATTATTTCAGCTGAAAAATGCTTAGTTTTTGATTTATAGTCAACATTAATGAAATGTCCCCAACAGCGTTTTCAGCCCGAGTGGAGCACATTTTGACTGTTTTTTTTAAAAACATCATTGTACATTGAAATTTCTGCTTGCGTATGCTTTAGAAGCAAGAATTAAGAGGACTACATTCATTATTTCAGCTGAAAAATGCTTAGTTTATGATTTATAGTCAACATTAAGGAAATGTTCCAAACAAGCGTTTTCAGCCCGAGTGGAGCACATTTTGACCCTTTTTTTAAAAACATCATTGTACATTGAAATTTCTGCTTGCGTATGCTTTAGAAGCAAGAATTAAGAGGACTACATTCATTATTTCAGCTGAAAAATGCTTAGTTTATGATTTATAGTCAACATTAATGTCATGTCCCAAACAAGCGTTTTCAGCCCGAGTGGAGCACATTTTGACTGTTTTTTTAAAAACATCATTGTACATTGAAATTTCTGCTTGCGTATGCTTAAGAAGCAAGAATTAAGAGGACTACATTCATTATTTCAGCTGAAAAATGCTTAGTTTATGATTTATAGTCAACATTAATGAAATGTTCCAAACAAGCGTTTTCAGCCCGAGTGGAGCACATTTTGACCGTTTTTTTAAAAACATCATTGTACATTGAAATTTCTGCTTGCGTATGCTTTAGAAGCAAGAATTAAGAGGACTACATTCATTATTTCAGCTGAAAAATGCTTAGTTTATGATTTATAGTCAACATTAATGAAATGTCCCCAACAGCGTTTTCAGCCCGAGTGGAGCACATTTTGACTGTTTTTTTAAAAACATCATTGTACATTGAAATTTCTGCTTGTGAATGCTTTAGAAGCAAGAATTAAGAGGACTACATTCATTATTTCAGCTGAAAAATGCTTAGTTTTTGATTTGTAGTCAACATTAATGAAATGTCCCCAACAGCGTTTTCAGCCCGAGTGGAGCACATTTTGACTGTTTTTTTTAAAAACATCATTGTACATTGAAATTTCTGCTTGCGTATGCTTTAGAAGCAAGAATTAAGAGGACTACATTCATTATTTCAGCTGAAAAATGCTTAGTTTTTGATTTATAGTCAACATTAATGAAATGTTCCAAACAAGCGTTTTCAGCCCGAGTGGAGCACATTTTGACCCTTTTTTTAAAAACATCATTGTACATTGAAATTTCTGCTTGCGTATGCTTTAGAAGCAAGAATTAAGAGGACTACATTCATTATTTCAGCTGAAAAATGCTTAGTTTATGATTTATAGTCAACATTAATGTCATGTCCCAAACAAGCGTTTTCAGCCCGAGTGGAGCACATTTTGACCGTTTTTTTAAAAACATCATTGTACATTGAAATTTCTGCTTGCGTATGCTTTAGAAGCAAGAATTAAGAGGACTACATTCATTATTTCAGCTGAAAAATGCTTAGTTTATGATTTATAGTCAACATTAATGAAATGTTCCAAACAAGCGTTTTCAGCCCGAGTGGAGCACATTTTGACCCTTTTTTTAAAAACATCATTGTACATTGAAATTTCTGCTTGCGTATGCTTTAGAGCAAGAATTAAGAGGACTACTTTCATTATTTCAGCTGAAAAATGCTTAGTTTATGATTTATAGTCAACATTAAGGAAATGTTCCAAACAAGCGTTTTCAGCCCGAGTGGAGCACATTTTGACCGTTTTTTTTAAAAACATCATTGTACATTGAAATTTCTGCTTGCGTATGCTTTAGAAGCAAGAATTAAGAGGACTACATTCATTATTTCAGCTGAAAAATGCTTAGTTTATGATTTATAGTCAACATTAATGAAATGTCCCCAACAGCGTTTTCAGCCCGAGTGGAGCGCATTTTGACTGTTTTTTTTAAAAACATCATTGTACATTGAAATTTCTGCTTGCGTATGCTTTAGAAGCAAGAATTAGGAGGACTACATTCATTATTTCAGCTGAAAAATGCTTAGTTTTTGATTTATAGTCAACATTAATGAAATGTCCCCAACAGCGTTTTCAGCCCGAGTGGAGCACATTTTGACTGTTTTTTTTAAAAACATCATTGTACATTGAAATTTCTGCTTGCGTATGCTTTAGAAGCAAGAATTAAGAGGACTACATTCATTATTTCAGCTGAAAAATGCTTAGTTTATGATTTATAGTCAACATTAAGGAAATGTTCCAAACAAGCGTTTTCAGCCCGAGTGGAGCACATTTTGACCCTTTTTTTAAAAACATCATTGTACATTGAAATTTCTGCTTGCGTATGCTTTAGAAGCAAGAATTAAGAGGACTACATTCATTATTTCAGCTGAAAAATGCTTAGTTTATGATTTATAGTCAACATTAATGTCATGTCCCAAACAAGCGTTTTCAGCCCGAGTGGAGCACATTTTGACTGTTTTTTTAAAAACATCATTGTACATTGAAATTTCTGCTTGCGTATGCTTAAGAAGCAAGAATTAAGAGGACTACATTCATTATTTCAGCTGAAAAATGCTTAGTTTATGATTTATAGTCAACATTAATGAAATGTTCCAAACAAGCGTTTTCAGCCCGAGTGGAGCACATTTTGACCGTTTTTTTAAAAACATCATTGTACATTGAAATTTCTGCTTGCGTATGCTTTAGAAGCAAGAATTAAGAGGACTACATTCATTATTTCAGCTGAAAAATGCTTAGTTTATGATTTATAGTCAACATTAATGAAATGTCCCCAACAGCGTTTTCAGCCCGAGTGGAGCACATTTTGACTGTTTTTTTAAAAACATCATTGTACATTGAAATTTCTGCTTGTGAATGCTTTAGAAGCAAGAATTAAGAGGACTACATTCATTATTTCAGCTGAAAAATGCTTAGTTTTTGATTTGTAGTCAACATTAATGAAATGTCCCCAACAGCGTTTTCAGCCCGAGTGGAGCACATTTTGACTGTTTTTTTAAAAACATCATTGTACATTGAAATTTCTGCTTGCGTATGCTTTAGAAGCAAGAATTAAGAGGACTACATTCATTATTTCAGCTGAAAAACGCTTAGTTTATGATTTATAGTCAACATTAAGGAAATGTTCCAAACAAGCGTTTTCAGCCCGAGTGGAGCACATTTTGACCCTTTTTTTAAAAACATCATTGTACATTGAAATTTCTGCTTGCGTATGCTTTAGAAGCAAGAATTAAGAGGACTACATTCATTATTTCAGCTGAAAAATGCTTAGTTTATGATTTATAGTCAACATTAATGTCATGTCCCAAACAAGCGTTTTCAGCCCGAGTGGAGCACATTTTGACTGTTTTTTTAAAAACATCATTGTACATTGAAATTTCTGCTTGCGTATGCTTTAGAAGCAAGAATTAAGAGGACTACATTCATTATTTCAGCTGAAAAATGCTTAGTTTATGATTTATAGTCAACATTAATGAAATGTTCCAAACAAGCGTTTTCAGCCCGAGTGGAGCACATTTTGACCGTTTTTTTAAAAACATCATTGTACATTGAAATTTCTGCTTGCGTATGCTTTAGAAGCAAGAATTAAGAGGACTACATTCATTATTTCAGCTGAAAAATGCTTAGTTTATGATTTATAGTCAACATTAATGAAATGTCCCCAACAGCGTTTTCAGCCCGAGTGGAGCACATTTTGACTGTTTTTTTTAAAAACATCATTGTACATTGAAATTTCTGCTTGCGAATGCTTTAGAAGCAAGAATTAAGAGGACTACATTCATTATTTCAGCTGAAAAATGCTTAGTTTATGATTTATAGTCAACATTAATGAAATGTCCCCAACAGCGTTTTCAGCCCGAGTGGAGCACATTTTGACTGTTTTTTTAAAAACATCATTGTACATTGAAATTTCTGCTTGCGTATGCTTTAGAAGCAAGAATTAAGAGGACTACATTCATTATTTCAGCTGAAAAATGCTTAGTTTTTGATTTATAGTCAACATTAATGAAATGTCCCCAACAGCGTTTTCCCGAGTGGAGCACATTTTGACCGTTTTTTTAAAAACATCATTGTACATTGAAATTTCTGCTTGCGTATGCTTTAGAAGCAAGAATTAAGAGGACTACATTCATTATTTCAGCTGAAAAATGCTTAGTTTATGATTTATAGTCAACATTAATGAAATGTCCCCAACAGCGTTTTCAGCCCGAGTGGAGCACATTTTGACTGTTTTTTTAAAAACATCATTGTACATTGAAATTTCTGCTTGCGAATGCTTTAGAAGCAAGAATTAAGAGGACTACATTCATTATTTCAGCTGAAAAATGCTTAGTTTTTGATTTGTAGTCAACATTAATGAAATGTCCCCAACAGCGTTTTCAGCCCGAGTGGAGCACATTTTGACTGTTTTTTTAAAAACATCATTGTACATTGAAATTTCTGCTTGCGTATGCTTTAGAAGCAAGAATTAAGAGGACTACATTCATTATTTCAGCTGAAAAACGCTTAGTTTATGATTTATAGTCAACATTAAGGAAATGTTCCAAACAAGCGTTTTCAGCCCGAGTGGAGCACATTTTGACCCTTTTTTTAAAAACATCATTGTACATTGAAATTTCTGCTTGCGTATGCTTTAGAAGCAAGAATTAAGAGGACTACATTCATTATTTCAGCTGAAAAATGCTTAGTTTATGATTTATAGTCAACATTAATGTCATGTCCCAAACAAGCGTTTTCAGCCCGAGTGGAGCACATTTTGACTGTTTTTTTAAAAACATCATTGTACATTGAAATTTCTGCTTGCGTATGCTTTAGAAGCAAGAATTAAGAGGACTACATTCATTATTTCAGCTGA